>NW_012117143.1:1314809-1326026 GCF_000951035.1 Colobus angolensis palliatus
GTGATCCGCCCGTCTCGGCCTCCCAAAGTGCTGGGATTACAGGCTTGAGCCACCGCGCCCAGCCTAGATGTTCATCTTTAGCAAGCCTGATATCCAGGGGAAAGGCAATCAGAGATAATTGAGGAAGAATGAAAATTATAGCATGTGCTGTCTTAGCTCATGGGTGGCCAATTTGAGAAAGTGAAAAAAATGAAACCATGCTGTGTATTCTAAAGACAAGCTGGGAGCCATGGAAGGAGATTTATCTAAAAACAGGTTTATTCCCCAGTGGAGAACTTACTGGATAACCTGGAACTTGGAGCCACAAGGCCTAGTCCCTTGCTGCACTATCATGCACACTCCTATTTCCTGACTTTACGTGCCATTCTCCTGCCAGGAAATCCTTCCCCTTCATCACTTAAGACATGGCTTAAACACTGCCTCCTCTAGAAGGTTTTCTATGAAGCAAATCTGTGTTCGTACTGGAGATATAGGTTGTCAAGAACTGCGAAGGGTCTGCAATTTTACACTACTTGCAAGCTAACAAGTTCACCTACTACAGTTTCATGACTGCTGGCAGAAGACGGGAGACTCTTGGATCAGAGACAAAGGATTTTATCATTTACAGCTATAGTATTAGCCAGAGTGTCAGCAGTTGTGCCAGTTCCCTGAGCCCTAGTTCTCACAGAGTGATGCAAAGAAGGCCACATGTCACTTGTTAGTTACATTATAGGAGAGGAACCCTGAGCTCAGGGAGTCTAAATCTTTTATAATGCCCTTTGGTCCAGCAGAGACAATATCTCTGTCTTCTAAAGGCTCTTCACTGTTCAAACATTCCTGAGATAATAGGAACAAAGGGAGTCATGCCTCTGCTCAAAGATATGCAGAAACATGAGAGATGGATGCCAAATCATCTTCCACCATAGATCAAACCTAGAGGACTGTTGTAATCAAGTCAACAAGCAGTTTAGTGGTTAAGAACACAAATTGCATGAGTTCGAATCCCAGCCTCACCTTGTATTAGCTATATGACTTTGGGTAAGTTATATAATTGACCTGCGCCTCAGTTTTATCATATGTAAGATGGGAATAGTGATGGAATGTACCTCTTGGGTGTCTATGATGATTAAGTGACTAAATATTTCCAAAGTGCTTAGAATAGTACTTAGAATGTTAAAAATTCTATATAAAAATAAGAACTAGGAAGTAGTCAATGCATTCCCTGATGGCTTGTAGTTAGGACCCCATGTCCCTTGTGACAGTCTCATCAAACACTGGCTGAAGTGTCTCAGCTAGGAAGTGAAGTTCATATAAACTTTGGGAAATTTGAGTACATTTCCTCATTAGGAAAGGTGCGACTGGCATAATCAATGTGGGCAATTCAATTTTTAAAAAAAGATTATGTTTCATAAATATTGTCTTCTATTTATATAGAGGTTACAAAGATACAGGTCTATCTTACAGATGAAGCTTCTCTCCAATTAAATGTGACTTCTCACCTCTAAATTCCCCTAGCACTTTATACTTTTCTTGTATCTTTTTGGTGTGTGTGTATTTGTGTGAGTGAATGTGGTTTGTGATCACTCCCAGTAAACTCTAGGAGTTTCTGAAGAGTGAGGGCTGTGTCCTGCTCAGTTTGGTGGAACTGACATGACTCATGCTAACGTGGGGCCTGGCACAGAGTGAGGGTTCATCCACTGTCGACTCCAAGTGAAGCAGAGTCACCCCAGTCTTCAAAGTGGTTTTCGTGACTGGCCTGGGGACTGCAATGTCACAGAAGTAAATGCTGTGACTTGGCTGGTGGAGGTTCTCCGTGTGGGTGCAGGGATGGAAGGGGCAGTATGGGGGATTTTGCAAAGACAAAACTGACCTGGCAGATGGAAGCTGTTTAATTTACTAACTTCTTTCCCCCTACTAGTGTGACATGTGCAGCAAGTCAGGTGACTGAGAGTGTTTGTGGGAAGAGGGTATTAGTGTACCAGGGTGAGGAGCCACTGCAGTAGGAAGATGGAAAATGCAGCAAGGGATTGGGGAGTAGAGGGGGAAAACTTCTCCTGAGGCTAATGGTCTCTCCAGTTTTGTGCAAATGTCTTTTATAAGACTCTGGAAAAATGCGGCCGGGTGTGGTGGCTCATACCTGTAATCCCAGCACTTTGGGAGACTGAGGGAGGTGGATCACCTAAGATCAGGAGTTTGAGACCATCCTGGCCAACATAGCAAAACCCTGTCTCTACTAAAAAATACAAAAATTAGCCAGGTGTGGTGGCAGGTGCCTGTAATCCCAGCTACTCAGGAGCCTGAGGCAGGAGAATCGCTTGAACCCGGGAGGTGGAGGTTGCAGTGAGCTGATATTGCGCCACCGCAATAAAGGCAGGGGTAAATTTCAGGAAAGCAGAAATTACAGACAAAATTGTAAATCAATGCATGCAGATTACACATTGGTTTTAGCCTGTTAAAGCGAACTAAATATGGCCTGAGAAGGACTCTGTCCTTCTGTAGTTGGGTCCTTGTGGATGAACTGCAACCTAGTTTAATATGTGGATAATATTGAAAACCTAAGTTAGGAGTCTGCGCCTGTAACAATAGCTGAGTTTTGGCCAATCCCAGCGGCCGTGCCTCAACCACTCACACTGCTGAGTGTTCACATTGTGTTCAAATAAGGCAAACACTGAGCTGTAACCAATCCAGCTGTTCTGCACCTCACGTCCAATGTCTGTACATCAGTACCTTTTTTTTTTTTTTTTTGTCTGTAAATCTCCTTCCACCATGTGGCTGTGCAGGAGTCTCTGTGAATCTGCTGTGATTCTGGGGGCCGCCCAATTCGTGAATCATTCATTGCTCAATTAAACTCCTTTAAATTTAATCTGGCTAAAGTTTTTCTTTTATCAAGCCTAAAACGGCAGGATATCTTGAAGCAAGGCCTTAAAAGTCATGGGTAGATTCAAAGCTTTTCTGATTTGCAATTGGTTAAGGAAGACAGGCTCTGTTTAAGCATTTGGGTACAGCAGAAAAGAATGTACGCTCCGGCCTGTGGGCGTGACTTCCTCCAGGCCCCTCAGGAAGAAATATAGAACAAAGAAAGGTGGTCAGGGTTCAGGCTTCAGTTTCCCTTAGCTGAGGTCCATTTGCCTGCAAATCTGTTTGGTGAGAGTCTGGGTTTCTGTAAAACAACTTGGAGACATGGGTTAAAATGTTATCTTTAGTTTCTCTAGGGGAACCAAATGTCCCGTAATTCTCGCTTCCTTGGCTGTTGTTTTAGAGTACCCTGTTTCTTATGAAGTTGCTTATTTACTTCTCAGGGCTAGCAATGTGCTTGGATCTTTTCTAGAAGGAATTAAAGATATTCTTTTATTTCCATACTTGGGTGGGGGGCTCTCAGGCCCCTAAGAGGGAGGCCCTGCTCCATCTCAGTTTCTTGGGGAATTCTACCTAGGACAGGCCTTCTTATTGCTCTGCTAAAAAGCAGAAGCCTGTGCCTCTGTTCTGAAGATGTGAGGGGCACAAGATGAAGTCTGGAGGGCAGAAAAACATTCTAGGTGTAAAAGAATGCATTCGAGGTAAGTTCCTTCCAGGAACTCTGAGATTGAGTTGACCGTAGCGGGCCAAGGTGGTTGCAGTGGTCAGTAGGAAGTGGTTCGTTGTGGTCAGATCTGGAATATGCCTGGAAGGTATAGAGGGGGAGGATTTGCTGATGAGTTGAATGTGGGGTGTGAGAGAAAGAGAGAAGTCAAGGATGACTGCAAGGCTTTTAGTCTGTGCCCGAGGATCAGCAACAGAGTCATTATTATTCAGCGTAGAATATGGAGTATGGAGCCGGGCGCGGCGGCTCACGCCTGTAATTCCAGCACTTTGGGAGGCTGAGGCAGGCAGATCACGAGGTCAGGAGATGAAGACCGTCCTGGCCAACATGGTGAAACCCCGTCTCCACTAAAAATACAAAAATTAGCTGGCCATGGTGGCGCGCACTTGTAATATCAGCTACTTGGGAGGCTGAGGTAGAATAATTGCTTGAACCTGGGAGGCGGCAGTTGCAGTGAGCCGAGATCACACCACTGCACTCCAGCCTGGCAACAGAGTGAGACTCCATCTCAAAAAAAAAAAGAAAAAAGAAAAAAGAATATAGAGTCTGGATTTAAGAGGAGTAATAGATAATCCTGGAAGAGATGTTATGTAGGCAACTGGATGTCAGAATCTGGAGTTCAGGGAAAAGGTTAGGGCTGGAAATACCAATTTGAGAGTCACCAGGAGGTAAATGGTTTATGAAGTCGAGGAACTGGATGATATGCCCTGGGCTTGGGTGCAGAGAGAGTACTGAGTCCCAAGACCCTCCACCATTTAGAGATCTGGAAAAGGAGGCCAGTGCAAGAGAGCAGTCGCCTATCTTTTCTGAGATAGAAATAGAGAAGAAGCCCCCTTTTCACTGCTGCTATTTGTAATTAGCTGTAATGCCTATTGAATGGATTAAACCAATGTAAGCATTTTAGAGTGTGAGAATTTGAAGAGGCCCTCATGATCACGTGGTCCAGTGTTTTGCACACTGTGGGTCATACAAGGTCAGAAAACCAGTTTATTGAATCCTGCCTGGCATTTTAAAACAAGTGAACTAAAATAGAAGACTTCAGAGTGTTACATGTAGTAGAGATAATCATTGTTTTTGGAGCTACTCTTTCAGTGTGTGAGTGCGTGTGTGTGTGTGTGTATGCGTGTGTGTGTACTGGTCACTATGCAATTTTTCTTTTTCCTTTGGCCCTCAGGTGCGCAGAATTGAACTAATTATAATCCTTGGTTTAGGACACCACAGTATTGTCGTGATGCATAAGTGACCACTGTCTTTTACCTATCATGTAATATTTTAATTTAGAAAATAACATAAAAGTCACTCACAACTAAGAGCTAGAACATTTCCAATAATTTACATTTGACAACCCTCTGCCTCCCCAACCCCAGGTAACCATGTCCTTAATTTTGTGTTTATCTTTCCCTTTCTCTTTTTTTATTCTTTTAATCTTACTATGTGTAAACAATACGTTGTTTAAATATGCTTTTTAAAAACTTTTCTTTTTTTTTTTTTTTGAGAAAGGGTCTCGCTTCATTGCCCAGGCTGGAGTACAGTGGTGTGATCTTGGCTCACTGACACCTCTGCCTCCTGAGATCAAGCAATTCTCCTACCTCAGGCTCCTGAGTAGCTGGGTCTACAGGCGTGTGCCACAACGCCTGGCTAATTTTTGCATTTTTAGAAGATACGGGGTTTCGCCACGTTGGCCAGGCTGGTTAAAAACTTTTTATGATGGAACATTTAAAATATATATAAAAGCAGAGAGAGCAGTATAAAAAAAAACCCTCACGTGTCTATCAGTTTCCATAATGACCAACTCATGACCAGTCTTGTTTCATTTGTACCCCTATTACTCCAATTGGAAGCAAATCTTCCAGATAACATATCATTTTAGCCATAAATATTTCAGCATAAGGCTTAAAGAATACAAAATAATTATTATATCTAAAAAAATGTAACATTTAAAAATATCATTAAGGCTGAGCACAGTGGCTCATGCCTGTAACCCCAGCACTTTGGGAGGGCAAGGCAGGTGGATCACCTGAGGTTAGGCGTTCGAGACCAGCCTGACCAATATGGTGAAACCCCATCTCTACTAAAAAAATACAAAAATTACCCAGGCGTGGTGGTGTGCACCGTAGTCCCAGCTACTTGGGAGGCTGAGATAGGAGAATTGCTTGAACCTGGGAGGCGGAGGTTGCAGTGAGCCGAGATCATACCGCTGCTCTCCAGCCTAGGTGACAGAGCAAGACTCTGTCTCAAAACAAATAAAAATATCGTAAAATATCTCATCATTTTCAGAGTCCCAATTGTCTTAAGAATTCTCTCATTTAGGAAAAAAATAAAAAACTTGAACTCTGACCTGATAATTAAAAATATTATGAAAGTATTTTTTGGTTAGTATGGTTATGTAGTTTATGGTTATTAATATTTTGGTTATTTTTGTTATTTTTTATTTTATTTTATTTTATTTTTTTGAGGCAGAGTCTTGCCCTGTTGCCCAGACTGGAGTGCAATGGTGCAATCTCAGCTCACTGCAACCTCTGTCTCCCAGGTTCAAGCGATTCTCCTGCCTCGGCCTCCTGAGTACAGGCGCGTGCCACCACACCCGGTTAATTTTTGTATTTTTAGTGGAGACGGGGTTTCACCATGTTGACCAGGCGGGTCTTGAACTCCTGACCTCGGGTGATCCACACGCCCCAGCCTCCCAAAGTGCTGGGATTACAGGCGTGAGCCACCGCACTTAGCCTATTTTTGGTTATTTTTTAGAAGATTCTGTATTTTTGAGAGAGAGATATATGAGAATTTTGAAAATATATATATATTCAGTATATATATATATATATACATACACACATGTATGTATACTGAAATACTTATGAATGAGATGATAGAATGGGATGTGGTATGAAATAATACAGGAATGGTGATGAGTGGGTGGGGTTTAGTTGAAATGATATTGCAATGAATTGGTTGTTATTGAATCAGAGTGACAGGAATGTGGGGATTTATTAAACTGCTCTGTTAATTTTATACATGTTTAGATTTTTCCATAGCAGCAATAACAAAAAAATCCAATAAAAAGACCCCAAAGTGAATAAACATTCTAATGCATAACTCCTTAAGCACATGTTTCTTTAGGGTATACACTTGGAAGTGCGTCTTCAGTCTACTAGAGAGTGCCAAGTGGCTCCCCAGAGTCAATTGTCAGTCTTTGACAGAGTCCAGTAGGAACTCAGATGCCTCCCTTGAGGACAGTGAACCGCCTCTCTTGTGTTAAGTCTTTTCAGTTCCCATTGTGATTCTGCTGGGGTTGGAGAGGAGGGTGCCTCGACTCCTGAGGGCGATGGGACCGTGAGGGGATGCAGCTGGATCCAAATAGCAATTTCTGGACCATGAATCCTTGCCTAAGTCAACTTACTGTTTTTCTTCTCCCTTTGAGCCTTTATGCTGGGTATCAAGTTATAAAACTGAGCTGGGGTCTGCTCAGCCAGCACAGCAAGACCAGACATGCACACTGAGGTTCTGCAGTGATAGAAAGGAAGCTGTTGGTTTGCAGGGTGCCAAGCAAGGAGGACCAGGCCATAATGCTCAAATCCTGACCTCCCCGATATCCTGCAGGAAGAGGTTTTTAAAGGCAGGGGTAAATTTCAGGAAGCAGAAGTTACCGGCAAAATTAGAAATCAATGCATGAGGTTGCACACCGGTTTTGGCTTAAAAGGGTGGGAGATCTTGAAGCAGTGACTTACAGGTCATGGGCAGGTTCAGAGCTTTTCTGATTTGCAATTGGTTAAGGAAGACAGGCTCTGTTTAAATATTTGAGGTCAGCAGAAAATAAAATGTGAGCTCTGGCTTACGGATATGACTCCCTCTGGATCCCTCAGGAAGAATTTAGAACACAGAATGGTGGTCAGAGTTCAGTCCTCACCTCCTTCTTATCTGGGGCTACTTGGATCTGTTTGGTGAGAGTCTGAGTTTCTGAAAAACAACTCAGAGTCATAGGTTCAGATGTTACCTTTAGTTTCGACAGGGGCACCAAATGTCTCCTGACTCCAACTTCCTTTGCTATTGTTTTAGGCCACTAATTACTTCTCGTTGCTTACCGAGTTGTTCATTTACTTCTCACGGCTAACTAGCTAGGTACCTGGAATTCCTCTTTCAAGGAACTCCAGATTTTCCTTTATTTTCATACTTGGGGGGCTCACAGGCCCCTAAAAGGGAGGGGGGTGTCTGTGCTGCATCTCAATAAATCTCAACCAGTTTACAAAAATATGCATACAGCTGCTTTTTTGTTTCAAGGGAAATACATATTTATGATAGAAATTTAAGACATTACAAGTAAATAAAAGGAAGAAAATAAAAATCGGCCTTATGTACCTTAGTGGCTACCAGCATTCGTTGGTCACTTTGTCTTTTTTCTGGGTTAATACTCTACATTTTACTTGAAATGTGCTCTCTTCACTTAACATTTTTTTTCATATCATTAAACATTATTTTACAATATAGTTGATAGTGTCTTGGCATGTTTTTTGTAGAAATGACATAATTCATTTAAATAATTCCCCAATTGTTCACCAGTTAGACTGTTTCCCAAAGTTCTCTATTTTTTTCCCATTTTTGCCTTATGTGCATTTTGAAGCAGGACTCAGAGCTTTGACTTACCTCCAAATAGAGCCAACCCCACTGTGAATTAGAAGACATGAATGTTTCATGGAGAAACAGAGATTTAGCCATTTGATATTTGTGCTTTCTACCCATTCTCCTTTCCAGACACTGGCCTTTTCTCTCTTTTTTCTCTTTCCCAGACAGTTTCCAAATGTCCCCTATGATGTCCAGAGTTCAGAGTCATTCATCTCTGTACACTCAGCAAAGCAAAAAGTTCTGCGGTCAGCAGAACGAACCATCTTGACGTAGCAGTTCAGGGACCATAGATTTTAACTCAAATATGTCCCTTGAAAGGTTCACCAAATAATTTATCAAAGTAATGTGGTTATTTCCTCGAGATAAATTCTTAGAGGTGGAATGACTGGATCAGAAAGCATAAAAAACGTGAATGCTTTTGATGACTTAGGAACAAGGGTGTTAGGTGTGTTGATCTGCTTTCTGCCAGTGCTCTTGAGAGCAATTCAGTGTTGATTTGACTGCAGTCATTAACGAGCTGAGATTTCGAGTAGAATTCCTCTGGTTCATTTGTTATTCTGTTACCTGTCAGCGTACTCGGCAGTAGAGCATCAGAGCTCTGTCTGGGAAGTACAACCACTATGAGTGGTATGAATAAGAAATTTGTTATAAAGCTTAGACTTTACACAACTGTGCAAGGGCTAAGCAAGTATAGTTCTGAAAGGAGATTGGGTAGGGATCATAGAAAACTCACCAACAAGGGACCATGAAGGGGAGCTGTGGTTGGCCTGAGGGTGTTGTAGGTTAGCAGGGCAGGCAGTTGGGAAGAAAAGCTGGCTGTGAAGCAGAAGGAAATAGACAAGTAGAACACAAAAGGGCAAACTGGAGTCTGGGTCTGTGTTTCACTGATGTCTAACTCCAGTGGTGCTAATGACCTATCAAAGAATCGGTGCCTTTTGCTATGGAACTGTACATGTGTCTGGCCCAGGACTAGTTGAAACTGAAGGAGTTGATCTGGTGGGAGCTGAAGGAGCTGCATGCCCTGCCCCTGCCCCATGCTAACAAGACTAACCAGCAGATCAGCCTGCACTGAACTTAAAGCATAACGGCTGCTGTTTTGTAGCATCCAAACCACATGCAAATCTTCCTTGTGTGCAATCCCCACTTGGAACCATCTGGGGAAAGGATTTTTGGGAAGCATAGTTCCAGCTTAGCTAAGTTGACAGAGTAAAACCACCACAAGCAGTGCCTGTAGGACTCAGTGCCAGGACAGAAAAGTGAATTCTAGTGAATCTGGTATTTACTACTGCCCAGGGAAGCTTAGAGAGGTAGCAAAGCCAGAAAAATTTTGCTGATGTGTTTTTCTGTAAGGGAAGAAGTTTCCCAGAAGGAAAAACAAGCTCAGCACTGAGGACGGAATTCTGCAATGAAATGTTATACCTTTGAGCCCAAGAAAGGAATTACTGAACTGAATATTCTCAGTTCTTTTGGTAGAGGCATTGATGAGCCAAGCAGAGAAGGACCATGTGTTTGTATCATTTCTCTGAAACAGACTTAGGAAGTAATCCGAGCTAACCTATGTATAAAAATCTCTGTAAAGGATATGAAAATACCCCCACCCAATAATTAGAAGCTGTTGTTATTAGAGATGCTGCTAATCTTGTATCATGAAGAATTTATACAATTACAGAAGTTGAACTTGTCTGTAACAGCAGTCCTCTTCACAACCCAGAGAACCTATTGTATTTTATTGCTCTTACGGGATATTTGTCATATGTTCCAAACACAGGCAATAAAAATCTGCTTTATAATATTAAATAATTCAAGCTGGGCGTGGTAGCTCACGCCTATAATCCCCGCACTTTGGGAGGCTGAGGTGGGTGGATCACATGAGGCCAGGAGTTCAAGACTACCCTGGCCAATGTGGTGAAACCCCGTCACTACTAAAAATACAAAACTTAGCTGGGCGTGGTGGTGCACACCTGTAATCCCAGTAACTCAGGAGGCTGAGGCAGGAGAATTGCTTGAACCTGGGAGGCGGATGTTGCAGTGGGCTGAGACCATGCCACTGCACTCCAGCCTGGGCGACAAAAAAAAAAAAAAAAAAAAGAATTCAAAATGTTAGTAGTCAACTACTGAATCTCTCTGCTTTGGAAGACACCTCCAGTGGTAAACATGAACATTTTCAAAATTTTCCTGTTTATGGCATAATTTTTTTTCAGCTTTGTTGACAACAGTGACAGTGTCAGAGACAGCCTGATAAAAGACAATGAGGGAAGGCAGAGCCAGAATAACGTAGACAGTGGAACTCAAATGACTCTATCTTTGTATCCTTGTTGTTATTATGGCTATCGGTCCCCACAATACTTCCCGTCTCAGTCAGGACCGATATTCCTGCCTATTGCACTGCCTGAGTCTTTGATGTTTTCCAGACACATTTTGCTCAGTATTGCTGGGTTTTATCATGAGGAGTCCTTGAGAAAATCCACAAAGGGGATCAGAGGTTACTGGTACAACTCTGGAAAGATCTTTTCTATTCTAACAGCAAAAGATGAGATTTCCAGATTATCACCGCTGCTCTTAGGTGAGATACACTGATCAGAGTTCTGCTTGAAAATGACCTTAGACTGGGATTCAAGGACACCTTCCAAAATCACACCACCAAACCGAGCCACCAAGGGAGCTGCTCCCCACAAGTGGGAATCGCTGATCCAGGCAGCTGCCCCAAAGCTGCAGCCTGCTTCTTTAGCCTTTCCAACAATTCTAAGAGCGCTCTATATCCTTAGCAACTCCTTTGCATTTAAACTAATTAAAGTGGATACTGCTGTCTGCAGTAAGGGCCCTGACTAGTGAAGCAATTGGACCAAGAATCTGGGTAGAGGAAGAGTTGGGGTTTTTTTGTTTTTCTTTCCTTTTCTTTTCTTTTCTTCTCTCTCTTTCTTTCTTTCTTTTTCTTTCTCTCTCTCTTTCTCTCTCTCTCTCCCTCCCTCTCTCCCTCCCTCCCTCCCTCCCCCCTTCCTTCCTTCCTTCCTTTCTTTCTCTTTCTTTCTTTCTTTCTTTCT
>NW_012117143.1:1326431-1335389 GCF_000951035.1 Colobus angolensis palliatus
TTTCTTTCTTTCTTTCTTTCTTTCTTTCTTTCTTTCTTTCTTTCTTTCTCTTTCTCTTTCTCTCTCTTTCTTTCTCTCTCTCCCCCCTCTCCCTCTCTCTCTCTCTCCCTCTCCCTCTCCCTATCTTTTAAACTTCACTAGCAGGAAAGAGTTGCCTTTTTTCAATCCTGAGAGACAACTAGGTGGACGGAGATTCAGGAAAACAGCGTAAAGCACCTGCTTTGACATAATTTTCTTTCTCCCCATCTTTGCTTTCAAACCAACCAGCCTGAGCCTCAATTCACTGTTTGTTGTTGAGTCCTCCTGAAAGGTACCAGAAGCAGCTGCCACTTGCTGATATACTCTATTTTTTCCTAAAGCTACTAATCTGGTTGGCACCTTTCATCAAACTCCTACAAAGTGAGCCTCTGGGACCACCTGGATCTACCTCTCTTCTGGCCCAGAATCTTTCAGACAACCACATCTCCTCTTCTTTGGGCAGAGGATAATGTCTGAGTATTCTTTTGCTTTGATTGACAGGAAATAAAGGGCACTGCCTCTGGAGTGGGATCCAGGGTTTGATGGGGCCTGAAGCTTATGCAATTCTGGGGCTTCCTTGAAGAAGAAGTACAAAACTACAAATACAAAATTAGATCAAAGTGAATACTTAGGATTGGAAAAGAAATCACAACAAATTACAAATTTTAAAAAGTTCAAAAATAACACAAACTTCAGACAGTGCAGAAAATAACTGAATAGGCTGGCACACCTCTACAATACTTTTTCCCCTATGTTTTTGGCTAGATACTGATTGTAAAGACCACATAGCAGAATTACCAAATTCATTAAAATGAAGCAGATGTGAGTCCCACATTGCTGCATTGTCTGTACAAATTGCTTTTCCTTTCTATATCTTCCATCTTTCTTCCTTTGTTTTTCCATTTTAGAGTGGCCCAATTCTCCTAATCATCTTTACCTTTTCTATTTTAATTTTTCATCTGTGTTTTATCAGCTATTGTGATTCATTTTATGAATTTCCATGATTTTGACCACTAAAGGATTTTGATATCCATTATCTTATAATGGCAAGAGAATTGTTGATGGTTTGATTTTGCTTTCTTTTTTCTTTTCTTTTTTGAGACTGTCACCCAGGCTGGAGTGCAGTAGTGCGATCTCGGCTCACTGCAAACTCCACCTCCTGGAGTTCAAGCGATTCTCCTGCCTCAGCCTCCTGAGTAACTGGGATTACAGGCATGCGCCACCATGCCTGGATGATTTTTGTATTTTTAGTAGAGACAAGGTTTCACCATGTTGGCCAGGCTGATCTAGAACCTCTGAGCTAAGGTGATTCGCCCACCTCGGCCTCCCAGAGTGCTGAGATCACAGCCACGAGCCACTGTGCCTGGCCTAATTTTCATTTTTAAATTTACGTTATTGACTTTTGCCAAGATGTTTCCTTCCTGCTGTATTTATTTTGGTGTAATCAGTAATTCTGAACACAATATGTAAAATGTATAAGATTTATTTGAAAATAAATTCCACATGACTGATTCAGATGCATTTTGAAATTGCCACTAAGTTGAATAGTGTTACGTAGTTAGGTAGTCAAATTACATTTAGACTACATCCATTGGTCAATTGACGAAAATGTGCAGGAGTTTCGTTGCTGGAGCACTAATGTCTTCTTTTTTTCCCAGGCCATTGTTGAACATTGGTGGCAAATTTGCATGCCATCTCATCAGGAACTGTCAGACTTTGTCGGGATAGGATACATAGGATATGCTAAGACACAATCTGACACCTTGGGATGCATTAAATGTATTATCTCACACAGCCACTGTTTGTATCACTGCTTGTGCCCCCAAAATGCAAGAATCCTGATAAATTTCATTTTGCACAATTTCCGATAAACACACAAAAAATTGTACGATAGATTTATTACTGTATCTGCTGCACTCAATATTCCTAATAAGAGGAATTTGACCAACAGTCTTCTGCTTACAATTTTACACATCTGATGATTAGAAGAATTTCTCAGACTGGCTTCTGGCTATGAGAACCTCAGTCTTGGTTTTTCCTCCATTACTCTCATCCTTACAGTGCCAGGTGCTGTGGGGCCATTCCATTTCCTGGCAGTGTCTGGCCAGCAGCCTCATGCCATGATGTCAGGTGTATTAGCACAGCGGACAGTAGGAGTATTCTCAGAAGCTGTCCCTACAGAGGATGCTTAAACCATGCAGGATGTGACTGTGAAGCATGTAAGTATGTCTCAAGCTAAACACAAGCTATGTGTATTGCCAGGTCCCCTTCAATGGTATCCCAAAATACCTGTGGCCACTTCAAAGCCACCCTAAATGAAACATAATGAGATGGAGGAAAAGTCAGAGTAGAAAAAGCCCGTGGAATTGAACAACTGAGGTTAAAAATCTTACTTTTGCAAACTTTGTAAAACACATGACCATGTTTGTTAGAGCTTTTCTCAGGACTTTGGAAGGGCCTAGGCAGCTTAAGCCACTAGAGCTTAAGTGGTGCTTACCACTCCATGGTAAACCTCCTCTGCTGGTGTCTTAGTGTTTTTGACATTTTAACACTATTAGATTTAAATGAATTAAGGTACAGGTACAGCTTATCCTTGAGAATGAAAGTACAAGTTTGTCAGATGCTAAAACAGGGGGCTAATACTTTGTGAGATTCATTATACCCACCAATGAATGTAATCATTCTTTCCACCTGCAAAGTTCTGTTCTCTTATTGTTGATCTGGCTTCATTTCTAACACAAAAAGAAAGCATGTCAAGACTGCAAAGGGTCTGAGATTGTACCCTGCTTTCGAGCTAATAAACTCATGGATGGTGGCAGCAGTTGTGGGACTCCCCGGCCAGAGACAAAGGACTTCATTACTCACAGCAATGCAGCATGAGCAGCGTATTGCCTCAGTGCCCCTTGCCTCTGAGTCTCATGGGGGTGACACAGATGAGCCCAGATGGATGTCGCACATGCAGTGTTTGCATTGCAGGGAAGGAGCCCTGAGCTCAGAGAACGCAAATCTTTTATAATCAGCAGTAAGTTGATTGCCCTTTGCTCTGGAGGAAGGTGCTACCTCTGTCTCCCAGGGCTGTTCACTAAACATCCCTGAAAAGATAGTTTAGAGCAAAGGGTGATCAATGCCTTGGTCATGAGATATACAATCATTAGAGGCTCATGGAGAATCATCTCCCAATACAGTTAAAGGCCCTTTGTTAATGAGAATCAAAGCTTAAAATGGTGCTATATAAAACAACTATTTTCCTGTTGGCTGATATTAGTCGACTTATTAGAAAAATGGATAGTAAGGGGGGGAAAAACCTCTTTAATATCAATGTAGGTGTTAGGGAAAGGGTCCCTAGATATGTAAGTGTTCCTTTAATCCTGTGTGACCCTGCGGTCTCCAATCTGATCTCTTCTTTCACATTTTTAAACGTACGGTTAGGTGAACACCCTTTGGGTTGGTGAATCCATAAGTAAATGGCTTGCTTCATGAGGTATGAAGTAGAATTTGTTTTTGTTTGCTTTAATCTTGTTTTTTCCAAATAAAGCACCAGGCTCAAGTCTCAGTTCGGCCACTAACTTGTGATATGACCTATGTAAGTCCTTTAGCATCTCTTGGCCTCAGCCTTTCCATCATGTAGGGGAAACTGGGCTAAATGATTGCTAAGGCTCCTTCCAGATTCCAAGTTCTATGATACTTTTGCTCTTGGATTTGGGGATTTACTACATTTGATTTTATGATCATTAACAACAAATATCAAGAATCTTTCATCCTTCCAATTGCAGCTTCAAATACAAAGATACACATGACATATCTTCTGTCCCTAGAGGATAGCCGGATGTTCTGGTTATCATCGCTGCATAACAAACCACACCAAAACTTAGTGGTTTAAAACAACATATTTATTTTGCTCATGCATCTGCAATTTGAGCAGGGCTTGGCTCAGGCAGCCCATCTCTGTACCAGGTAGCATCAACTCAACTGGCTCAACTAGGGCTAGAGGATTCATTTGTAAGGTGCCTCTCTTACATGACTGGCAAGTTGGTGCTGGGGTCACCTGAGAGTTCAGTTCGTCTCCATAAGGGACTGCCCTCAGGCATCTTAGGCTTCCTCACAGCATGGCAGAGTCCAAGAGTGAGCATCTAAAGAGAACCTGGTGGAAGCTGAATGACCTTTCCTAATGTAGCCTCAAAAGCCACATAATGTCATTTCTGCCCTAGTCATAGCCCACCCAGATTCAAGTGAGAAAAAAGAGTTAAGAGGGGCAGACATAAGCTCAATTCCCCCACGGGAGAAGAATTAAAATTGCATTGTTTATTGGAAGAGGCAAAACTATAGAGATAGTAAAAAGATCAGTGGTTGTTAGGATTTCAGGGAGAGGAGAAGAGGGATAAATAGGGGCAGAGTGGACTTTTAGGGCATGAAACCATTCTGGATGACACTATAATGTATGACATGCATTTGTCAAACCCCTAGAACTGTACAACAAAAGAAGCAACCCCTAATGTGAATCATGAGCTTCAATTAATGTTTTTTATTTTTTTAAATTTTTAATTTACTTTTAAAATTTTAGATTCAGGGGATACACCTGCAGATTTGTTATATGGATATGTTGCGTGATGCTGAGGTTTAGACCTCTAATGATCCTGTCACCTATGCCTAAGTAGTGAATGTAGTACCCAATAGATAGTTCTTCAACTCTTCCCTCTTCTCACCTCCTCTCTTCCTCTCCACTTTTGGAATCCCCAGTATTTATTGTTCCCATCTTTGTGTCTGTGTGTCCCCAGTGTTTAGCTCCGCACTTAAAAGAAAGAATATGCAGTATAGGCTGAGGCAGGTGGTCAGGAGATTGAGACCATCCTGGCCAGCATGGTGAAAACCTGTCTCTCCTAAAAATACAAAAATTAGCTGGGCGTGGTGGTGCATACCTGTAATCTCAGCTACTTGGGAGCCTGAGGCAGGAGAATTGATTGAACCCAGGAGGTGGAGGTTGCAGTGAGCCAAGATCGTGCCACTGCGCTCCAGCCTGGTGACAGAGCAAGACTCTGTCTCCAAAATAAAAAAAAAAAAAAAAAAAGAAAGAATATGCAGTATTTCGTTTTCTGTTTCTGTGTTAATTCCCCTAGAATGATAATGTAGTTGGTTCATATTTGTAACAAGTGTACTCCACCAATGCCAGATATTAATAATAGAGGTGTTTCGTGTTCTTTCATGTAATGGTAGTCAGGTGTGGCCATAAGAGGAGGCAGTGGAGAGGCTCAGGAAAACAAGTTTTCTTATACCCATAGGTCCTACAGACAGAGGCAGGGCATACCATGACACACAGAGCCACATGGAAAGACACTGGGTGGTCAGGAGGCAGAATACAGGAGGGAGTGGAAGGTTAAGACTGGAGCCTTCATGGGGGCATTCAAAGGAAGGGTGCATTCTGTTCTCTGCAGAATTTTCAATCCCTAATTAGCATAACCATCATAAAACCTCCTTTTTCACACTGAGAATCCCTTGACTTTCCCTTCTCTGTGAGTTCCTCAGTTAATTTACTCACTGGTGGGTTTTCCCTAGCTTGGCAATTTTTCCCTTAAGCTCTAGTGGTCTTTGTTTTTTTCTTTGACATATAGGAAGTGAATGAATAGGTGTTTTTATTAACTTTAGGTCCTATTTATATGGAGGTTTCCCTCTGGAGTGAGTGAGGTTGTTTCTGGTGGTGAATGTCTTCAGTCCTCCATTCTTGTCTTCTTGGAAGAAAGAATTCAGCCAAGAGACAGAAGCAGATTGAAGACAGAGATGACAGTTTATTGAAGCAAAGAAAAGTACATATAGAAGAAACCAAACAAGGAACTCAAAAGATTGAGTGCCCCACCTGATTATTGGCTTAGGGCTCTTATAGAGTTACTATTTCCTGGTTCTTCCTAGTCTCCTGCCCTCATCCTTCCCCTTGGGTGGGCTGTTGGCTAATTACCGCACGCACTGTTTGGTGGTTGACACTATGCACATGTTCTTTTAGGGCAATTTTTCCTTACTGATCAAGCACTCCCAGAGGAAGGTCTTACACCAGTCAATCTGCCATGTTTCCTCTTACTGCACCTGCCTGGACATGTTTGCTCAGTTCTCAGGATTTTACTGGGAAGTTGTTGCCCATAAGTTCAAAATGTTTCCTGGTTGTTAGGAAATTTTCCCCTCTCTAGCACCAGCAAGGACCATCTATCATTCTTGAAGAGTCACCTGACAATTGCATGGCAGTCACCTGACTGTTGCCTGACATTCCTCGGGGCCCTATCCTGCCCTACCCCTATCCGTCTATCTACCTACTCCAACAAGATGAGGGATGCTAGGGGCCTGTGATTCCCTTCTCTGTGTCTCAGTGCCCTGTAACCACCCTCACCTCACTGAACAAACACAGAACTGGAGGACTGAGAACCAGAGGAGAAACCAGATTGCTTGAAGCTTATATAATTTGGGGGACCCTATTTAAGAAAAAGAATTTTTTAAAGTTCAGCAAAAATGTATCTGAAAAATAACAAAGATTGGTTGCTAATGAGAAAACAGATCCCAACAAATTACAAATTGAGAAACTGCAGTCTCCTAATTGGAATGTATAGGAAGGGTTACCTTTCTAAGGAGCTTGCACAAATGCATGGCTGAAAGCTTAAGCTTTTTCAGCTTCCTGGGTAAATCTCATTCTGATGATCACAATACCCCCAAGCATTCACTCCCCTTCTCCCAGCAGTTCAACACCTCCAGCTTCCTGTCAGCTTCCAGTAAGGAACACAGTTTTGAATTGAGGGTGAGCAGCTGCTTATGGATGTAAATGATTCACTGGTGAGAGACCTGGGCCTTTTCCCTGTGGATTAGCCCCTTCCGTGGAAATTAATTAACTTCTCTGGGCTTGGCTTGCTTTCTTCATAAAATGTAATCATGGGACTTGCAGGCTTGCCTCCTGTAATTCTGTAAGAGGGATCAAATGATGTGAGTGAAGAAGTTTTAAGTTGTACAACTACAAGCCTGTGAAAACTCATGTGATTATTGGTGTTGGGTACTAAGGGGCTTTTTCCTAAAGAAATTCTGCCTACAATCCTCTCTTTTAAAAGTAAAGTAACCAACAGGTAATTTAAAATGTGGAAGTATATGCTATCTGCATACAGACAAGTAATAAGTGGTTTTAAACGATAATAAACGGGCTTTCATCGTGGTGGGTGGGAGGAATCTCTCTGATGGCTGCTTTCCAGATACTCCCAAGACCTATCTTGAGGGTAGGTTCTGTGTCTCTCTTGTCTGTATTCCTACCATCTAGCATTTTGCTGTGCTCATCGCAGGCTCCATAAATGTTTGACAAATAAATATATGCATTACAAAAGAATTCTGTTTTATAGAAGTGTTATCTAAAAATTGCACTTACGGGCTAGGCATGGTGGCTCAAGTCTGTAATCCCAGCACTTTTAGAGGCCAAGGCAGATGGATCACTTGAGGTCAGGAGTTCGAGACCAGCCTGGCCACCATGGTGAAACCCAGTCTCTGTTAAAATACAAAAATATTAGCCGGGCTTGGTGGCAGGCACCTGTAATCCCAGCTACTTGGGAGGCTGAGGCAAGAGAATTGCTTGAACCTGGGAGGCGGAGGTTGCAGTGAGCCGAGATTGCCCCATTGCACTTATGATACATTTAAATAAACTTAACTCTGTCTTCTCCTTCCTCCGTTAAGAAATATAAACAACTCTTTCCTATTTTAGGGTCTATGATCTGGTCCCTTGGGACCATCAAATGGTTCTTCAGTGGCAATTAAGCCCCTTTATTAACAAAAAGGCAAGTGAATGAAGGTTTTGAATTTCCAGGGTTGGAAAAGCAGGCTGGTCCCAGGGTGGAGGTGGAATTTAGAGCCTGCAGAGGACCAGGGTTAAGGTGTGAGTGGAAAGAGCCTAAGGAATACTGAACCTGGCCCCTCAGGTGGCAGGACCTGGGGTGACAGAGAGTGTTTTGGAGTGGCCTGGGAGCCTGGGGCGGGGCTTCACAGGCCTCAGGAAGCTGGTTATAGGGCCCACCAGTGACAGAACAACAGTGGATCCCCCAACCCTCTGCAAGGAGCAAGGGTAGTGGAGAAGGCAGATGCTGCGAGTTCCACACCCACCTCTGGAACCAGTAGGCCCCTGGTGGTCAGAGGGAAGGAAAGTGAGGTTGGAGAAGGGACAGACATTGGATGTTCCACCAACTCAGGAGAGCGGGTGCCTGAGAGGGATTGTATTAACGTTAGACAATCAAGACATGACCTGTGACACCATTTAATGCCTCTAATGCCATGGGACACAGGAACTCAGCGGACAGGTGAATACTTCCTACCTACTCAAGGCGGCTATGGAAGCTGCTGTGTAGTTTGGAAGACTACGGCCTAGGAAAGCAAGCTCAGAGACGGTGGAGGATGTGGGTTGTGGAGAGTCAACCAGGCTGGTGCCTTGGACAGTTGGTGGGTCATAATGGGTGGTAGGGATGGAGGGAGTGTTGGGGAAGAAGGCCCTTGGCAAGACATTTGAATTTGATGCAGGACACAGGTAAGACTCGGGAAGATTTTAATCAATATCAGATATCTCACATTTTATCAATGTCAGAATATGGTGGCTTTGGAAGACAAGTTCAGGAGCTGGGTATGAGCCCGGGAATCACCAGGCTATTGTGGGGCCTGGTATGATGGCCTAAAGCAGAAGACATCTGGTGTGGTTTTATGCCATGGGGGCTGGTGTTGCTTATTTTCCAGTGCTTTGGGGGGTTCCTCAGAGCCTGCCCTTGTCCTGTGTTGCTATGGGTTATCACTGAAGACCCCCTGTGAAAGCTTCTGCCTAAAGATACCAGAGGATCAGGCCGGGCGCGGTGGCTCAAGCCTGTAATCCCAGCACTTTGGGAGGCTGAGACTGGCGGATCACGAAGTCAGGAGATCGAGACCATCCTGGCTAACACGGTGAAACCC
>NW_012117143.1:1335499-1346005 GCF_000951035.1 Colobus angolensis palliatus
AAAAAAAAAAAAAAAGATACCAGAGGAACAGCTTCAGGCTCAGTTCTGCCATTTTTTCAGACTCTTCACCAAGGTACTTTAAGGTCAGTACTCTTGACTGTTGGACCAGACTCTATAGGGGCAATTTTAAGCCACATGCCTCCATTACAGGCAGCCTCATGGTCCTGAAAGACAACCCAGATCCCAGGAACATTGTCAAAGTCTTCCCCAACCTTGGACCCAGTAGCTGTGTGGTGATTTGGGGAACATACCAGGATGACTCAGAAATCTGCATTCTACTTTTGAGCAGGAACTTTTGTGTCCCTTTCAGGGTACTCCTTGATGCTGGGAATTCTGTAACAGACAGATATGTCTTCCCTTTGTTTTGAGAGCAGAAGATTTCTTGCCTTTGTGTGTTCTGTGGGGCGTCAGGCAATCAGGCTGGCCCCATCACAGCACTTTGCAGCTGTGACTCATGTAACATTTCATTTCAAGAAATGGCATTTCTTTAAGACTCGGCTGTAAAATGAGATGAGATGATAATGTGTTTTTAAAGTACTTAAGGAGAGTCAGAGACACAAGTGAGGTCATGTGCTTTAAATGTTACACGGAGCTGTTGACAGCCTGCTTTAAGATTTTTGGCATTTAAGTAAATTACAAGTGAGGAAAGAGGGATCAATCAAGTCACCTTCTGAGATGAAACTCCCTTCAGTCCTCTGTGGAACAGCCATGCCGCAGGACCAAAAAGTGGAATGATGCATTTATGGGGCCTCTTGGTTGCTTTTCTTAGGCCCATTGTCTGTGCACAGGGAACAGCTCTGAAGGGAAGGAGCGCTGCCCTCCCTTCACTCTCTTCTCTCTCCCTTTTTTCTTGAATTGTACTTTGGGTAAGGGCAGCCCAGTGTTTCTTTCCATTTTCTGCTACCACATATACCACACATACCATCCCACTGAACAGTCTCTAGGTAACAGGAGTTCCAGTCCTCAGCCTGCGGCCTCTTGATTTGAGGCAACATGTGGAACCACAAAACATGTGAAATCAATTCTTTTGGTATGTGTTATGTTGGGTTTGAGTCATTCAGAAAAATCAAATATTCTAGTATGATACAGGGACATTTTTCCTTTCCATTCTTTTAAAATATTAATTGTTCTCAACTCTTTCCTTTTTAATTAAATTTTTGTTTCTATCACAAGAGTGTCTGAATCTAGTTTTAAAACACAAATACATTATCGAAAGCCTAACCAAAAACTCCCTTAAACTTTTTGTCTCATTCAAAAGCAATCCATTTTGATGGAAGAAAATTTTGAAAAATGAAAAAAGATGTAAAGGAAAAATTTAGACCTAACATGCCTCATGTAACCTAAATGCTAACTCCGTAGACCACGTGCATATAGTTGGTCAATTGATTTGCGGGATATACTTATTCTAAGTAAAATGTTTTTAGTGACTATATATGTTTTAAGCCTTTTAATGTCTTGCCAGACTTTTACGTAAACATCTTTTAAAAGTCATTAACACAGCACTTTGGGAGGCCGAGACGGGCGGATCACGAGGTCAGGAGATCGAGACCATCCTGGCTAACACGGTGAAACCCCGTCTTTACTAAAAAATACAAAAAACTAGCCAGGCGTGGTGGCGGGCGCCTGTAGTCCCAGCTACTCAGGAGGCTGAGGCAGGAGAATGGCCTAAACCCGGGAGGCGGAGCTTGCAGTGAGCTGAGATCCAGCCACTGCACTCCAGCCTGGGCGACAGAGCGAGACTCCGTCTCAAAAAAAAAAAAAAGTCATTAACATATCTGAATTCTGGAAATCCAGAATAGGTCATACCCCATTGATTTGAGGTTGGTAGTCTCTTTCCATACTTCTTATGGGTCATCTTTTTCTCTGTATATAATTGAAAAAATATAAAATTTGATTCATAATGTGTGTTTTTATAAACTAGGTAAAATTTCCCATCCCTTTCCACTCTTGTGTCCCACTTCCCAAAGACAAACATTTTAAAGAATCTTTAACTGTTTATTCCACTATTTGCTGTCGTTTAACTGAAGAATATGCATATACTGTCATTTCTTGATTTATCGATTTTTCGATGTTTTCTATTGCCTCCTGTTTGTCTCTAAATCCTAAGAAGGATTTAGCTTTCTTACATGGTGTCTCCCCTCTGCCCGTCATCCCACATGCTTTCTCCCTTCTTCCTATTTTATTTGTATCCATGGATTTTTTACAAAATCCATTATTGACATTGACATTATTATGTCTTAGCTGTAGAGCCAAAGAGTATTCTATGATTATATCCCAGCAGATCTGTTGCACATTGCTCAATTTCATTTTCCGAAAGCCAGCTATATCAGAAATTTATTAAATATCAGTCAGTTCCTCCTTGTATCGGACTTCTCTCTGTCTTCATCCTTCAGCTCCAAACTGGATGAGGAGTACTCAGTGGGCACCTCGAGCTACGCTCTGCATCATCCTGTGACTTTGCTGGGCATTTTCGTGGTAGAATCTTTGTCTCCTACGTCCCATGTCTTCATTCTTAGCTTAGTTCCCTCTTTCTCTACCACTATGAGCTGTGAGATTTGTGAGCAAATCACCAAATGCCAGTTTCCTCTTTGTAAAATGGAGATGATAGGAGTACTCACCTCCTGGGGGTATAGCGAGGGGTAAACCAATTAATATACATAAAGTGCTTTGAATAATGCCTGGTGCAGAAGGTGCTCTCTACGGACCAGCCATTATTTTGTTAGGCTGCATCTGCCATTAGCTTCCTCAGAAGGGGTGCAGGGAAAGTAAGTTTTGAGAAGATATCTAATAATATGGTTTCTTCCATTTTCCTTGATTGATCATTTGTATGGATAGCATTCTAGGCCGAGGATGATTTTCATTTAGAATTTGGAAGGCATTGCTCCATCTTCCATCTTCAAGTAGATGTTATTCTGATGGGCAATTCTTCACACGTGAGTTGTTATTTTTCTCTGGAAGCTTTTAGAATCTCAAGGTTTGGTTTTGAAATTGCGTTTTCATGACTCTTATTTTTCATTCATTATGTGGAGAATTTTCAGTTGGAAATGTATTACCGTTATCGTCATGACTATTCATAATTACATTCCCTCTACTTTTTCTGTTTGCTTTTTAGAACTTTTATTCATCGAATTTTTGACTTCCTAGATTGGTTTCCTGGAAGACTTATCTTTCCCTCTCCTAGTCCATCTTTTTGTTTTGTTTTGTTTCAATATTCTCTGGGCATTTTTTTGACTCCATCTTCTGATATTTCTCAGGAATGTTATTTTTTTGTTTTGGTCTTGCCAGCAAGTGAGTGCTGCTAAAGGCCGTCTTCTAGTGGTCTGGGCATCACTTTCCCCGTGAACAATTTATAGCTAGCTTGTCTATCATGGGAATAATCTGTGCAAGATTTGTCTAGTTTCATTTCTTCCTTTACTACTCTTTTCTTTTTTTTTTTTTAAGTTTTTTGCCTTAACTCACAATTACACAAATATGGAGAATTATATGCATATTTTAGTTAACAATGGAAGTAATTGTGTGTAATTACTCTAAATGCTAAGACTTAAGAGAATTTGGACCGAGAAGGAAGCTTGTAGAAAAGCAAAATATGTTCGGTAAACATAGGAGGGTGTGACTGCTTGGGGAGAATCTTTTCTGTTTCTTCTGGGTTTACCTGATTACCAGGGAGTCAACTTCAGCTGACAGCAGAGGGAGCTCAGCATGGAGTGGCCATGCAGGCTTTCTGAGATGGGTTTCAGAAGAACTTACGTCACCACTCCCTCCGTTTACAAAGACAGCTTGAGAGGGGAGCAGGCAGAGGCGGCAGGATCCCTGGGGTGGTAATATTCCTCCTCTAGCCCTCCAGGGGAGGGGTGGTGGTTGACATGTTACCCCTCAGAAGAGAGGTTGCTGAAATTGCTCCTGAGGCTTAAGGGTAACCCTGAGTGTTAGCGTTTTCCAGAGAAAACAGAATTAATAGGTTGTGAATATGCATACAAGAAATTTATCATAAGGAATTGGCTCACGTGATAATGGAGGCTGGCAAGTCCTAAGATCTGTAAAGTGAGTTGACAGGCTGGAGACCCAGAAGAGCTGATGGCTTAGTTCTAGTCTGAAGACTGGCAGGCTCAAGACATAGGAAAGCACACATTTCAGTTTGAGTCTATAGATATATATATATATAACTGGAAGATGGAGTGTAAACTGATTGGGCTAAATGCAATCTTCTTGGTGTGAATGGGATTGGAGAACTTGTCCAAGAGCAGAAAGCCAGCTTCATGCTTGTTCGTCACTGAACTGAGACTTTTCAACCAATCCTGTCTCGTAGAGAACTGTGAATAGTGGTTATGTACTGGGGTATATGTGGAAAATGATAAGAAACTTTAAAATATTCTATGTTATAGATTATTGTAATGTTTTATTTTTATAATTAATGTGTTATTTTTGTAATTATAAAATGACAACAAGAAAGTGTCATTAAAAACTCAGAAGCAGGCCAGGTGTGGTGGCTCACACCTGTAATCCCAACACTTTGGGAGGCTGAGGTGGGTAGATCATTTGAGGTCAGGAGTTCGAGACCAGCCTGGCCTACATGGTAAAACCTCACCTCTACTAAAAATAGAAAAAAATTAGCTGGGAGTGGTGGTGCATGCCTGTAACACCAGCTACTCAGGAGGCTGAGGCAGGAGAATTGCTTGAACCCGGGTGATGGAGGTTGCAGTGAGCCGAGATTGCACCACTGCACTCCAGCCTGGGACACAGAGTGAGACTCCATCTCAGAAAAAAAAAAAAGAAGTGAATTAGCTGGCATCCAATCAGTTTGCTTATGGCCTGTCGATGTGGGTGTACCTGTCAGCAAGCTGATGGGGTCCTTACATACAGGGAGACCTGGGGAAGGCCAGGGGCAGGCAGTGGAGATTAATGCAAACCCATCACCACCCCTAGAAAACTGATTCGAAGATCCCTTTGATGGATGATTGAGCAGCTCCATTTTCAAATATAACACAGGAGTAGAGTGATCATTTAATGGATTATCCAAACTGGACATTTTGAGTACGCAGGGAACTAGTGATCATTCCATGGCAAACAGTCATAGGAGACCCGCACAGCCCTGAGTATATGCCATGAGGCTGTGTTCTGGGAGTGGAGGTCACCTTAGGGTGGTGCCCTTGTTCTCCAGAGAGGGTCTGGGCACCCTAAAATGGTCCATGTGATGCATTTCAGTGATCAGAAAGACTCTAGGCTGGCACTGCCCAGCAGAAATGTAATCTAAGACACATATAATTTAAAAAATTTCTAGGAGACCCTTTGAAAAGGAAACTGGTGAAAGTAATCTTAACGACATATGGTATTTAACCCAATATATCCGTGTGGCATGCAGAATCATGACCCCCAAATATGTCCACGCCCTAGTCCCTGCCAGCTGCGAATATGTTCCCTTACATGGCAAAAGGGTCTTTGCAGATGGAGCTAAGTTAAAGACGTTGAGATGGGAGATAATTCCGAATTATCTGGGCCTCATGTGATCACGGTCATTAAAAGCAGATGACCTTTCGGGCCGGGCGCGGTGGCTCAAGCCTGTAATCCCAGCACTTTGGGAGGCCGAGACGGGCGGATCACGAGGTCAGGAGATCGAGACCATCCTGGCTAACACAGTGAAACCCCGTCTCTACTAAAAAATACAAAAAAAAACTAGCCGGGCGAGTTGGCGGGCGCCTGTAGTCCCAGCTACTCGGGAGGCTGAGGCAGGAGAATGGCGGGAACTCGGGAGGCGGAGCTTGCAGTGAGCTGAGATCCGGCCACTGTACTCCAGCCTGGGTGACAGCGAGACTCTGTCTCCAAAAAAAAAAAAGCAGATGACCTTTCCTGGCTGTGGTTAGAGGGAGGTTTGATGTCAGAAGAATGGGTCAGACAGATGGGATGTTGCTGGCTTTAAAGACAGGGGAAGGGGGACCATGAGCCCAGGAATTCAGGTGGCCTCTCCAAGCTGCAGAAAGCACGGAAGCGGATTCCCCCCGGAGCCTGCAGAAGGAATGCAGCCCTGCGGATGTTTTGGTTTTAACTTAGTGAGATCCATTTCCGACCTCTGACCTCCAGGACTGTACGATAATACATTTGTTTACATTTATTTTACATGTTTTAAATGTTGTTGAAAGCCACTAGTTTACACTAGGAGTAGGAAACATACAATCTAACATATTCTCAGTTCAACATTTGATCATACAAAAATTATTAACAAGATATTTTACATTATTTCATGCTAAGTCTTAAAGCAGATCTCAGAGCTCAGCTCAGGCTAGTCAACAAGTCACACACTCAGTGGCCACATGTGACTAGTGAACAGCACAGTTCTTGAGCCTTTTCCCTGGATTCTGAAATCTGAGGTCCCAGCTCGAAGCATCCCTCCAGAGCATCACTCTAGAGTAGCTCTGATTCAATCCAGTGGCAGTTTGTCTGTGTGAGTCTGTGTGTGTATATATGCCCACGTATGTATGTGTGTATGTGTGGTGTTATTTTCATGAGCACTTACACTATGCCTGTGGGAGGAAGCCTTGGCTGAAATCTCAGGTATCCCAGGAGACAAGGACAGTTTTTGCAGGTGCTAGTTGTTCCCCCAGCAAAAACCAGCTTGCAAATTGGTCTCCTGCTAAAGATCTCTCATCACTGTGCCTGGATCTGTCAGCTTCAGCCAGCAGCTATTTCCGTGACCAGTGGCTGCTCTGGGTCTCCAAGGAGTTGGTTTGTATGGAGACAACATTACTTTTTGATCTGCCATTGCTTGTACCTGTATTGGAGTCACCCCAGGATGGCTGCACCACTGTGGGGACAGCGTGTGAATGAGACTGAAAGAGGAATGACAACACTATTGTGTTCCACCGAGGCGGAGCAAGAAACACCTTTGCTGTATCTTCCTTGGGTCAGATTTTCAGGGGTGCTGCATGTCCTCTGGCTCTGCATTAGGTTGTGGGGAGGCCGCACAGAGCAGCTGCAACTCGGGCAGACAGAGCTTGTTGTGAGGAGGCCTGAGTCAAGGATAAGTCTGTGATGAGACTCACATTTCATCCAAGGTGACAAGCATTCAGATCGCTCCTCCTGCCCTCTCCTAAAGCAAGTTCCACAGTAATCAGGTCACACAGGAATGGGCCAGCACGGCTGCAGGGTAGGCAGCGAATCCATCTGTTTCATTTGTTGGCATATCCTGTCTGTAGGGAGGAAACCCAGAGGAGAGTAGTGGGCACTGGATTCCTCACTCCTCATTTAGTGGCTGCTTAGAATATTAGATGTGCAAGAAGCCCGCAGGAGACATACTGCACTTGCTAGAGGTTGTGCTGCTGTCACAAAGCAAGCAGGAAAAAACCGTCCTGCCCTCCCCCTTCCCTGAAAGAGTGTATGCTGTTTGCCTCTGATTCGATTTCCTGGAGAAATGACCCTTTACCTGGGCAAATAATCCCTCTGTCCCCCTGCTTTTCTTGGGTCCCTGCTTCAGATTGTAATTCATTTACCTCTGGAACATGTTGTTTTGTATTTCTGATAAGATTCGGGTGAAAAATAGGGTGGCAGCTGAATTTACTGATGCAATTTGCTCATGTAATCTATGCTGTTGGTGATTCGGAAATGCATGCAAAGGCATTAGCCTCCTAATTAGGGATTTTCATGTGATTCTTTGAAATGCAGATGGTCAATCAACGCCTGAGTTGGGGAGCTCGATCTAGCGGTGGTGGTGGCAAAGTGCTGGAGGTAGAACTATTATGACTGCAGAAAGAATGATATGTTTAGCATTTATGGTCTGTTTTATTCCTGGGTAGATATCGGGGAAGTTGTAAAACCCTTACAAGTCTACAAAGAGTCATACATAGTGCTGCAATACACTCTGTATCCATGGGGTATTGGTTCCAGGACCTCTGAGGATACAAAAATCCTTAGAATTTCAAGTCTCTGATAGAAAATGGCATAGTATTTGTATATAATCTCTGCACATATTTTCATAAGCTTCAGATCATCTCTAGATCACTTATAATACCTAATATGATGTAAATCCTATATAAATAGTTGTTAGACTGTATTGTTTATTATTTGCAATAATTTTTATTGTTGTATTGCTGTTTTTATTTTTATTTTTCTTGGATATTTTTGATCCATGACTGGTTGAATCTACAGATGAAGAACCTGGGTTACACTGGGCCCACTGTAAATAAAACTTACTCATTAAACAGGGTATGGAAAATTTAATCAGAGAAGGTCTAGTCTTAATACCACTGTGCCCTTATTTTCAGCCAGCCAGCTCCCCTAAGCTTTGGCTGTGTGTGTGTATGTGTGTGTTGGAGCATGTGTGGAGAAGCAGCAGTGTTCTCGAGAGGAGAAAAGTGTGAGAGCATGGAGCACTGTCACCCTGCATTTTGTTCTCATCCTTCCTTCTCAAGGAGCACTTACAGGCTTTGTGATGGTTAAACCCACAGGTAAAAGCGCTAGCCCTTTTCTAACATTAATGGGTTACTACAAGGCAAGGTGTGAGCTTACATTGGACATCATATTTTGAAAAATAATGAAGGAGGCTCTGGATGGACTGTAGGTGTTATGCCTAGATCGTTTATTCCCCGGAGAAGACCACCAGAGTCCGGAGTCAAAGCCAAGCGGCAAGGATCTTTATTACAGGTTCCAACCTGGAACTTCCTCACTAGTCATGAGACGAGCGGGAAAGTTCCTTAACTGGGCTCCAGGCAGCATTTTTATAGTCAGGGGTAAACAGGTACAGAGTCATAGGGGATTTTGTACACATCATACTTAGGACTGGCTGACATTTGAACAAGGTGATTTGGCTGATTATGATCGGTTCCTGCCATTTCTGGTATTTCGGTTACATTTTGAAACAGTGATGACATTTATCAGGGGCTTGTTTTCCCGGTCTGCTCACCTGGTCTGTTCTGCTTTCTAGATTCCTGGAATTGTTTGCCTAAGTTAGTTCGGGAGTTGTTTTTCAACCTTGCCCTATTTCACTTTGTTGCTAGGTTTAGCAATAAGGTAGGTACACACTTTACAAAAGGCTTTGACGTGAAATATTCTTGTGGTATGCCCTTTCAGTAGGGTTGAGGGATTCTTGCAGAGAAGAGCTCGGTAGATTTTCTTCCCTCCTTCTAGGAAGAATGCCCACAGCTGCCATGTTGCTACCTGCTTAGTGCAGCTTGTGGCTACTTGCAACTCTGCTCATAGTCACCCGTTTTCCGGGTATATCTAAAGCTCTTACTCGTGACCCTACTCTGTGGCTTGGCATTCAAAGTCCTCCAGAATTTGGCTACAACTCTCCTTTATAAGCTCCTTTGCCTCTCTGCCCCTGCCTGCACCCTGTGCTTCAAGCAAGTTAAATGCTTCCCTCTTCCCTACACAGCCTCATCCTCCCCCATGTTGTGGCTTTGCTCACACCTGCTACGTTTGACAGTGACTCCGCTTTTCTACCTCCATGTGCCCAAATACTTTGTACTTTCAGTTTTAATGCATACCTCATCTTTCCATAAAACCACGCCTTATTCCTTCTATCTCAACATTACCTCTTTCTCCTCTGAACCCTTATAATATTTTATATGTCTCTCTCAGCACAACCTCTTACTCCCGTTGGTTAGTTATTGATGTTCACGTCTCATTTTTCCCGTTAGATTGTAAGTTTCTTGAGAGCAGGGCCCATATGAAATTCATCTGTCCCTCAAGTGGCGTCCTGCACATAGTGGGCACCTAGTCACCATTTGTTGAATAAATGAATGAAAACAGCATTAATCAAAAGCTTTGGAGATTGACATTCTTGGAGCAGTGTTGGTCAAAGTGCATCCCAAGGACCATTTACTTGGGGGTGGGGACAGAAGCTTGTTGAAAATGCAGACTTATGGATCCTACTAAGATTTACCAGATCAGAGTCTGTGGAAGGTGAGGCCTGGGAATTTGTGTTTTAAATAAGATTCCTGAAAAGGCCGGTATTTAAAAGCCCATAGATTTGCAAAAAAAATGTTCAGTCCAGTTGGGGTCAGGCCCTTTAAGCTAAGCACATAGAAAGTAAGAACTGGGGCCTAGGGAAATATTAGTCCATGGATACCAGAGAGGGCATTTGTATCAGCTTTAAAGCTGGAGAAGGGAAGTTGACGTGAATATTAGTTATGATTTGTAGGAAGCCTGTCATCTAATGCAGAGAAGCCTTTGAAACATGCGTTTCAGGGTAAACAGTTTATTATGTGTGTTGTCCACCCAACACCCTGTGTTCCCAAGGCTTGGCTCCAGATTCAGAAGAGGCTTCTGTTGGAAAATTCAAAGGCCATTGGTTTATTGAACAGAACTGAGAGCTTATTTATTTATTTTTTATTTATTTATTAATTAGAGACAGGGTCTCTCTCTGTCACCCAGACTGGAGTGCAGTGGTGTGATCGTAGCTTACTGCAGCCTTGAATTTCTGGTCTCAAGTGATTCTCCTGCCTTAGCCTCCTGAGTAGTTAGGACTACAGGCACATACTATCACATCTGGCTAATTTAAATTTTTTTTTTTTTTTT
>NW_012117143.1:1346055-1356863 GCF_000951035.1 Colobus angolensis palliatus
GTCTCAAGTGATTCTCCTGCCTTAGCCTCCTGAGTAGTTAGGACTACAGGCACATACTATCACATCTGGCTAATTTAAATTTTTTTTTTTTTTTTTTAGAGGTGGGATCTCACTATGTTGCCCAAGCTGGTCTCGAATTCCTGGTGTCAAGCGATCTTCCTGACTCAGACTCTCAAAGCCCTGGGATTACATTTGTGAGCCCTGTTCCCTGCCAGGAGTTCACTTATTAATTTAAAAAAAATTTAAGTGAATAAATAAATTAAGAAAAATCAGCCAGGCTATAGACGTCAGAGTGAAAAAAGTTCAATTTGGATGCAAAAGAAAAACACCATACAGCATCCAAATGAATATTTTTAATGCTTATAAAATTTTAATAGGGGGCCGGGCGCGGTGGCTCAAGCCTGTAATCCCAGCACTTTGGGAGGCCGAGACGGGTGGATCACGAGGTCAGGAGATCGAGACCATCCTGGCTAACATGGTGAAACCCCGTCTCTACTAAAAAATACAAAAAACTAGCCGGGCGAGGTGGCGGCGGCGCCTGTAGTCCCAGCTACTCGGAAGGCTGAGGCAGGAGAATGGCGTGAACCTGGGAGGCGGAGCTTGCGGTGAGCTGAGATCCGGCCACTGCACTCCAGCCTGGGTGACAGAGCGAGACTCCGTCTCAAAAAAAAAAAAAAAAAAAGAAAAGGTAAAAATGGACAAGTATTTTAAAAATGATGGTATAACTAAGGTACTGCTAATATTTAGAAAGACAGACAATTATAAGAGTTGAGCTGCAGAGAAAATGGCTCAAGGTTCTATTTTCAGCTTTTCAACAGGTCAGAGTTATCTAATGAGGGCCATGACAGGGTGGCAGGCACACTTCCAGCTGAACTGGTTGTACGAGCTTCTTGTACAAAAAGCGGTCTAGAAAAACCTTCCTGGAGTTGAAGCAGCAGGGAGAAGAGCCTGTAGGACCCATTTTTCTAAACACTATGCTCTTCTTATTCCTTTTAATTTTTTCAACTTGATGTCCATTAGGAGAAGATTTACCTGGCTGCATCATTTAGACAGAAGTTATTGAGTTTCCGCTTGGCCAAGGGCTGTGTTACGTATTTTCTCTGCCTCTCATGTCCTGAGCCAATTTGCCTTATCCAGGCACATCTCTGTTATTATTCTGGAAATTGGGCCATCCTGACAGTCTCAGACAGAGCCACCTCAGCTCTGATTTATTCTGCGAATGTCTTGCTTAAAGGCACAGAGGCAAACCTCTTCAGAGGTATCTTTCTCCTGAGTACAAATGCAATTGTACTTATAGGATTGACAAATTCAGGTTTTTTCCTGCTGTCTGAAATACGGTGTCCCTCTTACCTCAAAAAAGCAAACAGCACAACCTATACTGTGCATAACTGACAAGACCACCAGATCACAGTGACAGCGGGTGCCTGATGGGACGTGTACCTGAGACAGCCCCATCTGGGGTCCCCTGCCTAGCACTGAACTCAGCAACCATAGCTCTATAAATGACTTCACCTGCATGACATCCTTATCACAGAATCACTGTCCCCCAGGACTGAGACGGAGATTAAAGTAGGCAGGTGGGGAGATGGGATCAAGGTCCCTGCTGGTGCTTCGTCGTTGTGACAATATCCAACCACATGGGATTGTAGCTCAAGTAGGTACTTAGATCAGGCTCCCCTGGCGAGGATTACAGGCAGTTCTTATTTCTGAAGAGCTTACATGTGTAAGCCTGGCATTATCACCTTGACTAGCGAGTGTTAAAAGAGACATCAGAATCCCCGAGGACCTCCTGTGAAGAGCTATTCAGGAAAAAAAATTACACAGCACCCGGTGCTGACTTTCCCAGTTGCTCAGTCTCCCTCAAGTCCTCGGGGCCTGTGATTTACACCAAGCTTCAGTAATGTCTCTCAATTACTTTGGAAAGTAGAGAGCACCATGAAAACTGTAACAGTGAGGCTTCCTTCCAGCTACGAACACTAAGCAAATTCGTACCTTCGCTCTTCCCCGCTTACTTAACGCTCCCTGGCTTTGATCTCAAACTGGTCCTGTCTGTTCTTTACTGTTTACTTATGTATGGTATAGTTTTTGGATCAGGATACTGGTACAAAGGTTTAAAGTCTGGAAAATAATTTGCCAAAGTAACACCCCAAAGGATACTTCCCGGTTAGATAGATTAGGCTATCATCGCCCCACCCAGTGGACAATGGCAGCGTAACTAATGGTGAGCAACTGAGTGTGAAGTGTCTGCTGATGTGGGACAGTGTAAAGCATTCCACATCTTTCCGGATGGATTCTAGCCTAGAAATGTTGGAATCTAATCCCTTGTGTCTGATTTCCAGTTCATAGGGAATATAGAGATGGAAGAACAAGCTTAATAACTGAGGACCTGGGTGTGGTAGCTCCAGCCTGTGGTCCCAGCTACTTAGGAGGCCGAGGTGGGAAGATCATTTGAGTCTGGGAGGTGGAAGTTGCAGTGAGCCGAGATTGCATCACTGCACTCTAGAGCCTGGGCGACAGAGCAAGAAACAAAACAAAACAAACAGAAAACCTGTATCAAAACAAAACAAACAGCACCCCCCACCCCAAAAAACTGAGCATCTAAGGAAGCAACAAGGCAAATAAATCCAGAGGCTGGATCTTTAACTAGACAACTGGCCTGCATTCTTCAATCAGTGATGAGCAGTAAGAGATGAGTGTTCTAGATTTAAAGAGATTTAAGAAACATTACAACCAGATACAGTGTGTGGTCTTGGATTGGATGTGGTTTAGTTAAACTCCTAAAATAACATGTTTTGGGGACAAGGGAGAAAATTTGAAAGGTATTAAATGAGAAGAAAATTGATTGACATGGAAAGATGACTGATTTTATGTATGTATACATATATATACATATGAGTGTATACCTCTATATGTATATATGAAATACATTTATAGGTGCAGAGAGAAAGTGTGGGAGGATTTGTACATTGGGGTTACCTGGGGTAATCTTGGGGGAATAAGAATGTGATGGTTTGGTTTTCCTTTTTTTCTTATCAACACTTTCTAATTTCTTGTTTGTTTTTTGAGACAGTCTCGCTCTGTTGCCTAGGCTGGAGTGCAGTGGTACAATCATGTCTTACCATAGCTTCAACTTCCTGGGCTCAAGCAATCCTCCTGAGTAGCTGGGACTACAGATGCGTGCCACCATGTCTGGTTAATTTTTAAATTTTTTGTAGAGATGAGATCTCCCTACGTGGCCCAGGCTGGTCTCAAACTCCTAGGCTTAAGTGATCCTCCCTGCTTCACCTCCTAAAGCGCTGGGATTATAAGCATGAGCCACTGGGCCCAGTTAACATTTTCTAATTTTCTGATATTGAAAAGAGATTGCTTTCGTGATCACAAAAGATTGATTTAAAAAAAATCTTTAAAAAATTGATTAAAAAAAAAAAACCCAAAACAAGAAATACCTTTCCAGGCAGCAATAATGAAAAGGAGCCTTGAGGCGAGGTCAGCCCAGCTGCTAACAAAAGACATGCGAACACCTCCTGCCAGGCCTAGGACTTACTAGGAAGACCCCAGCAGAGACCATAATTCCACAGCCTTGTAGTCCCACTTTTTTTCATTTTGAGGCGCAGGTGAACAATTTAAGATTCGTCACAATGTAATTGAATGTGCAGAGTGACTTCCCACTGGCGATGATTGCTGAAAAGGAGTGAGGGAGGGGATTAGGAGGGAGGCACAGGTTTTCTGCTCCGGCCGATGCTGAGTCCTGGGTGGGAAGCACGGAGCGGGCCTCTTCTACGCGGGGTCTTGATAGCTCTGCTGATCACTGAGTAAACCCCATGGGGCCAGGTTTTATCAGTGATGTATTTTCTTCATTGAGAAGAGTATCAAGTAAGAGTTAAATAAATGGCACACAATTTTTGCAGACCCACCCGAACATTAAATGACATTTGTATGCTGAAATAATTACCAGAAAGTTCTATGCTCTAACCAATGAGTCCTTTCTCCCAGGCAGATTAGAGAGACTGGAGGATGAATTTGAATATTCAAATGAATGTCCACCCTGGTGTGTAGCGAGGGGGAAAGGGGCAGAACTGGCCAGGGGCTTCTGTTATCACGTTTTGATGATAAATGCAGGATAATGAAGAAATGAAAAGCAAAGAGAAGAACCAGAGGGGGAAAGAAGGCTCACTGCACAGTAACTTCAACTGTGATCGGCCAGGTCACATCTGCCCTGTGAGAGGGAAGTGAAAAGGCGGAGGGTACACTCTGTTCCTTGGTGAAATTGCTTAGGCACAAATCAGATCAGCTGGCCTGGCTGGCTGAGTCCCAGGACCTAGAGGGACCAAACTGGCAAACCTGCTTTCCAATATGTAGGTAATCACATTATCATCATTGCTTAGGGTAAGACGGATGGTTTGTACAGAATAGCCCTGATTGTGAAAGGCTGTTTGTGGGTGTGTTTGACTGAATATTTTATACCCTCAAGATGTGCAGTGTAAATTAGATGGTGAGGAAAACCTAAATGCATAAAAAATAGGACTATTAAGAGAGAAAACTGATGTTCAGCTCTTGAGAGGCTGTTTAGCACCGCAGGCTCTAGGATCTCAATATCGATGTTCAGTATTGTCCATCTCAGCAGGGTGATGTTAGCTAACACGTTTAAACTCCTTTTTACCACTCTACTAAGATTTTTTTTTTTTTTTAGACAGTTTCATTCCTGTTGCCCAGGTTGGAGGGCAATGGCGCGATCTTGGCTCACTGCAACCTCTGCCTCCCAGATTCAAGCGATTCTCCCGCCTCAGCCTCCTGAGTAGCTGGGATTACAGACACCTGCCACTATGCCTGGCTAATTTTTTTTTATTTTTAGTAGAGACAGGGTTTCACCATGGTGGCCAGGCTGGTCTCGAACCACTGACCTTGTGGTCCACTTGCCTTGGCCTCCCAAAGTGCTGGGATTACAGGCATGAGCCACCACACCTGGCCTCTACTAAGATATTAAGCTGTTAAATTGATTACCTTGAATGATGTGATTTTTATACATTAAATATGGTCATGTAGCAGTAATTTCATACTATTTGATCTAATAATTGACCTTTCCTTTAGAAGAGCTTAGATGTGAGTTGAGAGACATAAGAGTAACTTATCAACAGACACAAAATGATTAAGAACTAGAATTAAGAAGCCTTGCTTTGAAGTCAATAATACACAGACTTGTTCATGCTCCTTAAGGTTTTTCCATGACTGACTCCATGTGGGTGAATCTTTTTCTCTACATGAACCACACTGTCCGATGTTTAAGCCACAAGGGAAAATGAACCCAGTTACTATTTAATACATGCAACTCAGATTTATCGCAAAATATGATGATCTACCTAGACCAGCCACCTTTTTCCAAGAGTTGACACCGGAGGTTTTCTAGAAAAAACTCCACCCTCGCACGACCAAGATTTGTGTGCATGATCAACATTTAGAAGAATGTGCTAAAGAAGACACTGAAGACAATTCTCAAACAAGAGTTAATATCTGAGCTGCTGCAACATCCTTGCCACAAAAATGCAGCTCCCCAAGTGACTGCGCCAGAGGACACAGGGCTCACTTAGGTGTGTAAGCTCTGGTTGTGTTTCTTTTAAAATCAATCACATTACTTTATAGTCACACCTTGTAAGAGAGGGCTCAGGGTCTCCAGCATCCCTGGAGAGGCATCTTCTTCCTTCTGCTTGCATTTTCCTCAATCATCTTCTATCCCGTTTGAATGGTTGTGACCTGTTAGGGATTTTATTTGATTTTTAGGGCTTTACTATTTGTATTCATCTTGATGCTCCTCATATAGTGTTTGTCCTAATCATGGCTTCTAGTACAGAGTCCAAGTTGAACTGCTGGAATTATGGAGCAAAATGCTAAACTGGTATTTTCTTCCTTGTTACTGGCTTGCTGTTCCATAGGCTAAAGGAAAGTAGTGACTTTCCAGGCACAGTTAAATAAATGGTCATAGTTAGTTCAAAGTGTCTTGAGAGATGATCAAAGTTTGGGTCTCAGTTCTGACCTAACTTGCTGTGTCATATTTGGCAAATTTATTAATCTCTGGCAACACCAGTTTCTTTCTTAAGAAAATGAAAGCATTAACATAGATAATCTCCCAGTTATTGTCTGATTCTAAAACAATACAAGTCTATATGAAACCTTGTTTAAAGTTAGGCTGTTATTTAAATTATTGTATCATCCTTAAGCATTCACTTTTGTGGCGAGGAAAAGAGAGAAGACAGCTCAGAAATAGGTTGGTAGGAAAATGCAGGTTTTGAAAATGGTTGGTGGCATTTGAGTTATATAGAAATAATTTAGATTTGACTATTTTTTGAATATATAGTCATTTTTTTAAAGACAAGGTCTCACTGTGTCACATGGGCTGGAAAGCAGTGGTGAGATCATGGCTCACTGCAGCCTCAACCTCCTAGGCTCAAGTGATCCTCCTGCCCCAGCCTCCTGAGTCACTAAGACTATAGGCACATGCCACTATGCCCGGCTATTTTTTTTATTTTTTGTAGAGACGAGGTCTCACTGTGTTGCCCAGGCTGGTCTCGAACTCCTGGGCTCAAGTGATCCTCCTGTCTTGGCCTCCCAAAGTGCTGAGATTATAGGCATGAACCACTGCCTGGCTGGATATATTCATCTTTATAAGAAAACATTATAATAGGAGAGCTCCAGGAATTCTGGTGGGTTGTTTCCGACACCTAAAGCTTCTCACTTTTTTTAGTGCATTTGAAAATTGGAATTCATAAAAAAAGAGTTAGTCATTTATATTGGAATAAGTTCACGGTCACCTTGAAGTTTCTCTTTGTATGTGGAGGATGATGTGCCTGTTTTGCTGTCTTGTCTAAGAGCTGAGCGATTAGGCAGAAAAATGGCATATATGGGATTTTTGGCATTCGATTTCGGGCTGATATTGATTGGAATATTTCAGGTTGTCATCTTGAGCTTCAGGCGTCAATCAGTACCCTAGCCTGGGCGGGAACAAGGAGATTGCTCCAGGAAGTTTGGGCTTGATCATGCTCGCCGGTGACATCCTGCCACCTTGTGGCCAGCTCTGGACTTCAGCATTAGGCAGGCCTCGTTCCCTAAGTGGCCAGGCTGCTTTCCGCTGTGCCCAAGCTGCAAAAGCAATCTGTGACAACCATTTCCAGGCTTCTGAACTGACAACACAATTCTATGTGTTCTATTCATTACTTATAGATTCTTCCATTGATCATAAAATATTTGCGTTGCACCCCTGTCCCAAAGGAGTGTCCATACTCCTTTTATTCTTTAAGAGCACTCGCGTAGCTGATGGGACAGCAGAACTGGAAAAAGGTTAAGTGTTGGAAATGTCAATCTTTGTTCTGCTCTGAAATCGATTCTTGCTTCAGGCAAGCCCCAGATCTGGATCCCAGGCTCTTCCTGGTTCTGCAGATTAAACTACTCATCCCTGGGAAGAGCACGGGACCCATCCTCCCCTAATGGAGCATTTTACTAGTGTGACTGCATTTCACAGCATCTGTCTGTGGTAGACATTTTTGTCTTCATTTTCTAAGTTTACTGAGGTTCAGAGACACTGAGTCACTTGTCCAAAGCCATGCAGATGATAAACAGTAGAACTGAGACCCAAACCTAAGTAACCTGACACAAACCCCTTTGCCCTTTGTCTGCGAAATCAACTAAAAACACTTTACTACACACACAAGGCAGGTGTAAGATTGAAGGAGATAAAAATGCAAGTGAAAGCATTTAGCGCTGAAAAATGTCTATCCACGTGTTGGTTAACTTTTAAAATGCCCGTTATTACTATTGTTATGCATGCTGTTGAGATGATTGTTAATGGCAGGCCAAAATTTTCTATTTTGTAAATGGAAGAGTGAGTCCTCAGAGGGAAATATTCAAAATTGATTAAAAGGTTATTTGCAGTTGCTATTAATGATGTTCTCTAATACTCTCATTTTCCCATTTGCTGCCCAGTTTCAAATGAAGTTGATCCTAATTAGAGATTCCATTTGTAGGAAAAATAACTTGGGTGTGCATTCAGTATGTAAATTAAAAGGTGGCTTTTAATAGTAAGGGAGATAATAACTAAACCAGTGTGATAAACTTCTGAGATTTTAGCCTGTGGCTGCCCAGGTGAATTGAGCAGTTAATTTAGATTAAAGGTGAGAAAAGATGCTCAGGCATTCTTACTGGGGGATAAAGAGGACTTCATTTTGTGTTCTGTTTGGGTGAGACTAGAATTATTCAGAATGACTGGCTCTCCTGAAGATATCCACGCATCCCTGTACTTCACCAATGTAAGTCCAGTATTTGCATCATGAAAATAAGTAATGCTCAAGGTAAAAAACAAACAAAAATTGGCATAGACTTCTTTTCTCAAAGCCAGTGTTGGGTTATAGGAAAGAATATGTTAGCAAAACCTAGTCATAAGTTATAAAGGAACCCTGTTGGATGCAAAGTGTGTAATTGTCTGCCATAGGTGGTACAAATTCCCCACTCATTCCCCACACAGTGTGTTCGTGAATCATCCCTCCAACAGGTTAAGGTAAGAAAGAGACCCAGGTTTAACCAGTGAATCTTTGTGGCAGGATCCTGCTTGAAATGCCCTAGAATTGATGGAGCAAATAATGAGGATCTATATCAGCAAGCGTCTCACTTAAGTGCTTAAATTTGCTGAAAATGTATCCCGTGGCTTCAGGGATGCCTGTCACTGCCTCTGGGTTGGAATCCATTCTGTTTTCCTTTATGAGACATAAATTGCCAATGTTGCCACTTTGTATTCACAGTTGAGGTGTATGACTCCTAAGTTAAATATTTATATTTTTTGTTTCTTATGCCTTATGTATCTGAGTTTTGTTCATATCTATCTGTATTTTGTATTTAGAAATATGCAGAGAGCAGAAGTAAAATATCACACATTGAGTTTCTCCTCCTACTACATGCATGTGCATGCAAAGACACATGCTTTTATTTTTATTCATTTATTTTTTTTAAGACAAAGTCTCACTCTCTTGCCTAGGCTGGAGTGCAGTGGCAGGATCTCAGCTCACTCCAACCTCCACCTTCTGAGTTCAAGCAATTCTCCTGCCTCAGCCTCCTGAGTTGCTGGGATTACAGGCGCCCACCACCATGCCCGGCTAATTATTTTATTTTTAGTAGAGAAGAGGTTTCACCATGTTAGCCAGGCTGGTCTCGAACTCCCAACCTCAGGTGATCTGCCCGCCTCAGCCTCCCAAAGTGCTGGGATTACAGGCATGAGCCACCGTGCCTAACCTACCTGGCTTTTAATACATTTAAAATAACCTAGAAAATTTAAATGTAAGTAACATTGAATGTATTAAAGGAGAAAACAAGCCAAAAATGGAAAGGTTGAATGGAGTACCGTTTGTGCAAGGGAGGACGTGGCTATTCTATCCTTTTCTCATTGGTGATGCTGGTGCTGGAGCTGGTGGTAGACAACACTGATGTGGGTTGATTCTATAACAATTTGGCTTCTGTAGTCACTTTCTTATCCTCCCACCAGTTACCTCTGAAAGTCACTGCCTAGCTAGTATTTGCAAGGGATGAAGAAAGCAAGCATTCAATTTAGTGTAGCACATGAACAGCTACACGGGGCAATTTCAAATCATCTACACTTTGATTCTCCTGACCTGTACTGAAGAACATCATGAAACACGTTGTTTCTAATATAAGGAAGTAGTTTCAGTTGTTGTTAATTACAGCAAATGATAGATGCCCTCTTTATAAAGATTCAGAAAAAATTTGTTTTTAACATCAGGAACAGTAGTATTTTCTTTTGAGAAATTTAAAAAGTAAGCATATGATCCCAAGAGCTGTGTTCTTAAAAAGTTTTACAGCCATGTCAACCTCTGGAAAGTTCGAATCTAAATTTGCAACTCATTAATAGGAAATATATATGGTTTTTATGGTATATATTCTTGTGTTGTTTATTTCTTATTCTATGTTGCCATTTTCTTTTTTTGTCTCACTTGCATTAGTAGTGAGGATTAAGCTTGGCTGTGGGGAATGGAAAAACGCAAAGTGCCAGTAGCTTAAATAAGAGAGAAGTTTCTTTTTCTCTCGGGTAAGATTCTGAGTAGGGGCCCAAGTTTAGAATGGCAGCTCCAGGATTATTAGGAACCCAGACCTCTTATGTGTTGCACTGCCATCCTCAACACCCAGCTTTCAACTCATGGTACAAGATGGGCTGCTGTGGCTCCAGCTATCATGTCCATCATCCAGCCAGTAGGAAGGAGAATGGGAGAGAAGAGGGTCACAATTAATCCTCCTTTTAAGGGATGCTGTCTAGAAGTTGCACATGCAACTGACATTTACATCCCATTGACCAGACCCTAGTCACCTGAGTACACCTAGCTATGAGAACAGCTGGGAAAGATGGTCAACCATGTGTTTTGGCTGAAAATGAGCAGTCTCAATACTGCAGAGGAAATGGAGATGGGCTATTAGACAAGTAGCAGGCTGTGCTATATCAATTGGTAATTCAGATTATTTTATAGATCTTTGCAAATCACTTTAAATTCTGTCCACACTGGGGAAAATGTGGTTATAAGTCAATGAATAAATAAATAAGTTTAAATTCCTTAGGAGGAGGATGGATCCTGTTACTACTTCTGTTTTATGTGAGTCTGCAGAATCTCAGAACAGGCTCTCTGATGCAATGGAGTTATTTAACAGTTTTTGTAGATCACAATTTGAGATTCCCAGATCACTTGGTCTCCAAAAAGACAGTGGCAGTGAGCTTGAGCTGCTTTCTTTAGCTCTGAAACTCTAATTAGCAATATACATCCACC
>NW_012117143.1:1358418-1359244 GCF_000951035.1 Colobus angolensis palliatus
CACTCTGTGGTTTCCTGGGTACGAAGCTGTTTGGACTCTGGGAGTTGGTGGCTTGAGAGAAACAGGAGGGAGGGGAGATTCTGGGACATTAGTATGTCGATGGCAGGTGTGCATAAATTGGAGCTGTCAGTTGGACCAGCAGGAAATAAGAAGTATGAATCTTAGGGGAAGGGAGTGAATCACATTCACAAAGACAGCTTGAAAAATTGGCAAGGAGGCAAATGACAAGTTCTCCGCTCTATATGAAATATCAAGATTCAAGGAAAATCAATCATCCTTTACCTTTAGGCATTTTGGGGGTTATGACGAAATTAGGACTGGAGGGAGTAAGCAATGGAAACCTTTAATTTTTCCTAATATTTTACTGTAACAAATTTCAAACATACTGCAAATTTGAAGGCGTTTTATAGTGTAAATTTAGATTCTGTCATTAACATTTTACCTGACTTATCACTTATTGTTTATCGTTGTTGTATATTCCTCTATCCTTCTGTCAATACACCTTAGTTTTGGAAGTAGCTTTGATTTTAATATTCTGATTATTCTTTCTTTCTTTCTTTCTTTCTTTCTTTCTTTCTTTCTTTCTTTCTTTCTTTCTTTCTTTCCTGTTTTAGTGTTTATTACCCTCCTTTTGTCTTCATCCACCCAAAGCCATCATCTTTAATGATTACAACAAAGAACATGACACTGCTAACAAAAATTTGTTAAAGCTACATTTGCTGAACATATACTATATGACAAGCACAGTACTAGCTACTTATATTATTATCTCAATATTTGTCAGAATAGGAGATATAATTATCCCTCTTTTGATAATAAGGAAGCA
>NW_012117143.1:1360344-1384295 GCF_000951035.1 Colobus angolensis palliatus
ATTACAGGCATGCGCCACCACGGCTGGCTAACTTTTGTATTTTTAGTAGAGACGGGGTTTCTCCATGTTGATCAGGCTGGTCTTGAACTCCCGACCTCAGGTGATCTGTCCGCCTTGGCCTCCCAAAGTCCTGGGATTTCAGGCGTGAGCTGCCATGCCCAGCCTCATTTAATTCTTAAGGCCAGTTCTCTGAGGCAGATATTATAATCTTCATTTTAAAGATCAAACAGTTAATGTTCACTGGAGCAAACAAACAGACCAATAGAACAGAGCAGAAAGTCCGCATAATCCCAATACAGGGGACTTTATGATAAAAGGGATGACAGTCATCCCTTGGTATTCCTGGGGGATTGGTTCCAGGATCCCCTCAGATCCAAAACCCCAGGATGCCATAAAATGGGATAGTATTTGCATATAATGTAGGCACATCCTCCTGTAAATCATCTCTAGATTACTTATAATACCTAATACAATGTAAATGCTATGTAAATAGTTGTTGTAGTGTATCATTTAGGGAACAATGACAAGAAAAAAGTCTGTACATGTTCAGCACAGACATAACCATTGCAGGCCTAGCTACATTTTCTATTCAAGGTTGGATCCAAGGATGCATAATCTATGGATACGGAGGCCAGCTGTACCAGTATTCAATGAGTGATATTGGGACAACCATCTAGGAAATAATGTAAAAAAAAAAAAAAAAAAAATCTGAAGCCATATCTCACACCATTTAGGAGGACAAATCCCAAATGAATCAAAAGACAAATACGACAAAGTGAAGCCACAAAAGTTCTACTAGAAAAGATGAGAAAATTTCTTTATGACTTTAGAGTGGGGATGGCTTTCCTATGACACAAACTCTAGAAGCCATAATAAAAGAGATTGATATATTTAAGTATGGAATTTTTTTTGTTTGAGTCAGAGTCTTGCTGTGTCTCCCAGGCTAGAGTGCAGTGGTGGGGTCATGGCTCACTGCAACCTCTACCTCCTGGGCTCTAGCCATCCTCCCATCTCAGCCTCCTGAGTAACTGGCACTATAGGTGCATGCCACCACACCTGGCTATTTTTTTTGTAGAGATGGGTGGTCTCAAACTCCTGGGCTCAGGTGATCCTCCCTCCTCTGCCTCCCAAAGTGCTAGGATTACAGGTGTGAGCCACTGCTCCTGGCCTAAGTATATAAATTTACTTTACATGTGGAAACTTCTTCATGGCAAAAAAGAACCACAAAAAAGTAAAAGTACAGATGGCAATATGGAGGAAATATTTGCAATTCATGCCACAGATAAAGTGTTGTGCTTCCTAACAGATAAATAGCATCTATTAATGTCTGAGAAAAAGACAACCTTACCAATGCAGAAATGAATAAGGGTAGGAATAGACTGTTCAAAGAAGAGGACATGCAAATGGCTCTTAAACATACAAAAAGATGCCCAACCTTATTAAACAAGAGAAATGTAAATTAAAACAACACTGCGGTACCATTTCCTTCGCATTTTATAAACTAAAAGTTGAGTTAAATACTGCACTGTGTATGGTTGGTGGAAATATCAATTAGTCAAATCTTCATGGAGGACAAGTTGTCAATCTATTTCAAAATTACAAATGTACATGCACTAAGTTTCAGAAGTTCCATTTCTAGCAATTTCTCCCTTATAGGAGAAAATTTTGCCTACTTCACTCTCGTGCAATATTCTCTTATAGTCACACCTGTGGGAAGCGACATAGGTAGAGGCTATTCACTGCAGCATTTTGTTGTTGTTGTTGTTGTTGTTTTATAAAATATGGGACACTAAATAAATAGAAGACTATTAAATAAATTTTAATAGAGGCATGTGACGTATACAAAAGAATGAAGAAAGTTTCTATGTAGTGATTTGGAAAAAGCCCTAGGATATGTTAAGCAAAACAAAAAAAAAATTAAAAATAAAAGAGCAAGGAGCAGAACCATGTATAGAGTATGCTGCTCTCTGTGAACCATGAGTACAGCGAGTTTACCCTCCTCCCCACAAAGGAGAATCTATGGTTGCCCCTGTGAATAAGCTGATGGTGTAGGACATACAGTTCTGGATTCTGCTTTTGCTGGTGAAATTGCTGGCTATCCTCTGACTGGGTAAACAAACCCAGTTCCTCAGAGATCTACACAGTGCTCACCCCTCCCCAGCTGTCAGCCTTGTATCCAGCTGTACTGGTACCATAATTTTTGATTCTCTGAGGGCTAGGACTTCTCTTTTCTTCCTGGACTCAGGGCAAGGATGGTTGGGCAAACTTACTGTTGTCTTATTCATACCCGATGCATCTGTGTTGTCAGTGTAAAAGTCCACTGAAGACATAAACTGTTTATAGTTCCAACACTGAAACTAGAAAATTCATCTTTAATCCAATGAAGATAACCTGGTATGTCATTTGCCAACGGTTGTTACTAATACAAAGTGGTTGTCAGTGGTTAGTGTATGAAATCACACATAAGCACAGGCTTGCTGACTTGTTTCAACTACCTTCTTTTTATTTGATTTGATTTAAGTGGACAGATACAACTGGATGTCTTTGTTGTGTACAGCATCAATGACTTTCTTCCTTGCTAACAGAATCTGAGCTTTTGATTACTCGAAGTAGACTGACTTTATATTGGAAATATATTATCTATTCCATGATTGATCATTTGGTTTTGTCCAGAGGCCTGGCATAAGATATGAAACATGCTGTTGGCAGACAAATCTCTATGTGTCTCTGCACTTTTTGTACGTCTTGTAAGAAAAAAAAAATCGCTAGTCATGATTTTGTGCAAATATTTGACTACAACATTTATTGCCCATTTGTTAATAATCATAAAATATAGGAAATATCCATGATGGCCAATCATAGGGGATAAGTTAAATTATGGTACCTCATATAATGGAATGCCCTTCAGTGATTTTAAAATGATGATGTAAAAGAATATTTAATGTGGGAAAATGTTCTTAACATCTTAAGGGGAAGAGGGGAAAAGCTTCCTCAAAATAAATCACAATAGTGTGATCTCATTTAAAAAGTGTTACACATACACGCGCACACACACACACAGACATTGAATGGCGATACATCATGGATTATTAGCACTCGCCGTATTTTTGTAATGGGACATGGGTAAAGTTCTGATTTTCTTCTTAAGATTATGAATTTTTCTACAAAAATATGATTATGTTTGCAATGAAGCATTTTGCAAAAGCTATTATAAAAAGGAGAAGAGATAAAATGCCTTCTTGAGTGCCTTTCCTAATCTAGTTCGCGGGACAACACAGGATATTATGGAGTCACCTCCAGATTCCAAATCTCTGCCTTTGTCCTCTCAGGCCCATGCAGACTCCCAGCCAGTTGCTGGGGAGACTATCCGGATCTGAGCGTTTCCTTGCTATTCATATCTGGCCGCTGTTGTGCTTATACACCTCAGCAGAGGCACAGGTAAAAACCTTTAATCTGATTAAAATTCCCCTCAAACATATTCCTGGTATTGCTGGTAAGAGGAAGAAGAACGCATTTCAGAAATTAATTTCATCCTCATGTCATCTGAAAGACCAAAAAAGAGCAACTCCCCCACCCATTTTAAATGCAATTTTGATTGGATTCTTTCTGACTACTTCAGTAGCTTTTGAGAAAGAAAACAAAACAGCGTTCCTGAGCGTCCAGCTGCAGCCTCCTGCGAGCACATCATGTTCCGCACGTCTGGCTGGTTCGAGGACGCCTCGTCTGTTGCTATGGAAACAGAGTAGTCAAATTAGACTGCGACGGAGGACTCTCCCGAGTCCCCGAGAACAAATTGTTTCCTTCTGTTTGGTTCTATTTGGTTTAAGTAGCGGCGGAGACCCTCGCTTTCTGGATAAACTTTTTTCCCGGGCCGGACACTGATCAATGGATGGTTAAAGACAGCAAATAATCCTCAACTCTAGATGTCCTTGTCAGAACGGGCTGCGAGATTGAGTTTTGATGGGTGAATTCTAATGAGAATTAGGGTCTTTGTGTCGCACAAGTGCTTTCAAGAACCGGCCAGCCTTTTCCATAAATGGGATTACATTTATTGTAGCCACTGAATAACAAAATTTTCAGCCGACAGACGCTTCTGTAACTTGCACGCTGCTTGAGGCAAAATCGGTTTCAGAGCGAGCAGCGCGCAACGCTCACGTACGTCAGGCTTTATTGGACTACTTTCAAACTTCCAAGTGTTTGTCACATTTCTTGTTTCTTACGTTTTCATTCACGTTCCTGTACTTTAAACATATGAAGTCAAATGTGAATGTAACTCTTGCTTTTATTGGAGTCTAAGAAAAGCCAAGTGATTCTTCTCAAAATGCAGCAACGGGCTGTTACGTGGCACAGGGCCCGGCTAATCAAATCCTATTCAATCACCAGTGACCTCATGGTGCTCTGGTTGCCGTTATTCCCTTTTGAGACTCATCACTGGTCCCCCATTTTGTGGCCTGAAGCCAACAATTTTCTAAATCCCTGTGAAGAACAACAGATAAGTAAAGAGGGTCTGAAGATTAGGAGGGAGAGAAAGCGCCAAAGGAAACAAACTACCGTGTGGGTAAATCACACCTGCACATCCCAATTCATATTTCCAGAGCGTAAAATGTTCTGAAACACCTAAAGAATGTGTGGAAAATAAAAGTTCTTCAAAAACAAATATTCTGCAAAAACTAAAAGCAACCTAAATGTCCATCAAGAGTAGAATGGATATAAAAATTGTGGTCTACAGTGAACGACGACTTAGCAATAAAGATAGAACGACCTACTGGATAAAACGTATACATTATGTTGGGTGAGGAAAACAAGGAACAAAAGAACATGCGTTGTGTAATTCCATCTACATGAAATTCTTTCTAATCTATAGGGGAAAGAAAAGTAATCAGGCTTGCCTGGAGGAATAGGGGTGAGTTTGGGATACTAGGGAACTTTCTGAGAAAGTCAATGAGCTACATTTGACTGGGGTGATTGTCATGTGAGTGTACACATTTGTCAAGATGCATCAAACTGTTTACATAAAATCTGTGCATTTACATACATAAATTATATCTCAATGAATAAAAAGAATGTATCTTATAGCCTTTCCCTGTGGGGTATTCTTTTAAGTGCTTTACATGCAAATATATTTAATCCTCACAAAAATATGAGGGAGAAGTATATTTGCATTTTACACATGGGGAAACTGAGACAGAGTGGTTACATAAATTTCCAAGGTAATAGATCTAGTGACTGGTGGGGCCAAGATTTGAGACCTGGCAGTCCAGCTCCAGAGCTGGGCTTTTGGCTGCTGGATCACATTTCTATACCTGCTAGAAGTAGCAACCAGCTTGTTCTCTGTTTCCTAGAAGAGCTTTTCCAAATATGATAGCAGAACAATTGCTCATATACACAGAGAGAATTCAGCTACCCTTATTTTTGCATTTATTTATGTTGGGTATTGGGATACTTCTAATAATTCCATTTAGCTTCAACATAGTCAACACTACTAAACTGTAGGCTTGCATTGCACATGATCAAGAAGGCCAATCTCCTGAACTTTGTTTGCTAATCATTGTACAACACAGTCGATGTTATAACACAAGCAAAATCATTTACCTGATTTTGCTAAGAGGAACTGGGAAATGTGAAAGTGATTCAGGCATTGGGCTAGAAAGAAGATTCATCCACTCCATTTTGGTATTATAACTTACTGTATTGTTTATCATATAGAGAGAAAAATTCACAGGGACATCAAAATATGAACTGTGACCAACTGTAGGAAATGAGATTAAGATGAGAGAAAGATTTTCAATTTCTCAGTTTGCAATGTTTAAGACAAGTATGCATTTTTAATGAGATTCTGTCAGTTAGACAGTCAACTGTTCTTGCTTGTGTGAAGGTTAGCTATTTTGCAGTCCTCATTCATTCACTCATTCATTTGTGAAACAAATATTTACTGAATGTCTACTGAATGCCAGGTACTAGATACTGAAAAGACATAAGAACTAGTATTCTAGAGGTTAGACATATGCACAAATAATCATGGAATGAAATAGGCACCCTGCAGTTGAAAGGATTTAGTTTAGACCAAGGAATACTGCCCCAACTCTGTTCTTGTCTATAGTGATCTGTGGGTTTGCCAGTTCTGCATGACCAGAAGGTGGAAGGAGAGTGAAGCATTTCTGAATGACCTAAGGTTTTCCTATCCTCTTATTTTATGAATATTATTGGAAGCATGGCCAGTACTTGGAAGAGGTAGGCTTTAATTCTTCATGTTAATATGGCTTGTAAGACTTCAGGTTCTTCCTAGTTCTAGTTTCTCATGGCAAAGCTGTTGGTTGTCAGTGGCCAGAGGACTGAATTTAAAGGTTGTCATTTGAGTTCTTGTCTCTGTTCTGTGGCTACAGGCTATATTCCTAATACCAGCCACTGTCCTTCCATTGCAAAATGCATAATGGTTAAGAAGGGCTGACTTGATGTAGGTTCACTGTTTAATCTCGAGAGTTTCCTGGAATGAAAATGCAAAGTAGCCCACTAATAACCAGGTTGAAACTACTCATTCTATAACCAACGGGCAGTCACATTGCCTTTGTGATATAAAGGAAAATATCATTGTTTTAACAAGGTTGTGTGGTTTTTAGTGCCAGAAAAAGAAAAGTCTACACTTTTCTTCCTGCTTGAGCTTAAAACAAAATTAAGTAACAGGCTGTAAAGAGCAGCCTTTCTTAGGACCATATGGTTCATTAGCACCACATGGTGTACCTGTACCAGAGATAGTTATTGAGTCCTGCGCGCCTGCCTGTTTAACATGTGAACGATTGCCTCCCCTTGCCCCACCCCAGTACAGTCAGGGTAGCTTAATCCTTCCTGGCACACTGTGTCCTTGTTGGCTTATAATACCTTCTTTATAAGCATACCTGATTTTTGGAATTGTTCTGTAACTGGAAATCAGTCTCATTGGACAAGTGCACGTCTTAAGCTCTTCACAGTGCCCTACCAGCCTAATTAAACTACAGAAATATGAAAGTAATCAAGTGGGAACATTTGCGAAATGAATGCCTGTTAGTAATCTGCACAGTTACAGAGACTGTCACTTAGACCTAACTGCTGGGATATGTTGACTTTACCAATGGGGAGAAAAAAAAAATCAATGTTCCATATCCCATGACTCAAATCTATTTTTGGCTGAGACCCAAAGGCCTCTCCAGGGTCAGAAAATTTGTTTATAACCAGTTGCTGGATTGTCAAGAGAAATATCACTTCTGCCCCCTCCCCTTTTTTGCAAACCAATAGAGAACAACATGAAGAATAAGCAGCAGTAAACTTCCATCTTCATTGAAACAAGGAAACACTGATATCTGGAACCATAATACTGTATACAAAAGGGCTTTCAGGTTAAGGAAGACTACCAGTGGGAAGACACAGAGGCGGCTAGGGGCTTTGGATTTCATGGGTGGACTGGATAAAGTAGGAAGTTCTCCCAAGGAGATGTTGCAGCCCTGGCTTGAAGCAAGGTTGGGGAGCACAGACCAACAGCAACAATCTGTCAGCAGTGAGTGGGCTCAAACAGCTGAAAAACATAGGCATGCCATCTTTGCCCACTATAGGTATGTGGGTGAAGGAGAAACTGGGGAAAACAAGCAGCCTTCTGCTTCTATGTCTGCTAAAGGGAAACAAAAACATCACCATGCACCGGCCGGGCGCAGTGGCTCACGCCTGTAATCCCTGTAATCCCAGCACTTTGGGAGGCCGAGGCGGGCGGATCACGAGGTCAGGAGATCGAGACCATCCTGGCTAACACGGTGAAACCCCGTCTCTACTAAAAACACAAAAAATTAGCCTGGCGCGGTGGCGGGCGCCTGTAGTCCCAGTTACTCGGGAGGCTGAAGCAGGAGAATGGCCTGAACCTGGGAGGCGGAGCTTGCAGTGAGCCAAGATCGCGCCACTGCACTCCAGCCTGGGTGACAGAGCAAGACTCCGTCTCAAAAAAAAAAAAGAAAAAAAGAAAAAAAAATCACCATGCACCAAAAACCTCCATTAGGTTGTTTCACTGGGAGAAGGGCCACCTATAACTTTCGCAGAGTATTGGTGAGGTTTCTGGAGGCAACAAGCTCAAGAGGCTTAACCAGCTCATTCTGCTGGTCGTTGGCCTTCACTATCCTCCATAACATAGCTCGGGAATAATACCCGCTTTCTCAGTTCAAGGATGCACAGTATTAATAAGGAATCAGGGCAGGACCTATGCGAACATACTGCATTTATAAAGGAATGTCACACATATACACAGAGGTAGATGAAAAAACACATCAGAAAGGTCACATCAAAGCAGGTAAAAATTAAGACAAGATATTTATCCAAAAACTAATCTGACATCTTATAATACCAGAAATATACACACACTTCAAACCTAGGAAATCATCCTATGAAGCTGCTCTGACCAATATGGTAGCCACTAATACTTGAAATATGGAGTAATCGAGCAACAAAATTTTAAATTTTAAACTGCTAATCATTTCAGTTATTGGAAAACTTTTAAGCACATTTAGACCAACATGGGTATGTAAATTTACTTTGCAAATTTAGATTTTATGAAATCTAAACATGGATTAAGTATTATCAGTAAAACTTTAGTGTCTCAACTGAGATATGCAAACCAGACTGAGACTTAGTTTGATAAGAATGAAAAATATCTCACTGAAATAATATCTCCAATGTATTGGGTTAAATATATTAAAATTAATTTTACCTGTTTTTTAGTGTGGCTATGAGATCTTAAATTACATGTGACTTGCATATGTCTATCAGACACCATTGCTATAGAAAAAAAAGCACCAGCATGCAAAGTAAATGTACACGCACTGTCCAAAGTAGGAAAGAGAGAACCCCCAAACCAAAACCTGTAAACAAAGTAAACGAATGTCCACAGAGGAATGGTATAATACATATACGTAACATTCTGTAGGGTATGATCAACTAGGACACCAAACATTGAGAATGGGGGGAAAACATGCAAATATGTTTTCCTAAAATTAAGTCTGAAGACTGCAAGGACACATTGAACTCCAAGGAAAATTGATACAAATAATGATAAATATTTTAGTATATCACACTTCAGGGATATAAAAGTCCTCTGGACATTTAGGCTCCTCCTTCACCACCACAAAAAACAAAACACACAAAAAACCACAACTATTTACACATAATCTTTCTTTTAAGTTACTCTTGTACACAAACAGAAGGAAAAATAGAAACAAAATAAATTACTTAAGGTATTTCAAAACCTTCTTCACATTCAGTGTCTGTTTCTTGACTTGGTAACTGACGTTTGTGTTTTCTCACAGCATGTGGTCTTTATGCTATTAAGCGCAGTGGTGAAGGGTGTTTCATTAAAGAGCACACCACCATTGTCTCTGGAATTTTCTTCTTAGACCCTGACACCCATTCTTCAAGTTTGATACTGATGCTTTCCTGGTCAGTGAAATTATCAATGGCAAGGTTTTCAGAGCTCAACCAGGACTTTTTTTCTTCAACTGCTTCTTACACGGCTTTTGACTGAAGAGTAACTGCTTTGTCACCAGGAATACATTACCAAATGTGCACATGAATAGGCCTACCATTATGGCCTACAACAGGATAGCTCCTTGAAGGGAGACAAGGATGTCATATACCCTTGTGGTGTATCATATTACTTCTGCAAAATATTCACTATCCCTCCCTATGACAGAATAATTTAACTGTGGTGACTGACATCGTGCCTGTCACAGGACTTGTTTTGGCTAATGGAATGTCATGGAAATAAACGGTATCATTTCCTAGCAGAAGATGAAAGAGCCATTACGTGGTTCCCACCTTTCTTTTCCCTCTTAAGACCAAAATGCCCCCGCTTAGAGGCTGCTCCTTTAGACTGGGTCCTGAAGCAATATGCATTACAACCAACATGGATCAGTACAAACATGTGAGTGAAAAATAAATCTGTAAGCCACTGAGGTTTTTAGGGTTGTTTGCTCGTGCAGCGTAACTTATGCTTAAACTGACTGATAGAACTCTTAAGCAGAATGGATTTAAACCCTGGTTTTGGTATGGTCCACGTGTTCTCCTTAAGGATTCTTGATTTCTGGAGGACTTCCTGAGGGTAGTCAATGAGTTGGTGATTGATGACTAGTTTCCCCTTATGTGAGATTCAAGTTCAGGCTATTTCAGGTAAGCCAAGGTGTATGCAGAGTGACCTCACCTGAGATGTGCTTAAGCTGAGTCACCCTGAACTAGTTGGTGGACACTAAGTGGGTGTGGGTGAGTCACAGCCCAGTTGTTGGGAGGTGCCATTGATAGCTGTATTCTGGTGAAATGCCTTGGAAACATTAAAGTCAGAAAATACCATTGAGACTGGAAACCACACCACCTCACTTTGGGACATCATAGAAGTTCTCCATGGGGAAGGGGCTGGTGGGGAGGGAAGGGGAGGAGGAAGATGTTGTAGCTCTGAAGGTCCACTCTTGTTTTTCTTCATTCCTTGCCATTAAAGCTGATTCCATGATGGAAATATCAATCTGTGGGCGGTAGTTTTTTTTTCTCTCCAACGTAGAAAATTCAGCATTGTACGTAAGAGTTCCACTGGAGAAGTGGCTGACCTCAAAATGTATTAGGGATCCAACTGCAGTTAAAGGTTGATGGATTCAACAATGTGCAGCAGCCCTTCAAAGAATACAGGCTGTGGTTTCCTCCTGGGATGACTTCACCAGGACCCTTGGCAACAGTGCTGGTGGAAAGTGGAAACGAACAGTTACACGAGCCATAGATGGCAGAAACCGTAGGTGAGCAGACAATGACATTAAAAATAGTTCAGGGCAGGAAGCTGATTTTCTCGCTCACATTCTGGTTAGGGTGGACTAAAGGACAGAGGCACTGGGGAGTTCATTTTGGCTCCTAAATTCTGGGTGTCCTCAAGAACTTCCCCTGTTTGCTCCATAACAAGCAAAGATACGATAGAATCAATCGTTATAAAACACTTGCACATTAAGGATGGCATCTTGGGTGGGAACATTGATTTTGCAAACAAACTGCACGGGGTAGGGGTGGCTGCCATGGGTCACTGGTGGTTTCTTGTTCACCATAGACGATCATCATGTTGTCTGGACAGTCTGGATCCCCTTGAAGGGGAGCCAGCAGGTGGCAGTTAAGGGCACAGGCTTAGCAGGCAGATAGACCTGAATTTTGTATCTCACTTGTGCTTGTGCTAATTTTGCTGGAGTAGGCATAGCTTCCCTAAGCCTTAATTTTAAGGAATGCAAAAAAAAAAAAAAACAAAACAAAAAAAACAAAAAACAAAACAGAGAGAGATAGTTCCCAACGCACACAGTGGCTGCAAAGTTGAAGTGAGCTAATTCATACAAAGTGCCTCACACACAGCTGGGTGCGTATTAAATGCTTCAGTAGCACTAGCTAGTGTTATAGTTGCTGGTCTTATCTGAGGAAAGTCAAAGTGAAAGGTAGTTAGAATCACTGCGTAAGTTCTTACTTTTTTTTTTTTTTTTTTTTTTTGAGATGGAGTCTCGCTCTGTCGCCAGGTTGGAGTGCAGTGGCACGATCTGGGCCCACTGCAAGCTCCGCCTCCCGGGTTCAAGCGATTCTCCTACCTCAGCCTTCCGAGTAGCTGGGACTACAGGCGCCCGCCACCACGCCAGGCTAATTTTTTGTATTTTTAGTAGAGACGGGGTTTCACCGTGTTGGCCAGGATGGTCTGAAACTCCAGACCTCATGATCCGCCTGCCTTGGCCTCCCAAAGTGCTGGGATTACAAGCGTCAGCCACTGCGCCCGGCCACTTTTAAATAGAGTCATAAAGTTATAAAATTAAGTGGATGGGGTATTTAGGTCTGATTTGATTATTAATAATGAAGTATAAAGAAATTATAATCAAGAATACCTGTTCAACAGACTTTGGCAACAAGATATCACCTTGGTTGTGTTTCCAGGGAAACTGGAGTTGAAGGCATTCTCTAAAAGGTGATGGCAGCTGATGTCCACAGGAGTGCTGGAGAGTATGCCTAGAAGCAGAACAGAGTCCCATTTATTTTATTATTTGTTGATTTTTTAGTTTTATTTATATATTTGTATATTTATTTATTTATTTTGAGACAGAGCCTTGTTCTTTTGCCCAGGCTAGAGTGCAGTGGCATGATCTCAACTCACTGCAACCTCCGCTTCCTGGGTTCAAGCGATTCAAGTGCTTCAGCCTCCAAAGTAGATGGGATTACAGGTGCGCGCCCAGCTATTTTTTGTATTTTTAGTAGAGAGGCGGTTTCACCATGTTGGTCAGGCTGGACTCAAACTCCTTACATCAGGTGACCCACCCGCCTTGGTCTCCCAATGTGCTGGGATTACAGGTGTGAGCCACTGCACCTGGCCCCATTTATTTTATTAATTAAAGAAGTCACTGAACCCTCATTCTGTTCTTAGCTTCTCTACCACACTGCACACCTTTAACTTTACAATATGCCGAAGGACAGCTCTGACTCTCAGCTTTCTGTGGTGGTGTGTGCTGCACGTGCAAGCTGGAGGCACTGCCTGTCCTGAAAGCTGCCATTCATCCTGTAGGCACCAGGACACAAAGGACAGGGTGTAGTACCTGCGATGCAGGCTGTCATGAAGCAGGCCACGGTCCCTGCGATCAGAGCTCTCACTGCTCCCGAGGTGACGTCACGCTTTCTGGAAGGGGCCATGGATGCTGGGAAACATGGAAGGAGGGATGTGAGATCAATGTTGAAGTACTGATTAAAACCCTTAGCCTCTGAACATTGTTCTGAGGCTGGGCTCAGGTCAGCTGGCTTTTTTTTTTTTTTTTCTTTAACTTAACTGGGAAATTCAAGATTCAAGAACTTAGTAATAAACTCCACATACAGAGAAATTCTCTGCTGTGGGAAGAAGGGAAGAGGCTTGTTTGCCAAAAGGCTCAAAGGCTTTCATTCTCCACAGAAGAAACACCTCCTATGTTTCCTCCAAAGGGCTGTTCATTGAAGGCATGGCAAGGCAAATGAGTGGCAGGAGGGATGGCTAAGGAGATGATGTATAACTCAACTGTCACCATCTACTTCTATGCCCATGGCAGACACCACTAAGAAATCACAGCCTTCTCCAACTGGACTTCCGATGGCTCTCAGAATCCTTCTCCAGGTGCCCATCATAAATCTATTGGCATCGGCATGCAAGGTGAAGCCTACAGGTCACCCCTGGGCTGGGAGAAGCACCTGTATGTTTGAGAAAATTCTTCCTGAGGTCAGCTTGGATGTGCATGGGAAAACTATATTGCAGAGTAGAGATTAAAAAAAAAAAAAAAGGACCCCAGAGGACTCATGACTGTTGAAAGGGCCTTTTTCTTTTCCTGACATGAATAACATTACAGAGCAAAATGGAGATCCAAGTATGTCTATGTCACATCTGTGTTGTTGAAGAATGTTCTTTTCACTTACTGAGTCCGCCGATCACAATTCCTAGGGACCCGATATTGGCAAAACCAGAGAGCATAAGTGGCGATTATCTCAGAACGAATCTGTAAGCACCATAAACACGTATGTATACACAATCTGATCTGGCTTAATAAATCTGACATCCACCTGGGCTTCATTTTGACCATAAATTCAACATTGACAAATAAATGCACAGTCCATGGTATCAAATGCCCATTACTTCCTAGACCCCTTTTACCATCTCCACTTGAAATTTGTGGGAAAATGGAAGGGGACTATGTGGACTCAGTGGCTCTCTACAAAAGGCTTACAACTGGTAGCCTTGGCCTCTACAAATGCTGCTTCCTGGTCAATAATGCCTTCTAATATTCCATATGACCTGGCCATCTGCTACAGTGTGCCAGGGTCAGGACTAGTTGCTGGAGATACAAAATTGGTCCCAGAAAATATTCACATTACATTTACTTGACAAAAGACTTATTCAGACTATATAAAGAACTGTTATAACTCAATAAGATGATAAACAGCCAAGGAAAAATGAATAGAGATTTGGATACTTCACAAAAGCTCTGCAAATAACCAAAAAGTACATGAAAAGATGTTCAACATCATTGATCACCAGGGAAATGTAAAATAAAGCCACAATGAGATACTACTATACCTCCACTAAAGTAAAAAAACTGACAATACAAAGTGTTGACAAGGATGTGAAGTGACTAGAACTCTTAGATATTGCTGGTGGGAATGTAAAATGACACAGTCTGTGAAACAGTATGGAATTTTCTTCTTAACATGCAGTGCCTGAATGACCCAGCAATTTTTCTAGGAGAAACAAAAACACCACAAAAAGACTGTACATAAATACTTACGGCAGCTTTATTAAATAGCCTCATGCTGGCAACAACTTTAATGTCATTCAGCAGGCAAATGGATCAACAATTGTGGATACCCATAAAATGAAATGCTGCTTTGCAATAAAAAGGAAATACATCCAACAACATGAAAGCTAAGTGAGCACATGTATATGAAATTCTAGGGCCGGGTGCAGTGGCTGACGCCTGTAATCCCAGCACTTTGGGAGGTTGATGTGGGTAGATCACTTAAGGTCAGGAGTTCAAGACCATCCTTGCCAACATGGCGAAACTCTGCCTCTACTAAAAATAAAAAAATAAATAAATAAATAAATAAATTAGCCGGGCATGATGGTGTGTGCCTGTAATCCCAGCTACTTGGGAGGCTGAGCCAGGAGTATCGCTTGAACCCAGGAGGCAGAGGTTGCAGTGAGCTGAGATTGCACCATTGCACTATAGCCTGGGCGACAGAGTGAGACTCTATCTCAATAATAATAATAATAATAATAAGAAGAAGAAGAAGAAGAAGAAGAATAAATCCTAGAATATGCAAAAATAATTTACAGTGAAAGAATGGATATTGGTTGCCTGGGACTAGGTCTTTGGGTGGGGATGGGAGTGGAGTTGTTGACTACAAATGGCCATGAGGAAAACTTTTTTTTTTTTTAAAGGTGTGGTGGAGATACTCTATATGTTGAATATGGTTGTGGTTACACAGGTGACATCAAAACTGAGCCCTTAATTTGGTATTTAAGTTATAATTCAGTGAAAAGGATATAATTTAAAAATAATTATGTTAATAAAAAGGAAATTCTCAGCTATCACAGGAGCTTCCTGATAGTCTGGCCACGGTGTGTGTACTGCAGCTCTGACCACTCCATGGGAATGTCAGGACGCCCAGCTGGAAGTAGGAGAAGGAACATACCTTTCACGGGGCAGTCAGAGGATGGAAGATGTATTCATGAAAGCACGGGTGTGGCCCTGTGACTCAAGAGATACTGCTTAGGCCAGACAATTTTTTCTCAGTTTGAGGACCGATTCAAACTGAGGCTCAGAAGATCCCGTCTACTCTATTGTTCCCCAGAGGCACACCCAGTCTGACAAAGGTACCCACATGACTAAAGCAATAATTTTCCAATATCCTCAAAACTCTATGATTTTGTTCAAAGAATAAACCGAGCAATACTACACTCATTCAAGACTCAAGTGGCCATGGTAAGATTTTTGTTGATTCCAAGGCCTCTTTCTCTCTCATGGTTTCTGAGAGCTCTCCTTTGTTGATATTTTTCATCAGCGTGCATATAGCCAGCAGGAAAAAAAAAAATTTCAAGTAGGTATGCAGTCCACCGTTCCTGGAAAAGCTGTCCTTGTTCCCCACTTTTTTCTAGTGCTTTTCATTTAGTTCAGCTGGCTTCAAAACCAGGCATGCTTATTAAGAGATTGTGGGGAGAAAGATAAGGGGCTTGAAACTCCTCTTTCCCCTTTCCTGGGATAAGTGGGAAGGGGGCACACAGATGTGGCCATGATGGGTTTTAGAAGAGGAAAAGAAGGCTGGGGTAATTCCACGCTGACTTTGCCCACAAATGTGCAAGCCGATGTGATGAAAAGACGTGCACCGTATTAGGAAAATATTAATAACACACTTTACAGCTCTCCTTGTGTCTGCACAGGATGCCATACGTACAGGATGGTCATTATAGCACTATCTCTGATAGTGAAAAAACAGATAACTGCTTATCAGAATGGGACTAGTTAAGATGAATTATGGTGTGCAATACAATAGAATACTATGTCACAGGCGCTGATATGGAAACGTACCTGAGACACGTTATTAAGTGCAAAGGAAAGGTTAAAAACAGTGAGTATATGTTACAGGGAGAAGAGCTCCAGAGAAAGAAGATTGCCTTACTTTTTCCTTTATCTTTTTTTGGACCTTTTGAATTCTATACTATGGTATGTGTTACATGTAAATAAATGAATAAAAACAGACAAAGTATTATCTTTAGGAAAGAGAAAGTGATGGAATAAAGGGCTCCTCCTAGGGGCATGGGGCATAGTATTCTCCCTCTTATCTCAGATGGAGGTCAGCATGGGCATAATTCAGTGGATATCACTGGTGTTTTGCCTCACGGACCCACACGGTACGTTCTGTTCTGTGGCACCTTTTCGAGGAGACTGTTGGGACGCCCTCCTCCACTTCTAGGTTGTGAGCAAAAATTGCTGAAACTCATCTGCATTTTGTTGATTGCAAATCAGAAATTTGGAGAAACAAAATGCCTTTCCCATCGTGACTCAACAATAGCAGAGGTCACTGAGCTCCTGTTTCCAAATGTTCTCTCTGTGCCTGCCTTTGGTTGGGCTCACCCCTAAACTCAATCAGCTCTACTGTTCTGTCACTACCCTCACGATAACCTTTCCACACAACTGCTTCGTGCTGCCAGAGCGCAGCGCCCGGCCTGCTCCTTAACAAAACGATTCTTTCCTGGCAACTGGCAACTGGGGATAGAAAACATTTCACTTAATTTAGCCTATTGTTTACTTTTGGCAGGGAAACAAACTGGTTTTGGTGGCATCTAAACAATGAGAATAATTGGCCAAGCTTTACTGGGAGGTTAGTTAAGAATGAACATGCGAGAACGGGGAAATCTGCAGAGCCCCCGCTCGTGTCAGAGGTGTGGGTCAAAATGCCCTAGCTGTAAAATATAAATCAGTGCTCCCCCAGGAGTGGGCTTTTACACTGGTGTGCTATGTGGGAGTAAATCTGCAGGCTTGTTCTTTGGGAAGCCGGGAAGGATGGTAGTGTTGTTTGTGGGTGAGCAGACTCAGAACTTAGGCAGGCTACTTTTCCTCCCCTTTCATTTTTAAACCAAGTACATGCCTGGAACATTAATTCCAAATGGATTGTTTCAATGAGTACCTTGGGTGCTCAGGAATGTTAACTATTTCCTTAAGAGTTTCCATGAGTGACAATTCTGTTCTCCGGGGAAGAAAGTTGCAAACTCAACTACAAACATGACCTCAGCTGAGTTCCTCATCCCACCAAAGCCCAGGCAGATGTGAATGTCTCCTTGCAGGCTACTGACCTGAAGTCCTGACGTAATTATGGGTGCTTGTCTCAAGGCTTTCAGATCACAGACTCGGAGTCTTTTCTCTCCCTGATCCACGTGGAGAGCAGTGATGATGCTACACTCTCTCTCAAGGGTGTCCAGGCATGATGTTACTTTTAGACAGTTTCTCAGAGCTCACAGAATCCATTAAGTTCAAAGGGAGAGGTCTTTATGATCACTAGACTGTCAGCCACTAGACTATGAGGGCAGGGGCCCCATGATTTGCTGAATGCTATGGCCTTAGTACTCAGCACATTGCACATAAAAGGCATTCAACAAATTTTGGTTGATTGATTGCAGTCCCAGCTCATGTGACTCTGGGTCTGTGTCCACAGTCCTCAAAAGTAAATGATCACAATGGCAATGATTAGCTGTGTCTACACACTCATACACACACACTCTCTCTGATTAATTCAACATAACTGAAAATTAGGAAGTTCTATGTACGTTATGAGCTCCATGAGCCATAGATTTTAGGTTGTTTTGCCCTCTGATCTATCCCAGGTGCCTGGCATAGTGCTTCACGCACAGAGGCATAAGTAATAGATGAATGCAGGTATGTGATGAAGAAATGTACCGAGAAATTAAAATAGTTACTCACTGATATATATTGCTGCACACCATTCACAAATTTGGGTCCACCTTCTTTCCTCAAGTGGATCCATTTTGAGAGGTGCTCGTAAGCCACAAATTCATTGAAGAAGGTCTTATAACCTATGAGTCTGGCAACCATAAAGCTGTCCTGCCATTCCACTCCCATTATGAAGGAAAAGGGCATGAAGATGTAGGAGCAGATTAGCTATAGAAACCAAAAGTAGACACTTGATTAGAATAGTGATTTGCTTTCAGTTCTGCCTCCTCGGTGATAACACTGTTCCTGATCCCTCTGTCTCCTTTAGGCACAGAAATTCCTTCTTCCCTTGCCTATTTTTACCCATCAGGAATCAGAGCTAGAAATCAGTCATTTGAAGTAAGCTGGATTCTTGGGGAAGGGGCCAGGAGACACTGACGGTCGTTGTGGGAAGGAGGGTGATAGGAGACAGAGAAAAGGTGGGTGGGAAGTTGGGGGATGCATGAGAAGCTTCTACAGCATGGAAGAGTCCACTGAGATCGTTAGGGTGGGCTGTTTACAAACCTATTTTATTTTTAAACAAAGATAGGCAGAAACAAAACAGAGGGCAGGGGTGTGATATGATTATACCTCAAAACTCAGCTGTGGGTAGTCAAACATGTTTCCAAACCAGGACAGGGCTGAATTCATAAAAGACAGCAGGGCCAGGAAGGCAATCAGATTCACAGCAATGTTGGCCACCAGGGAGATGGAGGAGGAAGCTCCTTGTGTTGCAGCTTCTAGAAGATTCCCTGAATCGCTTTATCAAGAAATAGCAATTCTAGAATTACCAAAGGGTTGTTAGGGGATGGACACCATTGGTGCAGAAGTAGCATAATCAGAGCTTAGACAAGAGACAAACTATCACACCCCTGCCTTGCTCAAAATACTCACCTGAATCCCATGACATCATGAAGTGGGCATATGGGTATTTAACCATGTTTGTTCTTGTTTTTAAAGAGATAGGGTCTTGTTCTGTCTCTCAAGCTGGAGTAAAGTGGTGTGATCATAGCTCATTGGAGCTTCCAACTCCTGGGCTCAAGTGATCCTTCTTCCTCAGCCTCCCAAATAGCTGGGACTACAGGTGTGTGCCACCATGCTTGGCTTTTTTTTTTTTTTTTTTAAGAGACGGGGTCATGCTACATGGCACGGGCTGGTCTTAAACTGCTGGGCTTAAGCGATCCTCTTACCTTAGCCTCCAGAGTCTGGGTAACTTACATTACTTTTTAAATTTGGGAACATTTATAATAAAAACTTGGAAAATGATAAAAATATTACAAGTATAAAAATGATTTTTATTACAAGTAGCTGCCAGAGAATAGTTATAAAATATAAATCGTATAAAAACTAATGATTCAAAAACAACAACAAACCAATGATTCAAGGAAGGCTGTAAATCCATCACCTCATTTAGAAATGGAGTGCCACCATCACTTTGAATCCCCCTGTGTACTCTTTGATCCCATCTTCTCCTCTAATCTCAGAGGTACCTGTCTTCCTAAAATTCACTCATCATCCCCTTTCTTTACCATTTTCCTACATGTCTGTATCCCTAAAAAATATATTGTGTGTCTGGGTGCAGTGGCTCACACCCTGTAATCCCAGCACTTTGGGAGGCTGATGCAGGTGGATTTCTTGAGCCCAGGAGTTTGAGACCAGTCTGGGCAACATGGCAAAATGCTGTCTCTACAAAAAGTACAAAAATTAGCTGGGTGTGGTGGTACACGCCTGTAGTCCCTGCTACTCAAGGGGCTGAGGTGGGAGGATCATTTGAGCTCAGCCTGGGTGACAGAGTGAGACCCTTTAAAAAAAACAAAAAAACAAAAAACAAAAACAACAATAACAAAAGAAACACACACACAAAAATTGTGCAAGTCTGCACACTGAGTAACTTTATAAGTGGAATTATGCTATATTCTTTGGCAGCTTGCTTTTTCACTCATGGTTGACTTTATCTACAACAAGTAAGGGTGAATTTCAGACACATGTTGGTTGCTGATGAATTCTGCTCTTTAAGGAAATACTCTTGAACATCCTAAATTCCTTAGTCGTTTCCACTGTTTTTCTTTCTTTTTTATAGAGCAAAAGAAAAGGAACCGGCTTTCTTATAAGAGGAACCTCCAGAAATGGTCATCCTATGACTGTCTAAACCAAGGCTCCATAAACACTCTGCTATATTTACAAAGAAATATCTTTACAACAAACAGATATGGAAATGTATTGACATTAGGTATTTAGAGAGGTTGATGTCAAGTATTAAACAAGATTTTGGCCAGGTCCCAGAGCTTTGGGAGGCTGAAGCAGGAGGATCCCTTGAGCCCAGAAGCTGGAGATCAGCCTGGGCAACATAGTGAGACCCTGTTTCTGAAAAACTTAAAAAATTAGCTAAGTGTGGTGGCTCATGCCTGTAGTATCAGCTACTTAAGAGGTCGAGGTGGGAGGATAACTTGAGCCTGGGAGGTCAAGGCTGCAGTGAGCTGTGTTCATACCACTGCACTCCAGCTTGAGAGACAGGGTAAAACTTTTACAAAAGGCTTTTTTGAGCAAGTCTCAAAAAAAGGAAATAAAATAAGGCTCTTTTTGGTGAAGTCTAAATAGTCTTTGGACTTAGTTAAATATTGTAATTAACTGTGCTTTCCGGTTATCGAATTTTTGCTGTACATTGAATTTGGAGTCCCCCACCCCAGCTTGGGTAGTCATTAATTAGGTGAATGTGTCGCACTTACCCACTTTCCATTTTCATGGCATTCTTGAGGATTATTTTAGGCTTTTCTGTCTCAGGCCAAAAGAGTTTAGCAGCAGCCAATGACGCAGGTGCCAACATAATCGAGGCTGTTAACAAGTGGGAGGATGGAACCTGCAATTTCAGAAGAAAGAAGGCAAACCCAGGGTTAGCTTTTTTCTTGTGTTCAGAGGAAGGGTCCAAGAGCTCTGCAAGGGAAGAAACAGGGCAGGGGGTTGCTTCTGTGACAGAAGACAATGTTTCTTTGGAGGTCTGGAAGAGCCACTCTAGCTCAGTGAGCCAAGTTGCGGGCATTGCCTTGAGAGGCTGAGGGATAAGGGAGACATTTGTGCTAACTGACTACATCCCTCGGGAGAAGCATACAAATGAAATCTGATTGTTTCAGAAAAGAATTAATCCTATGTTGTGGAAACTTTCAAGGAAGATTCCTCAACCTCTCTGTTGCCCTTTTGAATGCTCAGACAGCCCCTAAAGAATGTATGTCATTACAACTTTTTTTGTCTTTGAGATGGAGTCTTGCTCCATCATCCAGACTGGAGTGCAGTGGTGCGATCTTGGCTCACTGCAACCTCCGCCTCCCCAGTCAAGTGATTCTCCTGCTTCAGCTTCTTGAGTAGCTGGGATTACAGGAGCCCACCACCACACCCAGCTAAGTTTTGTATTTTTTAGTAGAGACGGGATTTCGCTATGTTGGCCAGGCTGGTCTTGAATTCCCAACCTCAGGTGATCCGCCCGCCTTGTTCTCTCAAAGTGCTGGGATTGCAGGCATGAGCCACCGCACCCAGCCTCATTACATCATTTTAGATAGGGGATGGGGAGTTGAGAAGGGACTCATGATTCACTTGCAGATGTGTATATTCACTTGCAGATGTGTATATTCTCCTCTCTCCATCTTCCTTTTGCATTGTTAAACCTTTGTTCTGCTCTCACAATCATTTTGTCTCTATCTCTGCACATTCTAAAGATCTTGTAAGTTCCTGTTTTTCTTTCTGTGGCACGGCAAGGTCACAAGATGCGTTTAAGTAAGGTACACTCATGTTGTAAAACCTGTTGTGAAACCTGTCGCAATATGATTAACTGTATTTGTTCTGCAAGACTGCTTTCCCGCCTTGGGGTTTGCGAAAACAAGCCCTGCCCTTGCCCTGCAAGCCCCTGATGAACATCATCAGGATTTCAAAATTAACTGAAATACCAGAAATGGCGGGAACCAATCATAATCAGCCAAATCGCCTTGTTCAAATGTCAGCCAATCATACATCTGATTTGTATAATGACTCTGTGCCTGTTTACCCTAGACTATATAACACTGTCTTGAGCCCAGTTAGGTAGCTCTCCCGCCCGCGCATTTCACGAGCATGTGAGAGCTCCAGGTTCGAACCTGTAATAAAGATTCTTGCTGCTTGGCTTTGACTCCGGACTCTGGTGGTCTTCTCAGGGGAATAAACGGTCTGGGCATAACAAATGGGGGCTCGTCCGGGACTTCCCCCAAGCCCACCAGACCCCCAAGTCAACGGATCTTAATCTGTAAGTAAGCCGGCTCTGTCTCTGTCTCTGTCTGTCTTCCTGAAATTTCGCGAAATCTGTGATCTGTGTTGGTCTGTACTGTGGGTGGCACGGTCTTGGCGGACGCGCTAAAAGACGGCCACCTGGGACTGGTGGGAGACGTCCCCCGGTGCCCATCTGGGGGCCTCCACATTTGGTTGCCCCGTCTGACTCAGGTCGGAAGTTAAGTCCAACACGCGCTTGCGAATGCTCGTCGTCTGTCACTGCCTGTCTGTTATTGTTAAGTCTAAAAAGGAACATAAAACCTCTTCCTCCCTTCCAGGACTTGTCAGATACCTCCCTCTGCTTAACACTCATTTTCGTCTCTCCCTCTCCTTGTAGGAGCAGTCCAAAAATGGGCGGCGCCCAGAGCATGCCACTCTCCCTCCTTGTTAACAATTTCAAAGATGTAAAGGCTTGGGGACATGACCTAAGTGTAGAACTAAAAAAAGGAAAGCTAGTTACTTTCTGCCGCTCGGAGTGGCCCACCTTCGGCGTAGGGTGGCCCTCCGAAGGAACTTTCTGTCTCTCCATTATTACTAAGGTAAAAACTAGGATTTTCCTGCCAGGGCGGTCAGGACATCCTGATCAAATTCCTTATATTCTAGTGTGGCAGGATCTCGAGGAGAACCCACCGCCCTGGTTGACCCCGTTCATCCCTGAGCCCTGCAAGGTCCTAGTAACGTGACCTATGAGACAAAGGACTCCCTCTGCTCCTTCGGCCCCTGTGCTGCCAGATAGCCAGGACCCCCTATCGTTAGAACCCACACTTCCACCACCATATCCGCACCCCATCCCACAGGCCCCGGTCCCCCAGGGTGCCTCCATGGAGGAACACGGGGACCGAGAAGCGGAAGCAGCCGAAAGCGAAAGTAACCCGGGGAGGGGGGCCGGCCGGCCGAACACGAGGCCGCGTGCAGCGTGACCAAGCTTCCCGACTCCTCGACTCTACTGTAGCCCTGCCCCTCAGAGAGATAGGATCGCTCGATGATACCGGGCTCCCCCATCTCATGTATTGGCCTTTTTCCACTAGTGATTTGTACAATTGGAAGTCCCAAAATGCTCGGTTCTCAGATAATCCCAAAGATCTAACCTCGTTGTTGGACAGTGTCATGTTTACTCACCAGCCGACCTGGGATGACTGTCAGCAGCTCCTCCGAATCCTGTTCACAGCGGAGGAGCGGGAAGAGGCCAGGAAGCTGGTTCCAGGAGATGATGGCCAGCCAACTGCAAATCCTGACCTCATCAACGCGGCTTTTCCTTTGACTCCGGACTCTGGTGGTCTTCTCTGGGGAATAAGCGGTCTGGGCATAACAGCATTGATTTGTTTCTTGTTATTGACCTGTTCAGGTTTTGGATTTCTTCATGGTTCAATCTTGGGTTCACACGGACACAAAGATGGGAACAATAAACACTGGGGACTCCAAAAGGTGGGAGGAAAGGGGGCAAAAAAGTACCCATCAGGGACTATGTTCATACTTGGTTGATGGGATCATTAGAAGCCCAAACCTCGGTTGGGCATAGTTGCTCACACCTGTAATCCCAGCACGTTCGGAGGCAGAGGTGGGAGGATCACCTGAGGTCAGGAGTTCAAGACCAGCCTGACCAACATGGTGAAACTCTGTCTACTAAAAATGCAAAAATTAGCCAGGTGTGCTGGC
>NW_012117143.1:1385075-1385499 GCF_000951035.1 Colobus angolensis palliatus
AAAAAAAAAAAAAAATCCAGGCCAGGCACAGTGGCTCACAACAGTAATCCCAGCATTTTGGGAGGCCTAGGCAGATGGATCGCTGGAGGTCAGGAGTTCGAAACCAGCCTGTCCAATATGGCATCTCTACTGACAAAGTACAAAAGAAAAAAAAAATCACTTAACACAATTAAAAAACAAAAAGCAGACCTAAAGCAAAAGGTGCAATCCACTCCCACTATAAATTCTCCTTCTCCACCCACTTACACGCCACATTATCCCAACTTCTTTCTCCTGACCTGCAGGATGCTGACATTCAGGGCCTTCCAGTGGCAATGTCGGAGGCTTTCTCTCCTAAAGTGAATTGGTCTAAGGTTGAATCATGTATCCAGAAAGAAAAGCGCTCTCTAAGGCATCTGTTGAAAGATTTATACAAGTTTTTCAA
>NW_012117143.1:1386239-1386555 GCF_000951035.1 Colobus angolensis palliatus
CTAACTTGGCCAGATGAAAAAATTAAGCCCTGTAACAGCCAAACTCAAACTAAAGGCTTCCTCTATCAGTTATTTGGCAAGCCGTTCTGTTCCTCTCTGGACTGAGAGACACATGGAGGATGGAGATGCACAGATGTCACTCTGGCAAACCTGGCAGAGCAAACCCCAACCTAGGGCCACAAAGGCCACTCTGACCTTATCTGTGAACTATGGGCCTTTCTATCTTTTTTTTTGTTTTTGAGACCGAGTTTTGCTCTTGTCGCCCAGGCTGGAGTGCAGTGGCGCTCAGGCAGATCACCTGAAGTCAGGAGCTTGC
>NW_012117143.1:1391615-1393723 GCF_000951035.1 Colobus angolensis palliatus
GGTGGAGAAGAGCTACTTGATCCTAGAGCCGGAGGATCTTTGTGCTGCATGTCCTTCCCCCGCATTAGCAATGCTGGAGAGCTGGGCAGGTGGTCTTTACCCAGCATCTTCAAGGCTGCCTTCTTTGGCCACAGGGAGCAGCCCGGAACTGGGGCAGGGAGCACTGTTGGAGCTGGGTCAGGCTTCCCAAAGGGAAGGATGCCTCCAGCAGGGCTGTGTGAGCCGGTGACTTCGTGGCCCTTGGGGTAGAAACTCACTGCATACACCTGGGCCTTCTCATTCTGGTTCTTTTTTGTCACGCTCTTGAGGTGGACATTTCCCTCCAAGGGCCTGGGACTGCACCCGGAGGAAGTGAGGTTTCCCTGAGTCTCCAGGGGCCTAGAGGTGGAGGCTGCTTCCCCATTGCTACAGGGGCCCCTTTTATTGTCCTCCTGGGTCTCTACCTGATCCACTTCCATTGGTTCTTCGGGCTCTTCTTCTGTCTTCGGGAGCCTGGCTGGGATTACCTGCTTATCTAATGAAGGCAGTTGGAGGTTAAACTTGCCTCTGAGATGAGGGATCCTCACGGGGCTGGGGTGTCTGAACATCATGGAGTTGCGAGCCGACAGCACAGTTTTCTTCCTTGAGGGGGGGGCTCCAGACCACAGGAGGCGGGACCCTCAGTGGGGTGCCCCTGTTCCGAGGGAGAAGACACAGCCTCATAGGGGCGCCGTCCCACCTGGCTGGAAAAGAAGGCCCAGGATGTTGCTGAGGGTTGAAAAGGAATCGGGAACAGTCCAGGATTCCAGGGGCAGGCACAGGTGCAGGAGCCGCGGAGTGAGCCCAGCCAGCTGGGAAGCCCTCACAGACAAGACGTCCACGATGCCAAATGCGTGGCGAGAACCTCTGCTGGGACGAGGGACACAATGCCTTTAGAGGAGCACGTTGCCGACGTTGCCGACGGCATGGCCGCAACCTGCGGTGGAACCAGGAACACAATGCCCTTACAGGAGCACATAGCCGACGTTGCCGATGCCATGGCCGCAACCTGCGGCGGAACCAGGAACGCAATGCCCTTACAGGAGCACATAGCCGACGTAGCCGACGCAGCCGACGGCATGGCCGGAACCTGCGGCGGAACCAGGAACAAAATCTGCCTACTAAGTTGCCCATTTTGAGCAAGTTGTGCGCGGACGAAACTAGGGGTCAGAAGCGGAGAGGATACTCCTAAGTCACCCACTTCTCTGTGGCCGGCTGCGCACTGGGCACCTGGGAGCTTATGACATCACAATGGGACTGGTGACAGAGCCAGGGTGTGGAGGAGTGTGCAGGTGCCCGGTGAGGGCGCCTACAAGAGGAGTCAAAGGGCAAAGGGCGAGGCCCCTCCGCCGGTCCAGCTGGACTCTAGCCTCAGGGACGCCCTGCTCCTGGGGGCAGGTGTGGGGTCCTAGATGGGCCCCCTATGGGGCTGTGGGCATTGTGGGGCTGATCTGCCAGAGTCCTTCCTGCCTGGTGCCTGACCCAGGCACTGGTTGACACCCAGTGGCCCTGTCTTGGCCCTATACCCCAGTTTACAGCGCCAGAACCTGGAAGCAGAGCGCAGGACCAGCCAGATCCCGCCAGGCTCCCCCCGGGACCTCTCCAGTGCCTCTGTGCCGCTGGAGCCAGGCCCACCTTCTCCATGGCCCCTGTGGCCTTGAGGGCCACCAGCCTCACTGCGCAGGTTTTCAAGGAGAGGACACGGTGCCCTGACCTGACTGGATGCTGCCTCTTACCACATACCCCCCTGGCAACCAGGATCTCCACTTCTTTTTACAAATTTGCCTGAGACCGTTCTTCAGATCATTCAGGTGGTCATGGCCCAGCCAGGCTTTGAACCCGAGCTGTGTGATTCCACAGCTGCACTCTGGCCTGTGTACCTCATGATCATGGATACAGCATGTATTCTTATTTTTTCTCGTAGTCCTGGGGTACTTCGCACCATGGTATATCTGTAATAAGCACATGCACACCTAGAAGGAGGCCTTCGCTTCAATATATAAGTTGACCATGGCCCACTCTGGGCTTCAGTCCTCTACAAAGATGTAGGGCAGGGACTACCAATTAGCACAGCACCATCCCACATTGCT
>NW_012117143.1:1394728-1400837 GCF_000951035.1 Colobus angolensis palliatus
GCAATAGTTGAAAAAAAAGAGACTTATAGGATGGGTGCAATGGCAGAATGAATATGACAGAAGAAAAAAATCAATGAACCTGAAGATAAAACAACAAACATTACTCAATCTGAACAACAGAGAGAAAAAGACTTAAAAAAAAAAAAAAAGAACAGAATTTTCAGGACCTGTGAGACTATGACAAAAGATCTAACATTTGTAAGCAGACAAAGAGAATAGGGCTGAACAAATTTGCAAAGAAATAATGGGCCAAGCACAATGGCTGATGCCTGTAATCCCAGTACTTTGGGAGGCCAAGGCAGGCAGATTACCTGAGGTCAGGAGTTCAAGACCAACCTGGCCAACATGGTGATAACCCTGTCTCTACAAAAAATACAGAAATTAGCCGGGCGTGGTGGTGTGTGCCTGTAGTCCTAGCTACTCGGGAGGCTGAGGCAGGAGGATCACTTGAACTTGGGAGGCAGAGGTTGCAGTGAACCAAGATTGCGCCACTGCACTCCAGCCTGGTGATAGAGAGACTCCATCTCAAAAAAAAAAAGAGAGAGAGAGAGAGAAAAAGAAATAACTGGTGAAGACTATCTAAACATGGCAAAAGAACTAAGCTTATAGACTAAACTACTTAAGTGAACCCTAAATAAGATAAACCCAAGAAAACCCATGCCAAAGCATATCATAATTAAATGAAAGGCAAAGAAACAATATCTTGAAAATAGTCATCTGGAACCATGATACCAGAAGGAAGTAGAAACAATTTTTCAAGTACTGGAAGAAAAAAACTGTTCATTGTGAGTTGTATGTTTGGTGAAAGTATTCTTCAGGAATGACGAGGAAATAAAGACACATTCAGATGAAGGTAAAATAAGAGAATTTGTGGCTAGCAGACTGACTCTTAAGGAATGGCTAAAGGAAATTCTCTAAACAGAAAGGAAATGACAACAGAAGAGTTGGAAATCAGTAAGGAAAGTATAACAGAATGGACAAAACCAGGAGTAAATAGACGATCTTCCTTGTGAGTTTCTAAATCATATTTCATGGGTAAAACAAAAAATATAACACTATCTGATGTGGTGTTTAATGTATGTAGAGGAAATACTTAGACAGTTAAACTTAAAAACAGGGCAAGACAAAAGAAACTAAGAAGCAAGGTGTCTACAGTTCACCTGAAGTGGTAACACTTTGTGTGACAGTAGACTGTCACAATTTATGTATAAATACTGTAATGCCTAGAGAAACCACTAAGAAAACTATCCAGAGCAATATACTAAAAAATCACATATATATTTATATATCTCATTAAAATAAAGAAAATGGTGGCTGGGTGTGGTGGCTCATACCTGTAATCCCAGCACTCTGGGAGGTGAGGGGGGCAGATCACCTGAGTTCAGGAGTTCCAGACCAGCCTGGCCCAAATGGTGAAATCCCGTCTCTAATTTTAAAAAATACAAAAATTAGCCAGGCGTGGTGGTGGGCACCTATAATCCCAGCTACTCGGGAGGCCGAGACACGAGAATCACTTGAACCTGGCTGGGGAGAGGTTGCAATGAGCTGAGACAGTGCCACTGCACTCCAGCCTAGGTGACAGAGTGAGACTGTCTGAAAAAAAAAAAAGTTAAAGAGAAACAGGAATAAGAAACAGAGAGAACAAACAGAAAAAAAGATAGTAAAATGAAAGACTTTAGCCCTAATATTTTAATAATTATTTCAAATGAAATGGTCTAAATCCACTAAACAGAGATTAGAATAGTGGGTTACAAAAACCACAACTTAACTGTATGTTGCCTACAGGAAACTCAACTGAAAAGCGATGACATAGGTAGGTTTAAAAAATTATGTAAAATGATAATGCAAACATTCATTTTAAAAAAGTAGCCATGGCTATATTAATATCAGATAAAGTAGACTTCCAAGCACAGAAAAACACTAGGGACAAAGGAATATCACTTAATGATAAAAGGATTAATACACGAAGAAGACCTAACTGTGCATGCACCAAACAACAGAGTGTCAAAACACTGAAGCAAAATTGATGGAGCTGAAGAGAGAAAAAGACACACACAGTTAGAGTATGTTCTCTGATCACAAAATATCAACTAAGAAATCGGCAATAGAAAGTCCATAAAAATATTCCCAAACTTGTATATTAAATATCACAATTCTAAATAATCCATGGGGCAATAAAAACTTTCAAATAAAAATGTTAAATAGAAGAAGAAGAAAAATGAAAATATCATGCATCAAGTTTTGTGGAATACAGTGAAAGCAGTACTGAGAAGGAAATTTAAGCATGAACTGCTTATGTTTAAAAGAGAAAAGATCTCAAATTAGTGATCTTAAGTGATCTTAAGTTCTTAAGAAGAAGGTAGAAAAAGAAAACCTAAATTAAATTCAAACAAGCAGAAAGAGGAAATAAGAGCAAAAATCAAAGAAGTTAATATAGGAAAACACTAGAGAAAATCAGTGAAACAAAAGCTGGATCATTAAAAAAAAAATAAGTAATTGAAAAACCTCTAAGAAGGCTGATAACAGTGGAGAGAATATGCAAATCTCCAGTGTCAGAACAAGATGGAATATCACTATATCTGTTGTAGTCATTAAAGAGAAAGTAAGGGACTACTATGAACAAGTTTACGCCCCTACATTCAAGAATATAGAAAATCAGACTAATTCCTTGAAAAGCACAAACTATCAAAATGCAACCGAGATAAAATAGATCACCTGAATAGTCATATAACCATTAAAGAAATTTAATTTATAGCTAAAACACCTGTGAGGAAGTTTCCAGGCCCAGACAGTTTCACTGGCGAATTCTACCAAACATTTAAAGAAGAATTAAAACCAATTTTACACAATGTCTTCCAGAAAAATAGAAGAGAAAACCCTTCCCCACTCTTTGTGTAAGGCAAGTATCACCCTGATACCAAAATTAGACAAAGAAAGAAGAAAGAAGAGAGGAAAGACAGAAAGAGAGCAAGGGAAGGGAGGAAGGGAAGGAAGGAAGAGAGGGAGAAAAGGAGGGAGGGAGGCAGGGAGGGAGGGAGGGAGGCAGGAAGGGAGGGAGGAAGGAAAGAAGGAAGGATCCATATCTCTTATTAACTTAGACATAAAAATCATCAAAATACTAGCAAATTCCAACAATGAAAAGAATTACATGTTATGGTCAATTAGGATTTATTTCAGGTATGCAAAGTCAATTTGATATGCAAAAATCAATCAACATATCACTAGGCTAAAAAACAAAAAGGTTTTATGAGCATATCAACTGACACCAAGAAAGTCTTTGACAAAATCCAGCATCCACTCATGATGAAAATTTGCGAGACACTAATACTAGAAAGGAACTTTCTGAACTTGACAAAAAGCATTTTCCCAAAGAATTACAGCTAACATCATAGTTAATAGTGAAGAACCAAATGCCCTTCCCTAAGATCAGGAGCAAGGCAAAGATGTCCAAACTCACTACTCATAGTCAACATAATACTGGAAGTTCTAGCAAGTACAACATGGCAAGAAAAAGAATTAAAAGGCATAGAGATTGGAAAAAAAGAAATAAAACGGTTCCTATTGACAGATGACATGATCATCTACACATAGAATCTCGAAGAATTTTCCTCAACAAACCTCTTATACTAACGAGAGTCCAGCACATTTGCACAATACAAGATTAACACACAAAAATCAACTACATTTTTATATACTAGCAACATGTGGAAACTAAAATTAAAAACACAATGCCCTTTACAATTGTACCCTCCCTAATTAAATAGGTATAAGTCTGAAAAAACATGTACAGAATCTACATACTGAATGTTGCAAAAATGCTGACAAAAAAAATTAAAGAAGACGTAGTTAAATGCAAAGACATATTGTGTTCATGGATTGGAAGACTCAGCATAGTAAAGACATCAATTCTCCACAAACTGATTTGAGGATATAACAAAATGTCTATCAAAATCTCAGCATTTTTCTTTTTTTCTTTTTTTTGAAATGGAGTCTTGCTCTTTTGCCCAGGCTGGAGTGCAATGGCGCAATCTCAGCTCACTGCAATCTCTGCCTCCTGGGTTCAAGCAATTCTCATGCCTCCGCCTCCCAAGTAGCTGGGATTACAGGCGCCTGCCACCACACCTGGCTAATTTTTGTAATTTTATTAGAGACAGGGGTTTCACCACGTTGGCCAGGCTGGTCTCGAACTCCTGACCTCAAGTGATCCACCTGCCTTGGCCTCCCAAAGTGCTGCGATTGCAGGCATGAGCCACTGTGCCTGGCCTCAGCAGGTTTTCATACTGAGGCAGGAGGACATAGAGGAGCACGTTCTAAATGTATATGGAAAGGCAAAGGACCTAGAATAGCTAAAACATTTTGAAAAAGAACCAGAAAATGGAGCTGGGTGCAGTGGTGCATACCTGGAGTCCCAGCTACCCAGGAGGCTGAGGTGGGAGAATCAGTTGAGCCCAGTTCAAACACAGCCAGGCAACATAGCAAGACCCTGTCTCTAAATAAGTAAATAAATAAATGGAGTGGAAGAAATCACTCTACCTGATGTTAAACTTACTATGGCTACAGCTGTTAAGACTGTGATATTGGTGAAGGTATAGACACGTAGATTAACAGAACAGAATACAAAACCCACACAGCCATGCCCATCTGATTTTTCACAAAGTGCAAAAAGTAACTAAATGGAGGAAGGATCACCTTTCAACAAATGATGCTGAAACAATGGGACACCCACAGGAAAAAGAATGGACCCAAACCTCACATCTTATGCAAACATTCACTGAAAATGGATCACAGACACAGATGTGAAAGGTAAAATTATAAAGCCTTTAGGAAAAATAAATAGGAGAAATCATCTGGATTTCGGGTTAGGTAAAGAATTCTTGCACTTGGCCCCCAAAGCACAATACATAAAAGGGAAAATTATAAATGGGACATCATCAAAATTTTACACTTTTGTTCTGCAAAAGCATAAAAAAACAAACAATGCAATTAGAAAATGGGCAAGGCTGGGTGCTGTGGCTCACATCTATAATCCTAGAGCTTTAGGAGGCTGAGGCGAGAGGATCACTTGAGCCAGGAGTTTGAGACCAGCCTGGGCAACATAGTGAGATGCCGTCTCCACAGAAAAAGAAAAAAAATTAATCGGCGGGGCATGGAGGCACACACCTGTGGTCCCAGCTACTTAGGAGGGTGAGGCGGGAGGATTAGTTGAGCCTGGGAGGTCAAAGCTGCAGTGAGCCCTGCCACTGCACTTCAGCCTGAGTGACACAGTGAGATGTAAGAAAAGAAAGAAAAGGAAGGACGGAAGGAAAGAAGGAAGGAAGGAAGGGAGGGAGGGAGGGAGGGAGGGAAGAAAGGAGAGAATGAAAGAAAGAGGAAGAAAGGGAGAGAGAAAGAGAAAAAAGAGAGAAGAGAAAGAGGAAAGAAAGAAATTGGGCAAAAGGCAATGAATAGACATTTTTCCAATGGCCTATGTGTCTGGCAAATAAGCACATGAAAAGATGTTTATCACTCTCCTTTAGGCAAATTACGACCATACTGACATATCATCAGACACCTATCAGAACAGCTTTAAAAAGCAGTGATCCATCAAATGCTGGGGAGATTGCAGAGAAACTGGATCTCTCATATTAGTATGAATGTAAAACGGTACAGCCACTCTGGAACACAGCTCGATAGTTTCTTTTCAAACTAAGAAATGCACATAAGATATGATCAGTAATTGCACCACTGGTCCTGTGTCCCAGAGAAGTGAAAGCGTATGTCCACAACAAAATACACACGCACAGGTTTACAGCAGCTTTATTTGCAGTAGCCCAAAACTGGAAACAATCCGGATGTCCTTCAGTGGATGAATGGTTAAACAAGGTGAGGGAACTTTCACACCATGGACTACTACTCACCAATAAGAAGGAATTCAGGGCCGGGCACAGTGACTCACACCTGTAATCTCAGCACTTTGGGAAGCTGAGGCAGGCGGATCATGAGGTTAAGAGTTTGAGACCAGCCTGGCCAATATGGTAAAACCCCATCTCTACTAAAACATACAAAAATTAGCTGGGCGTGGTGGTGGGCACCTGTAGTCCCAGCTACTCAGGAGGCCGAGGCAGGAGAA
>NW_012117143.1:1400887-1408911 GCF_000951035.1 Colobus angolensis palliatus
CCCATCTCTACTAAAACATACAAAAATTAGCTGGGCGTGGTGGTGGGCACCTGTAGTCCCAGCTACTCAGGAGGCCGAGGCAGGAGAATCGCTTGAACCCAGGAGGCGGAGGTTGCAGTGAGCCAAGATGACACCACTACACTCCGGCCTAGCAAGAGAGTGAGACTCAGTCTCAAAAAAAGAAAAAAAAGGGAAGCAACTACTGATATGGCAACAACTTGGATGCATCTCAAAGGAACTATGCAGAATGAAAAAAGCCAGTCTCAAAGGTCACATACAGTATGATTCCATGTATAAGTCATCTTGTAATAGTGACATTATAGAGATGGAGAGTGGATTATGATTATTGGTTGCCAGGGGTTAGAGATGGGAGGCAGGATGGGCAGACCTCTTATGTCTTTTCCCCCTAGCTGCTCTGAGCCCACATGAGCACTTTCTTTTAATTCCCCAAGACAGGTCTAAGTTCACAGCACGTGAATGACCTGCTGTTTCCCAGGGGGAAGGACAGGAGAATCCATATTGCACACTACAGTTCAGAAGCCTCATCGCAATCCTTCTCATTGGCTCCATGTTTCTTCCCACAGGTCTATCAGTTTTCTCATCTTTTTTCTCCTCACCTCCACCCAGCATAACCTCTAAAATCCACGTCATTGCCCATGGACACACGGGAACTCAATTCTTGCCTGTACTTTTCACATCCTACTCAGCAAAACAAAAGCGAGCAGCTTCTAAATGGCTGCCGTTTATGATTTCAGGCATACTTGGGTAGGTAGGGATCATGCTTATTCGGGGTTGTCAGGGAAGTCTCAGTGCATCTACTTATTATGATTATTATTACATGAATATATCCCCTTCTAGCCCATATGCATCTTGAGTGCAGAGACTCTCTTATTCAACTTTTTATCACTCTCTTCTAAAAATCTCGAGTGCTTAGCACAGTGCCTGAAAACAGAAGCTTAAAATATTTGCCATGGGAACAAACGATTAAGTGAATGAACACTATAAGGCACGTGTGACTTACCTTCCTTCCTTCTCTTCTTCCTTCCTTCTCTCCTTCCTTCCTTCTCTCCTTCCTTTTTTCTTTCTTTTCCCCCTTTCTTCATTTCTCCTTTCCTTTGACTTTGGTCCAACATATCGTTTCAGTGCCTAAAAGATGTTGACCAACCATGGCCCACTTTGCCTGTTTTTGTAAATAAAATTTTATTGAAACATAGTGACACTCATTCATTTATGTATTGTCTGTAGTGTGTTCATACAATAGAAGAGTTGAATAGCTGTGACTGACAGTAGAGTTCACAAAACCCAAAATATTTACTATCAAGTCTTTTACTTTTATAGAAAAAGTTTGCCAATCCCTGCTTTTCAGGGATTGGTTGATGAGAAATTTTATATTCCATTCCCGAGTGATAACTCAAGTACAAAACTCATTATCTCATAAAGATGGTTTACATTATTTTTCCTACTGTGCCCAGAATATCAATCATTCATATAGTTTGAGTTAAGATGAATCATCCACATCATCTATTCTGTCTCCCTTGTTTGCAGCTAAGGAAAATAAAGTCTGTATGGAAAGACTTTCATGAAACCTTCCCCAAAATCATCTCACCTGCTTTTCATGTAGTCCAACTTCAAGCCTGCATGAATTAGTAGTAATTCCTAGTGAGTCTTACTAGTAATTCCAAACACTAAATTCGGGGCAACAATTCTACCCATGCATTTGGATGGAACATTTGTACTCAGTGGGAAAGCTAAGGCACAACCCAAACAACTTGAAATTTGCCTCTGAACATTCTGGCCTCCGGAACATACCATGGCTTCCTACTTCAAAGAGAAGGAAAGGACCACTAATGATTCCTTGTCCCACCATTATTTTATATTTTATTATTTCTAATCAATAAGATTCTATTGGTAATTTTAAGAAAGTTTTAGATACTCATGAGAAGCAGTTGTATTAAATGCAGCCTGTGATACTTCTGCAGCATAGTTTTTATTAGTGGACATTACTTTTAGGTCAGTTTTAGGTTTATAGAAAGATGAGCAGGAAGTAAATATAGCCCACTCTTTCCACCCCACCCCAACTAGCAGTTTCCCCTATTGTTAACACCTTGCTTTGGAACGGTACATTTGTTTCCATTGGACAACCAATATTGATGCATTCCTATTAACTAAAGTCCATCATTAACATTAGGGTTCACTCTTGTGTTGTACATTCTACGACCAAACGCATAATACCATGTGCCATCATTATAATACCACATAGAATAGTTTCGGCCGGGTGCAGCGTCTCACGCCTGTAATCCCAGCACTTTGGGAGGTCCAGGCGGGTGGATCACAAGGTCAGGAGGGCGAGACCATCCTGGCTAATACGGTGAAACCCCATCTCTACTAAAAATACAAAAAAAATTAGCCGGGCATGGTGGTGGGCGCCTGGAGTCCCAGCTACTCGGGAGGCTGAGGCAAGAGAATGGTGTGAATCCAGGAGATGGAGCTTGCAGTGAGCCGAGATTGCGCCACTGCACTCCAGCCTGGGAGACAGCGCGAGACTCCACTCAAAAAAAAAAATAGTTTCACCGCTTTCAAAATCCCATGTGCTCCCCCTTATTCATCCCTTTCCTCTTCCTCCTGTGCTTCCCAAATCCCTTTATATCATTGATCTATAGTTTTGCCACTTCCAAAATGTCATATAGTTGAAACCATACATTACATAGCCTTTTCACATTGGCTTATTTCACTTACCAGTAGGCATTCGTGTGCAGGTTGGGTTGACATAAGTTTTGAACTCATAGGGTAAATACCAAGGAGTGTGGTTGCCTGATGTATGGGAAGAATATGTTTAACTTTGTAAAAACACTGCCAAATTTTCTCCCAAAGTAGCTGTATCATTTTGCTTTCCCACTAGTAGTGAATGAGAGTACCTGTCACTCCACATCTTTACTGGCATTTGGTATCATCAGTATTTTAGATTTTAGTTATTCTAATAGGGGTCTCCTTATTGCTCGAATTTGTGTTTCCCTGATGTGTTAGGCTGCATTTGCATCACTATAAAGAAATATCTGAAGCTGGGCAATTTATAAAGATGAGGGGTTTAATTGGCTCACAGTTCTACATGCTGCACAGTAAGCATGGCACTGATACCTGCCCCTGTTAGGGCCTCAGGAAGTTTACAGTCACTGTGGAAGGAGAAGGAGGAACAGGGGCATCACATGGTGAGAGTGGGAGCGGAAGAGAGAGTGGGGAGGGGCTACACTCTTTAAACAACCAGATCTCACGTGAATAGAGTGAGAACTCACTCATTATTGTGAGGTCAGCACCAAGACATTCATGAAGGATCCTCCCCCATGACCCAAACACTCCCCACCAGGCCCCACCATTAGCATTAGGGATTACAGGGATTACATTTCAACATAAGATTTGGAGAAGACAAGCATCCAAGCTATATCACCTAATAGCATATGATGTTGAGCATATTTTCCTATGCTTGCTTTTAAGCTATGTATCTTCTTTGGTGAGGTGTCTGTTCAGATGGTTTGTCAATTTAATTGGGCTGGTTTTTTTTTTAATTGTGAATTTTTAAAGAGTTCTTTACATATTTTGGATACACATCCTTTACCAATAGTGTTTTGCAAAGATTTTCTCCTAGTGTGTGACTTGTCTTTTCATTGTCTTAACAGTATTTTTCACAGACAAGAAAATTCTGATTTTTTTTTCTTTTTTTTCTTTTTTTGAGACGGAGTCTCGCTCCGTTGCCAGGCTGGAGTACAGTGGTGCAGTCTTGGCTCACTGCAACCTCCGCCTCCTGGGTTGAAGTGATTCTCCTGCCTCAGCCTCCCGAGTAGCTGGGACTACAGGTGCATGCCACCATGCCCAGGTAATTTTTGTATTTTTAGTAGAGATGTGGTTTCACCATGTTGGCCAGGATGGTCTCAATCTCCTGACCTTGTGATCTGCCACCTTGGCCTCCCAAATTGCTGGGATTACAGGCGTGAGCCACCATGCCCAGCCCAGAAGATTCTAATTTTAATGAAGTCCCACTTAACACTTTTTTTTCGTGGATCATGTTTTTAGCATCATATCTTAAAACTCATTATCAAAACGAAGGTAATCTAGATTTTTCCTTATGTTATCTTTTACATGTTTTATAGTTTTGTGTTTTACATTTAGATCTATGATTTTTTTTTTGAACTAACTTTTGTGAAAGGTGTAATGTCAGTGTCTAGAGTCTTTCTTTTTCTTTTTCATAAGGAACTCCAGTTGCAGCACCATTTGTTACAAAGACTATCTTTTCCCTTTCTCCACTGAATTGGTTTTACCTCTTTGTCAAAGATCAGTTGGCTATATTTGTATGAGTTGATTTCTGAATACTCTATGCTGCTTCTTTGATCTGTCTATTCTTTCACCAATGCCACACTATTTTTATTATTGTAGCTTTATAGAAAGACTTGAAGTCAAGGAGAGTCCGTCTTCTTTGTTCTTCTTCAATACTGTTTTGACTATCGCATCTTTTTGCCTTTTCATGTAAACCTTAGAATCAGTTTGCAGATATCCGCAAAGTAGCCTTCTAGGATTGCACTGAATCTATGGATCAAATTGGGATGAACTGACACATAACAAGATTGAGTCTTATCCATTCATACAGTTTGTCTTTCCATTTATTTAGATCTCCTTTGATTTATTTCATCAGAGATTTGTAGTTTTTCTCACATACCTTTTTTACTTCTTTTGTTAGCGTAATACATATTTCTCTCTCTCTCTTTTGGTAATAATATTAATGGTGTTGTATTTTGATTTCAAATTCCAATTGTTCATGGCTGGTATATAGGAAAGGAATTCACTTTCATGTATTAAGCTTGTATCCTGCAACCTTGCTATAATCTAGAACTAATTAGTTCTAGATTTGTTTGTTTTGCCAGTTCTTTGGGATTTTCTACAGGGACAATCATGTCATCTGTGAACAAAGACAATTTTATTTTCTCCTTCATGATTCATGTACTTTTTATTTCCTTTTTTTCCTTAATGTCTACAGTGTATTTTCAAAGCAATATATAACTACAAATATGATTACAGACAACAAGGTGCATCCTTGAAGCCAAGATCTACAGTATTTTAATTATAAGTTTTAAATGCATTTTCTAAACACTAGATAAAATTCTTAAAAACAGGGAATTTCTTTGAATGTATTTCCATAGTCTATCACAGAGTCTGTACATGGTAAGCACTCAATGAGTATGTAGTGGGAATGACTGTAAGATGTAATTTTAAAACTTAACATCTATGTCTGGGTTTAAGCAGAAAATAGAATTCACATAGATGCTTCAAATGAAGAGACTTTAACACAGTGGACTCTCAACCATGACTGCCATTAGAACCAAAATTCCCCCCGTCTGAGAGTGAGACATGGGCTTCTCAGGTCATTCCAATGGCCAGCACTAGTTAAAAATCAGTAATAAAAGGGCTACTTGTAGACGTGTAGACAAGATTAAGAAAATCAAACAGGGATGTTGAGGCACTTGCTTTATAAATGAAGAAACTGAAGCTGAGTGAGGAAAAGTAACTAGCTGAAGGTCATGAAGGTAGTTCATGGCTGAGATGGGCTTCAAGCCTAGGGATGTCTAATTCTATACTGTATGCTGCGTTCCACGTGAGTTTTTCTCTGAAACAAAATGTAATGTTTGATCAAGCCTGAAGTAAAAAACACTTTCAAAGTAAACATAAGATGCTCCTTTACTTAAAACCACATCAAATAGATTAAGATCAAAGATTCCCTTGTGTTCTCAAAAGAATTAGCTCCTGAAATAAAACCCATCTAGTTTTTGTGATTAATATAAGACATGTGATGCTCTCTCCTTTTCTCTCCATCTTGCAGATAAAATCATGTCAGGATTTTTCTGGAAAGAGAATGATGAGAAGCCAGAATGAGATATTATATCTGCTAATGTGTGGTCTGGGAGATAGGACACCTGGCAGGGGAGTGGGTTAGGAGGGCAGAGAAGATGTTGACCTCTGATTAGAGCAAATGCCCAGACTTGGATTTCAAAAGCTCCTTCCCTTCCAATGTTGCTGTGCGTAGCATCCTAGCTTTGCCTCTGAACTAAGAACTTTATGCAAACATATTTTCAATTGATCTGCCACTTATTATTGACTAGGTTATAAACCACTTAAAGCTTCTAAGACCAGCAGGTACCTCTTAAAATGAAGTCATCTCCTGGTTTTGTGCAACATGCATTTGTCTTTAAAATGTTTTATATTTTTTATAATTTTCTCCCTCATATTACCTAATTCACAACTCCATTCTATTTTATACACCTTGCATTTCCCTATTCATGCTGAAGCCTCTTCTCACTACAAAATGAAAGATAAAATGAAATGATTCTCAGGAAGGTGCTGAGCTTAAACTGAAGCAAGTTTAGTGGATGCCAGCGGCACCCTGATCTGAAGAAACCTCTCAGGGTCTGCGGCGCTTGCGTGTCAAAGGAAGGTGTGAGCCCAAAGGTCTGGACCCAGCTTATAGAAATGGGACGCTGGTCATCAAATACTGTAGAAGAAAGCAGAACCGAGAGAGAGACAGAGGAAAAAAAAAAAAAAAAGCACTGTAGACGGTCCTCAACGAGGAGTTCTTCAGATAGTAGAATATACAGCTGAAAGAAAGAAGGAAGGAAATCAAGATCAAAGTCAAAATCTTGGTCCAGAGATCTTCAGCCTCATTCACATTCTTACGACAGAAGACACAGGCATCAATCAAGGAGTGGATCTCATGGCTCTAGAAGGAAACTAACTCGAAGTCGTTCAAGGGGTCGAGGGAAATCCTATGGAATTAAGAGGTCTAGGTCAAAAAGCAGAATAAGAAGATCTAGGTGAAGGCCTTGTCCACGTTCTCACAGTCAGAGCAGTGAAAGGTCCAGCCACAGAAGAATGCATAGTTGTTCTCAGGATAAAGAACAACGGAAAGGCAGAGATAAAGAGAAAAGGGGAAAGATAAGGGAAGGACAAGGATTACATAACATTAAACATTGGGAATCTGGAAACATCAAAGCTGGATTAAAACATGTGCCACCAGCTGAACAGGCCAAAGCCAGACTACAGCTGGTTCTTGAATCTGCTGCAAAAGCTGATGATGCATTGAAAGCCAAAGAAAGAAATGAGGAAGAAGCAAAGAGAAGAAAGAAGGAAGATCAAACCACCCTGATAGAACAAGTGAAAAAAGCAAAAGAAATGGAAGCTGTTGAAAGTGATTCCTTTGTTCAGCAGACATTCAGATCAATTAAGAAGTCAAAAAGTTAGTGGAACCTAGTGAGGCAAAATATGCAACTTCAACATCAGGACCAGCATTAGCAGGTGTTGATCCACCCAGTACTGAAAAACGAAATACAACTGAGCAGCATCCCTACTTCTATCAAGTACCAAGATGACAATTCCCTGGCCTATCCAAATTTATTTATAGAGAAAGCTGGTGCTGAGCGAAAATGATTCAGAGGCTAATTGCTCTCTGACAAGAAAGACTAATGGGCAATCCTGTGGCCTAAGTAATGTACATATGGTTGGATTGGATGGCCAGCAGAAACATTGGACATTTAGGTTTTTAAATACCAATATTAACTTTTTGCCCATAAAAAGAATTCAGCTGATTATATAAAAAGGCAATCTTATTTCATTCTTCTGTCATGTAGGCTTGAATATTTGTTGATTTGAATATGCTTGTTTTTAAGCTGTATGTTTTAAACTGTAATATTATGAAAATTAAAACATAAAATTTAAGAATTTGTGAAAATGTTACACTGTTAATAAAGCTAATTATAGATTTTTTAAAAAGATTATCTGGGTGTGGCACGTGCTCTGCAGTAGACTGCAGTTTCCAGAGCTCCCTATTAATGCCTAATGGACCCAGGTTGTCTATCTGGATGCCAAACGCATATGTGTATGTATCTTCTGTCCTGCTTCAGCCAATTCCCTAGTATTGACTGACTTATGAAAGTCAGCAGATGTGTGTGTTTGGGGTTATGTTGTTTTATTTTATTTTGCCATGCAGA
>NW_012117143.1:1409986-1416121 GCF_000951035.1 Colobus angolensis palliatus
TGCATAAAGAAAAGGTGGTATTATACACACTTGAATACTACTCAGCCATAAAAAAGAATGAAATCATGTCTTTTGCCGTAACATGGATGGAACTGGGGGTCGTTATCCTAAGTGAAACAAGACAAACATAGGAAGACAAATATCACATGTTCTCACTTATAAGTGAGAGCTAAATGAAGTGTACACATGGGTATAGAGTGCAGAATAATTGACAATGGAGTCTCAGAAGGGTGAGAAGGTGGGGAAGGGAATGATGAGAAGTTACCCAATGGATACAATGTACATTATTTGGGTGATGGATACTTTAAAATTCCTGACTTCACCAGTATATAATGGATTCATATAACAATATTACACTTGTACCCATAAATTTATATAAATAAAAATGTTTTTAATAAAATAAAAATGAATGTAAATATTTATACTTTTATGACCATAGATTTGTTTTTGCTTTTTCTTGTCAGTCATTCTTTATCCTCACTTGTTTCTCTAGATTATTATATTTAAACATTATATTCATAAATAAAATTCATGTGTGACATATTACATGGGAATTTCCAAAATGTACCCAAATTATCTGAATTGAGAAAGTTTAGAATGTGGAAAATATCATGAAATTATATAGGACTAAAAACTACATCAGAGATATTTAAAATGTCTAATTTTGATCAATAATTGGTCTAAATCAAATGGTTTATAATTATAAAAGGAATGAATTTCACATTAAAGTAATCTCCATGCTGAAAATAAGAAAAACTGATTTTCCACCAGTGATTTTTTTCAGTACCACTTATTGGGGAATAAATCAAATTCAATACCTGCCTTCCCTACCTCAAACGATTTATTAAGAACAGATATCCAGGTATTGCTCTACTTTCTATTATGAATTTGAGTTTAAATTGAATAGAATTCAGAATATAACTTAGCAGACAAAAGAAAATTGATGTAAAAGGACTGAAGAGCTGTGTGGGGACGGAAGGAAGGAAGGAAGGAAGGAAGGCAGGCAGGTGGGGAGGGAGGGAGGGAGAGAGGGAAGAAAAAGGAAATACATAGTTGGAACACTTAGAACCAAACCCTCAGAACTTTGGTATGTCAAGAGTGTCTGGGCAGTCTTCTTCTTCCATCCAGGCCCTATCATTGCAAAAAGATCTTTCTTGAGCACTGTCACAGAAGTCTGCAGGGAAGTCACCCACCCTCCCTTCCTTCATTTTTGAGACAGAGTCTTACTCTGTTACCCAGGCTGGAGTGCAGTGGGGCGATCTCTATTCACTGCAACCTCTGCCCCCCAGGTGCAAGCAATTCTCCTGCCTCCACCTCCCAAGTAGGTGGAATTATAGGCACCCACCACCACACCCAGCTAATTTTTGTATTTTAGTAGAGATGGGGTTTCACCATGTTGGCCAGGCTGGTCTTGAACTCCTGACCTCAAGTGCTCCTCCTGCCTCAGCCTCCCAAAATGCTGGGATTACAAGCATAAGTCACCGTGCCTGGACCTTTCTTCATTACTAATTCTTGTCAGTACCTCCCATCTGCTAAGCTTGGGAGCATTTCCTAATGTCTAACTTATATCCTTACTCTTTCAATTCAGGTTGGTTATCACATTGGGCAAATGAAAAGGCTCTCCTGGATTAGATGTCTAATTCATAGTGCCCCACATCTCCCATTTTCTCAGCACACGTCTCCAGCAGTGATCCCCAGGCAGGCACGACCCAACTGTACACTGTACTTGGCCTCCACTGCAGGGTGCAGACCCGCCTCCTGCTCCAGGGCTTGAGGACAATGCTCTGGCACCGATGGAACGTGAGGGTGTTACCATCTTACAGGTCATTGGGAAACAGGAGCTGATGGAAACACCAGGGTTCCACAGATAGAGGTACTAGCTGCCGGCAACAATGAGTCACTTGAGAATTCACCCTGTATTACCTTCCCATCCTTTCCTGTTGCAGTCCTCCATTTCTGTTCTCTGGAATTACCTGCACGCCTTTGGCTCAGCCCTTGCTTTTGTGAGGAACCCAACGCAATGTGCTCAGGATCAGCATATATCCTTTTTCTCAGCTCTTGAAGGCTAGTTATTTAATGTTGTTTGATTTGGGATAAATTAACTCACCTTTTCACCCCAGAGAGAAAGCTCGTCCTAATAAAATGCTTACTTAGTGTCCAATAGTCTCTGCCATTTTAAGGGATCTCATAGTATTTCATATTCTCTCTCTCTATATATATATGTGTGTGTATGTATTTGAGAAATTAAAAATTAGAGAGATACAGAGAATAAAGATACAGAGAATAATGTCATAAACACTTCTGTACTTATTACACAAAAAAACCAAATCTAGACATTTTATTGTGGACACATTTATAAAAGAACATAAAAACACTGGAGAGAACGTTGAAATCTTTATTTTTAATCTTCTAAGCCTCATTTCCCTACATCAATCCCCAGAAGCTGCCACTACTCTGAGCCACCGCGCCCGGCCCACATTCTTTTCACTTATCCCCAAAGGAGACTAACCATAAAAAGTTTTCAAAAGTGAATCAAGATGTCAACACCTTCATTTTTAAGGACTGGAAGGTACCTATGCTGCCAAAATGCCTGCACCATCCTCTCACTCCATTTCCCATTTCCACATTCACAGGGCAAGATCTTTTCAAGGCAACTCTTATTAAAATGTGTTGGCTATTTCCTTATAGAGCATCAAGATAAGAAAGGCTGATGTTATTATGCTTGCCCCTGCTTTGATGTGGTTATGGAAAATTGAGCAGCTCAGCTTTCCTGGTCACTGACACTAACCTTTCACACCAGGATTTCCTGCAGTTTAAGGGTGAGAGACTGACTAGGGGAATGCTGATGTCTTACAGCAATAGCAATAGATTTTCTATTTCTTTATGATGTAGACTTGGTAGATTGCGTGTTACAGCAAGCATCACTTGCTTTTCATACGTGGTTCCTACAGACTCCTCAATTTTGTCCAAAATTTAATGCTCACCTTTCTTTACAGTGCCATCTGCTGCTGCCTCTGACTACTGCATTTTTCCCGTTTGCTTAGTCCACACCCAGTATGGTAAAAGATGGGAAAGAGAAAGCCATCATCTCATTAAAGTAAATATTGGTTTGGCATATACTAAGCATCAGGCACTTTTTTTTTCCACAGACACTACAGAAATATATTGACACAGGCAAAATGTTGTATTTTCTGTACCCTATAGTCTCACTTAATAATAGGTACATCAGGCTGGGCCCGGTGGTTCATGCCTATAATCCCAACACTTTGGGAGGCTGAGGCGGGTGGATCACCTGAGATCAGGGGTTCAAGACCAGCCTGGACAACATGGCTAAACCCTGTCTCTGTTAAAAATACAAAAATTAGCCAGGCATGGTGACTCATTCCTGTAATCCCAGCTACTTGGGAGGCTGAGGCAGGAGAATCACTTGAACCCAGGAGGCGAAAGTTGCAGTGAGCCAAGATTGCGATATTGCATTCCAGCCGGAGACAGAGTGAAATTCCATCTCAAAAATAAATAAATAAATAAATAAATAAATAAATAAAATAATAGGTACAGTAAGTAACAGGGGATGATATCAAAGAAAAATTGAACAGCATAAAATGCAGAGAGACTTGTGGGGTGCTATTTTATACAGGGTGGTCATGAAAGACCTTTCTGCTAGCTATTTCTGAATGTAGTGTAGGCATTGAGCCATGCAGATGTTTGGGAGAAAATTTTCAGGCCTTGGATCAGCAAATGCGGAGATCTAGGAGAAGGATCATTCAGCAGAGGGAACAGCAAATACAAAGGTCCTGAAGCAGAAGCACATGGGGCATCTTCCAGGCTGGGGGAGGAGGTGGTGCTCGAGAGCAGAGTGAGGGAGTGAGGCGCTGGTGATGAGGGCTGAAGTGGAAGCCATGACCGGGTCATGGAACACTATATTGGCCACAGTGAGGACCCCAAATTTTTCTAAGTGTGATGGGAAGCTACTGGGCAGTTTTGAGCGGAAGAGTATCATAATCACATTCAGATTTTGAAAGAATTGCACTGTCTGTTATGCAAATAGCCAAGAGCAGCAGAATAGACAGTGATGCCATCCTGAGGGCTAGCAATGGAGGCAAAGGGAAGAGATTCTGGGTTTTGGATATATGTGAAGAGAATGCTGAAAGGATTTGCGAACAGGTTAAATACTGAGTGTGAAACAAACACAGATGTCAATGATGATGCAGAGTTTTGGCCTGAGCAGTAGTGTGAATGGCAGTGCCATTTTCTGAGACGAGAATCCTGGGGGAAAGCAGGTTTGGGGACAAGAACAAGAGTCTGGTTTTGGATGTCAATCTACTTTTGCATTTCGAACCAACATTGCATTCTAGGAATAAATCCCACTTGGTCGTGATGTGTAAGCCTTTTAATGTGCTGTTGAATTCAGTTTGCTGGTATTTTGTTGATGATTTTTGCATCGATATTCATTGAAGATATTGGTCTGCAGTTTTCTTGTAGCATCTTTGGCTTTGGTATAAGGGTAGTGCTGCACTCATAAAATGAGTGTGGGAGTGTTCCCTGCCTCCTCTTTAATTTTTTGAAAGAGTTTTAGGAGGATTGGCATTAATTATTCCTTAAATATTTGGTAGAATTCTCCAGTGAAGTCATCTGGTCCTAGGCTTTTCTTTGTTGGGAGGTTTTTGATTATTGATTCAATCTCCTTGCTAGTTGTAGATCTCTTTAGATTTTCTAGTTCTTTATGATGCAGACTTGGTAGATTGTGTGTTTGTAAGCTACCAAGATTATCCAATGTGTTGGTTTATAATTATTCATAGTAGCTTCTCATAATTGTTTTTATTTCTGTGGCATTAGTGGTAATGTCTCCTCTTTCATGTCTGATTTTAATTATTTAAGCCTTTTCTCTTTTTTTCTTAGTCTAAGGATTTGTCAATTTTGATGATCTTTTCAAAAACCCAATTTGTAATTTTACTGATTTTCTTAATTTTCTCTTCTATATATTATTTATATATTGCTTATTTATCTCATTTTATTTTTTATTGAGGTGGAATTTGGCTCTTGTTGCCCAGGCTGAAGGGCAATGGCACCACCTCGGCTCACTGGAATCTCCGCCTCCCGGATTCAAGCGATTCTCCCACCTCAGCCTCCCAAGTAGCTGGGACTACAGGTACCTGCCGCCACACTCAGCTAATTTTTATATTTTTAGTAGAGTCAAGGTTTTGCCATGTTGGCCAGGCTGGTCTCAAACCCCTGAGCTCAGGTGACCCACCCACTTCGGCCTCCCAAAGTGCTGGGATTACAGGTGTGAGCCACCGCACCCAGCCTGTTTATTTATTTTATAGATAGGCTCTTGCTATGTTGCCCAGGCTGGCCTTAACTCTGGGGCTCAAGCAATCCTCCCACCTCAGCCTTCCAAGTAGCTGAGACCATAGCTGTGTGCCATCATGCCCACTTCTATTTTCTTTTCTTGTCTTCTTTTTTTTTTTTGAGACAGAGTTTTGCTCTTGTCGCCCAGGCTGGAGCACAATGGCGTGCTCTCAGCTCACTGCAACCTCCCCCTCCCGGGTTCAAGCGATTCTCCTGCCTCAGCCTCCTGAGTAGTTGGGATTACAGGCGCCCGCCACCACACCGAGCTAATGTTTGTATTTATAGTAGACACGGGGTTTCACGTTGGCCAGGCTTGTCTCGAACTCCTGGCCCCAGGTGATCCATCTACCTTAGCCTCCCAAAGTGTCTATTCTCTATTTTATTTATTTCTGGTCTAAACTTAATTATTTTCTTCCTTTTGCTAACCTTGGGTTTAGTTGGGTTTTTTTTTTTCCTAGTTCCTTGAGGAAGAAAATGATCCTTATGATTTTCCTCAGATCTTTTTGCTGGACTCACACGTGTAGAAACCTTGTCTTTAATCTGCCATGGGATTAGCGAAAAAAACAAAAACAAAAACAAAAAAAAACCTGTGATCTGGAAGAACGCAACAGTGTTCTAGCTAAAATTCTCAAAGAACTATAAGAATTAAAAATCCACCCAGTTTGGAAGCCTTACTGCATTCTCATTCTTTTTTTTTTTTTTTTTTAAGACGGAGTCTCGCTCTGTCGCCCAGGCTGGAGTGCAGTGGCCGGATCTCAGCTCACTGCAAGCCCCGCCTCCTGGGTT
>NW_012117143.1:1424681-1430552 GCF_000951035.1 Colobus angolensis palliatus
AAAACTACTGTGGTTTCTGTGTGCGTTTCTATAAAATTCCTCTACATCAGTATTTTTCCATACTATGTACTGAAAAACACCAGTGTCAGAAACAACCCAAATATCTACTAAAATGGATAAACTGACTATAGTATGTTGATACAATAAAATACCACTGAGCAATAAAAATTCTCAACTACCGATACATACAACAGCACTGATAAATCTCAAAAACATTGTGTATTATGAGGCCAGGTGTGGTGGCTCACACCTGTAATCTCAATACTTTGGGAAGCTGAGGTAAGAGGATTACTTGAGCCTAGGAGTTCGAGACCAGCCTGGGCAACAAAGTGAGACCCTGTTTCTATTTTAAAAAATTTAAAAACTGGGCTGGGCACAGTGGCTCATGCCTGTAATCCCAGCAATTTGGGAGGCTGAGGCGGGCAGATCACCTGAGGTCAGGAGTTCAAGACCACCCTGGCCAACATGGTAAAACCCCCATCTCTGCTAAAAATACAAAAATTAGCAGGGTGTGGTAGTGCGTGCCTGTTACTCCAGCTACTTCAGAGGCTAAGGCAGGAGAATCACTTGAACCTGGGAGACAGAGGTTTCAGTGAGCCGAGATTGTGCCATTGCACTCCAGCCTGGGCAACAGAGAGAGACTCCATGCACGTGGAAATATGAGGAAAGAGGAGGGAGATGGAAGATGGAAGGACTCACGGAGCATGGAAGATGGAAGGACTCACGGAGCATGCAGCTGTCAGTGCTGTGCTGTCTATGTGGAGCTGCCTGCCCCAACCAGCACCTAAGTGTATCCAGGATGCAGATTCTCTGAGCAGCACCATGGTGCTTTACATACTTTATATTTTTATAGGTATTTTATGAACCACTTCTGAAAGCTTTCATGAAGCTCAGGTTTAAGCCGATGACCTAAAATTACATGAAGTTCCTAAAATTATATGAAGAAAATCTATCCTGTTATGAGGCTGACCAGAAGGATAACCACAATCTCCAGCTATGTTATCAGCTTCCCAGATAAGCCATGGTCAGGGGCCCTTCCTCTAAGCTTCCTGGGACTGAATGGATAGGTGAGGATTCTGGGCAGCAGTCGCTCATCTTTCTGTCCCACTTCAGCTGCAGTGAGAAGAGGTTGAGGGAACACTGCATATTGGAGCCTCACTTAGTTTCTTTGTCATGCACTGTGCTTTTGAAAAAAGGCAAATAATCGCCAACACGTAAAAACTGAGAATCTATTACAAATAGATTCTGGCTTTTCCAAAAAAACCACTGAGTTTGGATTCATGCTGTCTTGGATAACAGACATCAATTTCTTCTCTTTTTTTTTTTTTGAGATGGAGCTGTACTCTGTTGCCCAGGCTGGAATGCAATGGCGCAATCTCGGCTCACTGTAACCTCTGCCTCCTGAGTTGAAGTGATTCTCTTGCCTCAGCCTCCTGAGTAGCTGGGATTACAGGCATGCGCCACTAGGCCCAGCTAATTTTTGTATTTTTAATAGAGACAGGGTTTCGCTATGTTGGCCAGGCTGGTCTCGAACTCCTGACCTCAGGTGATCTGCCTGCCTCAGCCTCCCAAGGTGCTGGGATTACAGGTGTGAATCACCACGCCCAGCTCAGAAATCAGCTTCTAAAAAGTCATCTGGTAAGTTGATGGAGATTGCATACTTAGATCAAAGAGTTTAATTGCTGATACCACTTCAGCTATAAGCATTAGCAGAAAGTAAAAAATGTAGACTTTTGAAGGGGTTCAGAGTACGGGGGTTCACAGTATGATGCTCCAAAACATGCCACTGCAGCATAAGATTTATTTTGAGCTAAAGGCAGTTGAGAAAAAGCAGACACAGGATGAGCCCTTTGCCCTCCCGCCCTCTGTCTGAAAAGTAAAATACAAATTCCCCTTGAAAAGGTGCCCCTCCCCGTTCCTGTGTTAAGAAGGGAATAACAACCTTATCACTGGAGATGAGACGGCACCCAGAAAGAGCCTAGACAGACAAACCCCGCTAACTAGCACTTATTGTCCATTAGCTTCCCTGTAGATTTGCCTCCTCATGATTGGCCACCTCTAGAAACTCAAAGGCTTTTTTCCTTTGTCTTATTACTTCTCTGCAAATGTATTGTTCTTTGTGAAGATGCCACATAAACCCACGATGGAACCACTACTTTGAGTTACTCATCTCTGAGTGCTCCCATGTGAATACATGGTGCATATGTTAACAAACTTCATTTTCCCCTTGCTAATCTGTCCTTTATCAGTCTAATTTACAGGACCCCATTCAATGAACCTAAGATGAGCAGAGGAAAAAAGAATAGTTTTCCCTTCCCTATAGTTTCTTATGAAATATTCTTTTGTTGAGCAACTGACTTGAATATTTTGATACTTCCGGATTAAAAGTATTCCTTATGTGCAAAGAAATACAAATGGTTATTGTTAGGGGAAGTATTAAATGCATTGATTGAATTATGTTATTTTATAGATCTTATTCATCACATTAAAGGTTTTGAAAGATCAATATGTGTTCTTGTTTATGTAAAAAGACCGATGTTAATAACAATTCACTTATTAAACTAATTCTGTTATATTATTAATTAAAATTTCTTTCTTCAAAATAACCCCTAGGAAGCATTAAAAAAGTAATTAAGAGCCAGGCACAGTGGCTCATGCCTGTAATCCCAGCACTTTGGGAGGTCGAGGAGGGTGGATCACCTAAGGTCAGGAGTTCGAGACAAGCCTGGCCAACATAAATACAAAAAATTAGCCAGGTGTGGTGGCAGGCGCCTGTAATCCCAGCTACTCAGGAGGCTGAGGCAGGAGAATCACTGAACCCAGGAGGTGGAGGTTGCAGTGAGCCGAGATCGTGCCATTATACTCCAGCCTGGGCAACAAGAGCGAAACTTCATCTCAAAAAAAAAAAAAAAGTAATTAAGTACCTGCCAAATACCCACCTTTGAGTAAGACTGTAGCAGTATCCACCTGCTGAAGTTCCGGATCACCAACACGTTTTCACTTGCATTTTCTTTTCCAGAGACTATTTTGGGGAGATTTAATTCGATATACCAAATGTGTCTTTCCTAGAGAAAACAAATGTGCACTCAAGTCACTTCAAGAGCACATCAGAACAAAGTTTTAGTAAATTGCTAAAATACTAGTTTCTTATTCTGTACTCAGCAAGACCACAAATAAAACTGTCATTTAAAAAAATGTAGAAAAGGGAATAAATTCTGTAGCATCAACTCCTGCTTGAGTTTCCAGCCTCCTAGTCTGCCCCACAATTTCAAACTTACCTACCCTACAGACTTTGGACTAGTCAGTCCTCACAATTGCGTGAATCAATTCCTTGAAATAAATCTCTAGAGCCTTAGGAGGACAAGAATTTTTGTTTTGTTCGCTACTGGATCCCCAGCGTTTAAAACAGCGCTTGATACAAAACAGAGGTATAATGAGTGAAGTAATGACAACTTTGTTTTTAAAAATACGGAAAAGTATCTGCTAGGTGAAAGCAGAGAGTATGAGATATAACACAGAAGAATTCTATTTATGGGGTGGGGCAGTTGCAGGAGACCCTTCTCCAGTCCTCATTGGGGAGACAGGCATCCACAGAACCCACTGGATGGTGCCTTGGGCCCTACTGCTTTCATTCTGTCTGGTGGGGCTCTCAGTCTTGCCTTTTCTTTTCTCATATTCACATTCCAAGAATAGAAAATAAATGACTTAATTACTGCTGTGGTGAATCTCCTCTCAGGGCGAAGGCCCTCATTTCCTGGCTGCTGGGAGTATTGGCTGCTGATGGCTCCCTCCTCCGGAACTGCTCTCAGCAGAAAGAGGCTGCCTCACTCAAGTGAGTTCATGGGGGGCAGCTCAGAAAAACCATCCCAGCTCAGAACTCCACGTGGTCCACTGAGGCTGCTGTTGCACCCACATCACAGCCCAGCTCTGCCCCTTCCCTCTTGCTATTCACATTCCTTCACAGGATGATTCCCATGAGGGTGCCTCAAAGATCCTGGTGTGCAAATCTCCTCAAAAACTCTGTTCTAGGGAACCTCAATTATAATGAGGCTTCTGACACTTCATTTTTTTTGTTGTTGTTGTTGAGACAGATTCTTGCTCTGTCGCCCAGGCTGCAGTGCAGGGGCACGACCTTGGCTCACTGCAACCTCCACCTCCCAGGTTCAAGAAATTCTCCTGCCTTAGTCTCCTGAGTAGCTGGGATTACAGGCACATGCCACACCTGGCTAATTTTTGTATTTTTAGTAGAGACAAGGTTTCGCCATGTTGGTCAGGCTGGTCTCGAACTCCTGACCTCGTGATCTGCCCGCCTCAGCCTCCCAAAGTGCAGGGATTACAAGTATGACCCACCACACCCAGCGACACTGCATCTTTTAAAAGAATGTTGCAAAAATATCAAAATGTCCAACCGTTATCAGATTTCAATGTACTGGTCTCAAGATTTTCTCTTAGACATTGGTATTTAACTGATACCGACAAAAGGATGTTAATTTTTGCTCAATGATGTTCAATAAATTCATATGACACCAAAATAGCAGTCAATCAATCAAGTTAGTAGAAACAAAAATTATAAAATTAATTCTTTTGAAGCATAATTATTTGTTTTTGAAAGGTACTTACTTGAAATGTATAACCATTGCATTCACTTGTGCTTTGAACAGCCTTGGTTGACAGGAATCCTGCCTTCCAACACACAGGGAGTTGCTCTTGTCAAAATCCATCTCAAAAAAAACAATTGTCAGCCAAAAATGGGAGCAAGACATGCTGCTTCTCTGCTGACCTTGGAAACCAGGCGCTCTGGAGACATCCGCGTCGTTGTGGGCAGGGATTGAGGTGGAGGATGAAGGTAGAAACATCCTCTTTCTGTCTAAACGCGACACTGCCCTCCAGGCGGGCTTGTAGCTTACGTGTAACTTCATTTTAGACTCTATTTCAACGTCATGCCGCCAATGAGCCAAAGACAAGGTAGGGGATGAGTCGAGGAGAGAGTGATTTGGCAAAGAAGATGCGTTTTTGGTTTCTTTTCTTTCTTTCCTCAGTCCCCAGATCCGTCCTAACCATGCCACACTGGGTGTCCTGAGGAAACCTGGGCCCAGGGTGGGGCCCCTCCCATTCTCAGAGCCACGTGTAAAGCAAACAGTGGTCACCACCAGTCCCAGAGGGGCTTTTCCTCCAGACGGAGACTGCTCTAATCAAGTAGAGGGATGCAGGTTGACAATAATGTCTCCCATGTCGTTCCTTGAAAAATGTGGCATGGATTTTTGCATTTTTTTTTACCTTGAATCCTTGAAGAAAGTTACCAGCAAGTCAGTGAGCGCCCTGTGACCCACTCACAAAATGCAAAGGGAAGCCATGTGGCAGGAAGTAAATGACCTGTCAATCATGGGGACAGAGCTACGGTGGGATAGAAGAGGGTCCCTGATATCAGCAAATGCAAATAGGCAGAACTTCTGACTCAAAAAAATAAATAAATAAAAGTCATTGCCATTATTAAAAAAAAAAAAAAGTTCAGTACTTGACCACCCACAGGAGGCACACGTGAAATAAAAATAGGCAAGCAGGCGGGGCGCAGTGGCTCACGCCTGTAATCCTAGCTAGCACTTTGGAAGGCTGAGGTGGGCGGATTGCATGGGCTCAGGAGTTTGAAATCAGCCTGGGCAACTCCATCTCTACTAAGAATACAAAAAAATTAGCTGGGTGGGGTGGTGCATACCTATAATTTCAGCTACAACGGAGGCTGAGGCGTGAGAACTGCTTGAACCTGGGAGGCGGAGGTTGCAATGAGCCGAGATTGTGCCACTGCACTCCAGCCTGGGTGACAGAGCAAGACTCTGTCTGAAAAACAAACAAACACGCAAGCATATTAGAAAG
>NW_012117143.1:1435742-1439630 GCF_000951035.1 Colobus angolensis palliatus
AGGTGGATCACCTGAGGTCAGGAGTTCGAGACCAGCCTGACCAACATGGTGAAACCCCATCTCAACTAAAAATACAAAAATTACCCAGACATGGTGGCGTGTGCCTGTAGTCTCAGCTACTCAGGAGGCGGAGACAAGAGAATTGCTTGAACTCAGGAGATGGAGGTTGCAGTGAGTCAAGATCGTGCCACTTCATTCCAGTCTGGGTGACAGACCAAGACTCCATCTCAAAAAAAAAAAAAATTCGTGTCTGGGGTCTCTTAAGAGTTTGGTTCACTTGAGTGTATAGCTATGGGTCTATGGAAAATAACTGTGGACACTAGGCAGAAGTAGAGACCTCACTAAGGTGGCAATGTCTGGGAGAAAGCTCCCTGGCCAGCAGGCATCCTCCCTGACATCACAGTGAGTCAAAGCTTCAACACTGATGCTTGTTGCAAATGGACTGGGGAGTCTGGGATCAGTCCACCAGCAACATACCAAAGGCCTTCTCTGCATGTCGTTTTCCACTGGAAAACATTTTCTCCAAAGAGAAAATTCCTTGGATGTTTTTGTCTCATCTTCATATAAACTTTTTCTCTATCAAACAATAGACATTTCCGGAAAGTCTCAGCACTTCCTTTTTTTTTTTTTTTTCCTAAGACGGAGTCTCACTTTGTTGCCCAGGCTGGAGTGCAGTGGCACGATCTCGGCTCACTGCAAGCTCCACCTCCCGGGTTCAAGCAATTGTCCTGCCTCAGCCTCCCGAGTTGCTGGGACTACAGCGTGCCACCATGCCCAGCTAATTTTTTGTATTTTTAGTAGACATGGGGTTTCACCATACTGACTGGGCTGGTCTCGAACTCCTGACTTCGTGATCTGCTCACCTCGGCCTCCCAAAGTGCTGGGATTACAGGCATGAGCCAACGTGCCTGACAGAAAGTCTCAGTACTTTCAACAAGAAAAAAAAATGTAGTTTAATTTTGGCCACAAAATTTCTTTTTTGACCCAAAGTTATACAACATGAAAGTTCTGCCAGACATTTTGGGCTGGGCCAGCCTAGCTAAAAGTTGGCATCTCACTGGGGATATTGATCTCTGTTCTTCAGCATCTTGACCTGTGACCATGCTGTACAACTCTCGTGATGTGCAAGCCGCTTTTTGTGAGAAGAGGACTCCTAGCTTAGATCTCACGGTGGTGATTTCCTAGCTGATGGGAAGATATGCAACAGGCCAGTCTTGATGTAGGTGTGCTGAGAGCAACAGGCTGGGCAAGGAGTTGATGTCCACGCTGGGAAAGGAGTTGATGTCCACAGAGGAGCAAGCTGGGACAGTCACACATCTGCAAGGAAGGGACAGGTTCATAGGTCTAGGATGAAAATCTTTCAGAGGGAAGAGTTAGCTTTGGTGCAGTGGTTAACAGCTCCAAAGCCTTCACAGCTGACAGCTTACTTCACGACCCCGCATCTCGACTTCTCCCTCTCAGCAGGAACGGGAGAATGGGAGCGATTGTGGTGCACCAGCTGCCTGTCTCCTGGGGGTCAAATTTGAAGACAAACATCTCCTTCAGAATTACAAACGAAAAAGGAAACATTTATTGTAACATGAAGACCCCCATTCCCTTTGATAAAGTCGTCATATATTTTATTGAAAATTATCGAAATTATAGTTTAATTCATTTCAAGATGCAATATCACACGATACTTGGCATGAATGAACAATGTAATGAGCGTAGTCATCTCATAGCTCTATCAAGATAAGCTGTGGTGTCAGTCACAACACAGGAGCAAAGAGCTTGCTCAAATAATGACCAGAGTTCCTGCCACTTCCCAGCCCTCTATTTGTCTACAAAGCTTCCTTTTCTCATTAAATTTTTAACATTTTGTACAAAACAGTTCTTCCAGCACTTTTCTTTCAAAATGATTTCATTACCCATTTCCTTCTTTTAAAATATACCAAACTGGGGGCCGAGCGTGGTGGTTCATGCCTGTAATCTCAGTTACTAGGGAGGCTGAGGCTAATTTTGTATTTTTAGTAGAGATGGGATTTCTCCATGTTGGTCAGGCTGGTCTCGAACTCCCAACCTCAGGTGATCCACCTGCCTCAGCCTCCCAAAGTGCTGCGATTGCAGGGATGAGCCACCGCGCCCAGCCGGTAGTTTCTATATGAGAAATACAGAAGAGAAAAAGAGATCTTCTGATCATCAGGAAGTTCATGTAAGATAGCTCATCCCAGACTATTGATCAGAAATCAAACAAGAGCTAGCTGCAAACAGAGATCATTGGAACCGAAGAAAATAGATTTGTAATCAAAATTTCTATTTTTCCACTTGTCTGGCTTTGTTGAGAGGAAATGTCCTCAGCACTGGGGCCTTTTCTCTAAGTCATCTAGCCATATGGGCATCTGCTTACAGTTAGTGACAGCACTAAAACGATTCGTAATAATTCATTGGTTACAATCATCAACAGTTTAGAGTAGAAGGCAGCAAACTACAGCCCCCCACCTCTTTTATGTAGCCTATAAGCTAGAAATAGTTTTTTTACATTTTTTAATGCCTGAGGGGTGGGAGGGTGGGGGGAAGAAGAACATTTAGTGACATGTGAAAAGTATGTGAAGTTCAAGTTTTAGTGACTCTAATAAATGTCCAAAATAAAGTTTTATTGGAGCACAGCCATGCTCGTTCATTCAGGACTGGTCTAGGACTGTTTTCCCACTGTAATAACAAGGTTGAGTAGTTGTGATAGAGGTTTGCAAAGCTTAAAATATTTACTATCTGGCCCTTCACGGAAAAATTTTGCTGACCTGTGATTGAGAGAATAAAGTATGTGTGCGTTTTTAATTCATTCCTTGCTTACTATCTGATATGGCTGACTATAAAAATATGCTTAAACGTATCAAAGGCATTTAGAAAAGAGAAAGAGAAATCAGAACTAAACAAAGTGGCTTTTCCAGAGAAGGTATTTGTCAAATAAATGACAACATGAGCAAATTCCCAAAACTGATTAGAATTTCATACCCTTCAAAGAAATGAGAATTTTAGATACGCTTTGAGATTTAGAAAACAGGCTCGTATTTATAATATGTTTAACACAGAAAAACTAGACAGAAGAATCAAAATGGTAACTCAAATGGAAAGGTTTGCATTCATATCATATTAATGGAGTTGTGATTGCCTACTTGGCTGATAGCTAAACAAGGTTCGCATAGGGTGAGGCGAGGTCCACATGACCACCTCTTGCCGAAAATGTGAAAATTACAGTGGGCATCCTCATAATCTGGAAACCTAACAGTCCCCATGACTGGTAAGCCCTTTGTGCCTGATGTACCCTGGGCACTCTTCTAAGCAGGCATTATCTCAGGAGGATTCCATTTTGAATTAGTGACATTTTTATATCACACTGCTGATTTATTTCTTGCATTGTTTTAAAGGGTTTGGGTTTGTCTGTTTGTTTGTCTGTTTTTTAGCCAGAGTCTTGCTCTTTGTTGCCCAGGCTGGAGTGCAATGGCGTGATACTGGCTCAGTGCAACCTCCACCTTCCGGGTTCAAGTGATTCTCCTGCCTCAGCCTCCCGAGTAACTGGGCTTACAGGTGCCCGCCACCACACCTAAATCATTTTTTGTATTTTTAGTAGAGACGGGGTTTCACCATGTTGGCCAGGCTGTTCTCAAACTCCTGACCTCAAGTGATCCACCTGCCTCAGCCTCCCAAGGTGCTGGGATTACAGGTGTGAGCTACTGCGCCCAGCCAAGGGTTTGAGGTTTTTATTTATTTATTTATTTATTTGAGACAGAGTCTCGCTCTGTCCCCCAGGCTGGAATGCAGTGGCGTGATCTCGGCTCACTGCAAGCTCCACCTCCCGGGTTCACGCCATTCTCCTGCCTCAGCCTCCCGAGTAGCTGGGACTACAGGCGC
>NW_012117143.1:1440300-1445124 GCF_000951035.1 Colobus angolensis palliatus
ATCCCCCACCCAGCTTCTTGCTTCTTTTCTCTGCTTTAGTTCGGTAGAACAAGAATGACCCAATTGGGATGATCAACCCTCACAGGCCTAGGATAATGTTGATAGCCTGAGCATTCCTCCTGGTCTATGGGAAGACCTGAACACCATTTTGATGGGGATAGATTGGTTTTAAATGCAGGCAAGGAGGGAACGAAGACACTATGAATTTTCACGATGGGCTTCTGAAGTCTCGATGCTGCTCCCTGACCCAGCGCCCCACAGCAGATGAGGGCTGCTGGCAGGCAGGCAAAGCGGTTTAGGATTCCTGGTTTCTCCATTGACTTACCCTTAATGCTTTTTACTGAAGTAGAAGCTTGATGCTTCTCAAGGAGCCTGTGACCCCAGTCCTCTCCCCGCACAGTCATCTTTTCTTATCCGTATTTTCAGTCACTACGCAGTGCATACCCTCCTTCGTGCAGACTCCCACGATGAGAGGGGACCTGCTGCTGGAGGAGAAAGACAGCTTGAAGCACGTCGCATATAGTTTGAGTGACATGGGATATAGAGGGGAAATTCCCAGTCCCCATCCAGAAACAAGACTGTTGAATGCTTCGTCCCTTCCCCTTGAGCCATGAGAACAGGCACCTGGACAGGAGGACACTTACTCTGGAGAACTGTCTGCAAAAGTCCTTTCAACCCAGGGTTCTTGTACGACCACGGCACACAGCAATTTGGACAAGCGCTTGTGGCTTGTTTGGGTTCTGTATTCTAGGGAGCTCTTGTCTGAATTGTTGTGTACCAACTGAGAGAGGGAGGAAGCAATTCAAAATTTCTCAGTTTAGAAACAGGAAAGCTGGGTCCTTGGCTGTGCCTGCAACCAACAGGGCCCTTCTCCAGGCCCTGCTGGGAAAACATGAGGTGGGGGTGAAATCGCTGTTGTCTCTGGCCCTCCAGCGCAGACATTAAAACTGCCTATGATAGCTGAGCGCAGTGGCTCACACCTGTAATCCCAGCATTTTGGGAGGCCGAGGTGAGCGGATCACTTGATGTCAGGAGTTCGAGATCAGCCTGGCCAACATGGTAAAACCCCAGTTTCTACTAAAAATACAAGAAATTAGCCCAAGTGCAGTGGTGCACGCCTCTAACACCAGCTACTCAGGAGGCTGAGGCATGAGAATCACTGGAACCCGGGATGTGGAGGTTACAGTGAGCTGAAATCGTGCCATTGCACTCCAGCCTGGGCAACAGAGCATGACTCTGTCTCAAAAACAAACAAACAAACAAACAAACAAGTGATGAAAATTGACTATGATGAGAATTGACCCCATCAGAGCATGAACAGGTTTTGCTAGTGCATACAGCTGGTTAGAACTTCAAGCGACCGTCCACCTTTCTTTTGAGAATCTATTTCTAAGGCACAGGGCAGAAAGATTTGTGATTAGTATATTTGGGAATATCTCACACAAATTATTTCAGAAATGTTATTTAACATTTCTAAATTAACAAAGTTTATTATGTGCATAACCTGGTAGGAGGAAGGAAGCAGAAAGTTTAACTCTGAGATGAGTCAAACAAGTCAGAGATGTGCGATTGAAAAAGAATTGTTCCTACCACTCTTCTGAGAATGTTCGTGAACATCCCAATGGGACACTTTAACAGAGTGGCTGCTAGACATGGTCACAGGCATTAACCTTGGGACACTGGGCCACAATGTGTGCACTAAATAGCACTGATGGACACTTCAGAGGCCTGATAGCCCATCTCCCAAAGAACCTACCTCATTATAGAGCAGAGATCCACACTCAGAAACAGCAGAATGAGGCACTGTTTCCCAAGCTTAGGAGAAGATAAGAATGGCCTGGGATGCTTGCTGAAGATACAGATTTGGAGTCCAAACCAGGGAATTCTTACTTGTGTAACCATTCTGGATTGGAGCGAAACTTTCAAGAAATGGGGAGAGACAAAAAAAGAAAGAAAAAAGAAAAAATTAAGTGAAAGTTTAAGTGTGAAAAAGGAAGAGAAGCGATTTGGAGCCTATGTGCTCCCTCATCTCCTTCTGCCTCTCACAGCTCCCAGGGGTCTCCCTGCCTCATTACAGAAAGAATGGCATGGGCAGAGCTGGATAAAAGCAAATGTGTTTTCTGTTTCTTTGCTATGAGAGATCCTGACCCTAGATTTCAGAGTCCATCAACCAACAGAAGACAAGGACTGCTTTTGTCTCTGGGCGCATGTTAGTGATTACTAAATTGAGTGCATTGGCAATTCACTAGGCCATGGTAAAACTCTTCAAAGAGAAAAGCCTTAGTGGCTTTTAGTCACTGTGAGACGGTCATCGATGTGGCAGTCTCTTCACAAACCAGAAAGTGCCACCCTCTTCGGTTCCTTGTGTTAAAAGATGAAGTAACCAGAACATGGGAAATGATGTGAGCTGACATTTCAAAGATCTACAGATGGCAGACAGGCACAGGAAAAGACTCTCAGCACCATCAGCCATCAGGGAAATGTAAAGTAAGCAAAATGAGGTATCACTACACTCCTAACAGAGTGATTGAAATACAAAACAGTGACAGCACCAAATACCAGTGGAGACGCTGGGAAAACAGATCACTCATACACTGCTGGTGGGAAGGCAAAGTGGGACAGCCACTCAGGATAGTTTCAGCCAAGTTTTTTGACAGTTTCTCACAAAACTGACCATGCAACTAATCTACAAACAAGCAAGTAAACTCTGGGGTATTTATCCCAGAAACATGAAGATTTATGTTCCTACAAAAGCCTACATGTGGCCGGGTCCGATGGCTCACACCTGTTAATCCCAGCACTTGGGAGGCCAAGGTGGGTAAATCACTTGGGATTAGGAGTTCCAGACCAGACTGCCCAACATGGTGAAACCCCCGTCTCTAATAAAAATACAAAAATTAGCTGGGTGTGGTGGTGGGCGCCTGTAATCCTACCTACTCGGGGGTCTAAGGCAGGAGAATCACTTGAACGTGGGAGGCGGAGGTTGCAGGGAGCCGAGATCATGCCACTGCACTCTGGCCAGGGGACCTGAGCGAGACTGTCTCAAAAAAAAAAAAAAAAACAACAGTCTGTATGTGAATGCTCAGAGCAGCTTTATTTGTAACAACCAAAAGCTAGAAGCAAACCAGAGGTTTTTCATTGGATGAATGGTTAAACAAGCTCTTGTACATCCATATCATGGAATACTTCTCAGCAATCAACAAACTATTCATGCAACAACTTGTATGAATCACAAGGCAGTTATACTGAGTGTAAAAAAAAAATGAAAAAAAGCCAAAGGTAATTTACTATAGGATTGTTTATATATCATTCTCAAAATTCCAAAATTAAGAAAGAAAAAAGGAAATCACAAAATTATAGAAATGGGGAATAATCTAGTGAAGATTACTGATTGCCCAGGGTTAGGGTTGGGATGGGAAAGTCAGGGGCCAAAAAGGGTTAACATAAGGGATCCCTGGAATGCTGGAAATGTTCTGTATCTTGACTATGCCAGCATCAATATCCTACCATGGTACTTGTTTTACAAGATGTTACCATTGGGAGAAACTCAGTGAAGGATACTCGGGATCTCTCTGTATTATTATTATTATTATTATTTTTTGAGCTCTGTCGTCCAGGCTAGAGTGCGGTGGCGTGATCTCGGCTCACTGCAATCTCTGCCTCCCGGGTTCACGCCATTCTCCTGCCTCAGCCTCCAAAGTAGCTGGGACTACAGGTGCCCGCCACGACCCCCGACTAATTTTTTATATTTTTGTAGAGACGGGGTTTCACCGTGTTAGCTAGGATGGTCTCGACCTCCTGACCTCGTGATCCACCCGCCTTGGCCTCCCAAAGCGCTGGGATTACAGGTGTTAGCCACCGCACCCAGCCATCTCTCTGTATTATTTCTTAAAACTGCAAGCAAGTATACAATTTTCTCTAAATAAAAGATTAATTTTCTAAAAATATGGTGTGATTTTAAGTGTGTTTCACTTCATTCTTGTTTTATATATCCTAGCACAACACACATTTATATTTGCTTGACCCCATAGGTATTTGTATTTCTGAACTCTTCTAAATGACAATCAAACAGCCAAATGAATAATTAACCACTGAAAAGATGTTAGCCTCTTGTTGTTTGACAAAAGGATTTATTTATCTCTTTTTACCATTTCACATGACTGAATCATTTCCCCATATACATACCGCTGAGAAGCACTGTATAATTTTCTTTAGAAGTTATATATAAATAACATGTGTTGGCCAGGTGTAGTGGCTCACGCCTGTAATCCCAGGACTTCGGGAGGCTGAGGTGGGAGGATCACCTGAGGTTGGGAGTTCGAGACCAGCCGGACCAACATGTAGAAACCCCATCTCTACTAAAAATACAAAATTAGCCAGGTGTGGTGGCACATGCCTGTAATCCCAGCTACTCAGGAGGCTGAGGCAGGAGAATTGCTTGAACCCGGGAGGTGGAGGTTGTGGTGAGCCAAGATTGTGCCATTGCACTTCAGCCTGGGAAACAAGAGTGAAACTCTATCTCAATAAATAAATAAATAAATAAATACATATTTGTTATTGGAAATTGGGATTCTGAAATGGGTTTCACTGAACATTTTATTACAGAATGATTAAATAGAAGCAGATGGTACCATGGCCATGAGACCCAAAGGATGCGGGAGAGACTGTTGCTTACATGAAGGAATGACAGTAAATGAGATATTTCAAGTGGACAAAATTGCTTACAATGACGGGGCCTATCATTTGCAAGCAAGTACAACTAGAATCAAGCATCGAACAGTCTGCAGGATCACATATAAAGACTATAAAGAATAAAAGCGGCCG
>NW_012117143.1:1445649-1465388 GCF_000951035.1 Colobus angolensis palliatus
TAAATGCTGAACCTCCCACTAGAAAATTATTTAAATCAATGAATAGTCTTTGGAATTTGTCTTTATGTAGAAAGACAGATGAAGGATAAATAGTCCAGAAAAATAATTAAGTCCTATCGTTTTTCATAAGGCTCTTTTTCCTCATCCTGAACTCAAAGCACTTTATGATTGATCTAGATACGCTACTGTACTCTCCAGGACAGACTCAACTTCCACCCAGTGCTCCGTGGGACGACAGCCAATGGCCTTGGACACCCCAGCTGCTGGGGTTTGGTCTCCTCCAGCCCCCATCTGCCCTTTAATTGTCAGAGGCATTTGAACCAGAACAACTCCATCTTGAATAGGTGCTGGGTAAAATAAGGCTGAGATCCACTGGGTTGCATTCCCAGGAAGTTAAGCATTCTAAGTTACAGGAGAGATAGGAGGTCAGCACAAGATACAGATCACAAAGACCTTGCTGATAAAAGGCTGTGCTAATGAAGCTGGCCAAATCCTACCAAAACCAAGGTGGCGATGAAAGTGACCTTTGGTCGTCCTCACTGCTCATTATATGCTGATAATAATAATATGTTAGCATGCTAAAAGACACTCCCACCAGCACCAGTTTACAAATGCCATGGCAACATCTGGAAGTTACCCTATATGGTCTAGAAAGGGGAGGAACTTCCAGTTCCAGGAATTGCCCACCCTTTTCTCCCAAAATCTCAGGAATAAGTCACCCCTTGTTTAGCACATAATCAAGAAATAACCATAAAAATAGCCAACCAGCAGCCTTTAGGGCTGCTCTGCCTGCAGAGTCAGGGTTCTTTTATTCCTTTACTTCCTTAATGAACTTGCTTTCACTTTATGGATTCGCCCCAAATTCTTTCTTGCACGAGATCCAAGAACCCTCTCTTGGGCTCTGGATCAGGACCCCTTCCCGGGCACGTCATCACCACTCAGGAGGATTAGTCCACTCACATTTCCAATCCCTGCTCCAACTGACTGCCAGCGAGAAAGGAGCTCCCAATGTCTCACACGTCATTCTTGACATCTTACCTCCTTCACGAAAACCATTTTAACTGACAGGAAACGGGATCATAAAACTTATTGCCATCTTCTCTGCAACTCACCCCAACACCTCCCGTATCTTTATCTTTGTCCCCGCTGCAAAAAATATAAATATATATATATTGGTTGAGATGACATGTGCTTGTAGTCCCAGCTACTTGGAGGCTGAGGTGGGAGGATCTCTTGAGCCCAAGAGTTTGGGGCTGCAGTCAGCTGTGATTGTGCCACTGCTCTCCAGACCAGGTGATTGAGCAGGACCCCATACCTAAAAAATTAATAAACTAAAAGTTAAAAAAAAATCAGTGGTGTAAAACAACATCCATTTTATTATGCTGAAAGAAGAAAAGAAGAAAACAAACTTTTTATCTGAGGAATACGAGCCCCTTTAAATTATCAGGCCCAGGGAAGTGTTGGAACGAAACAGCAGTCATATGTCTCCCTTTTGAGCTAAATAGTTACGTTTTGAAGCCCCTTGCTATGCGGACTCTAAACTAACTGACACCAGGTAGCCACAAAATGCCATACATTCGGCTGGCGAGGTGGCTTACGCCTGTAATCCCAGCACTTTGGGAGGCCAAAGTGGGCGAATCACGAGGTCAGGAGATGGAAACCATCCTAGCCAACACAGTGAAACCCCCATCTCTACTAAAACACAAAAAATTAGCCGGGTGTGGTGGTGTGTGCCTGTAGCCCCAGCTAATCGGGAAGCTGAGCCAGGGGAATTGCTTGAGCCTGAGAGGCAGAGATTGCAGTGAGCCAAGATTGCGCCACTGCACTCCAGCCTGGTGACAGAGCTCCATCTCAAAAAAAAAAAAAAAAGAAGCCATACATCCTGTGGTTGGTTCAACAATGTGTAGCTAACTACTAACCAATGTTACTTTTGTAAGCCAAAGAGAATTCCTGACAAACAGTTTTTGTAATATCCCCTCTCCTGATTCATCCTGTTTTCTTTGAAAACCAGAGCCTCCGCCTTGTTCCCCAGAACACTCTCCAAGGCAACCTGGGAAGTGTGTCCTGGGCACAGCCCTCAACCATGGCCCAAATAAACTGTCGGTTTTAATTTTGCCTCAGTTTCTTCCTTTTACATTAACAATGCCATCTAGATTCTGAGGTCAGGACTTTGAACAGGCCCTGAGAGGACAGCTTGTCTGCCCCACAGTGTCTGGGATCACAGCAAAGAGGACTCCAATGGCAGGGGCTGGAATCACCAGAGGCTTCTTTATTCACTTGAGGAAGTGAATGAAGGTTTGACTTGAAGACTGAACTCATCTAGGACTGGAGCTCTGATGTGTGGCTTCTCTGTGAAGCTTGGGCTTCCTGCCAGCACGGCTGCCTCAGGTGGATATGGATTCTTACAAAGGGACCTGCGGCTGTGAGAGTGTCTGATGATGAAGGCAGCAGTTGCATGGTCTTCTATGGTCCAGAATCAGAAATTTCATAGTGTTTGGGATAAAACAAACTAATTATTTTCTTCTCTCACACCAACACACCACCAATCAACACAGCAGACTTCTGTGACCAAATGAAGGGTTTCTTTTTTCCTTACATGCCAAGAAGCAGACACCAGCTGGGCGTCCTCTAATTCAATTCCAAGATTATCTGCCTGGAGATAGCGTCAGATCCCACAGGTTGAGGGCTCAATCCCACAAGCCCCCTCTCCTGCCTCCCCTCAATTGCAAGTCCAGGCCTCTGGAACTTCAGACTGACTGGCTTCACAGTGGGGTTCCCATAATTTCCTCTTTGGTTTTCATTAATTTGCTGGAGCAGCTCATGGAACTTAGGGAAACACTTACTTCTATTTACCTGTTTATTATGAAGATATTTTATTTGATTTTTTTTGAGACAGAGTTTCACTCTTGTTGTCCAGGCTGGAGTGCAATGGCGCGATCTCGGCTCACCACAACCTCTGCCTCCCGGGTTCAAGCGATTCTCCTGCCTCAGCCTCCCGAGTAGCTGGGATTACAGGCATGTGCCACTACCCTTGGCTAATTTTGTATTTTTAGTAGAGACAGTTTCTCCATGTTGGTCAGGCTGATCTCAAACCCCTGACCTCAGGTGATCCGCCCACCTCTGCCTCCCAAAGTGCTGGGATTACAGGCATGAGCCACCACGCCCGGCCTTATTATGAAGATATGTTAAAGGATACAAATGAACACCCAGATGAAGGGATACACAGGCAGGTCTGGAAGGGTCCCTAGTGCAGGAGCTTCCGTCCCTGTGGAGCTGGGGTGCGCCACCCTTCCGGCATGTGGATGGGTTCTTGCTTACCTTCCTGTCAGCCTCCACGTGTTCAGCAATCTGGAGGTTAAGTTCTCCAAACTCTGTCCTTTTGGGTTTTTATGGAGGACTCATTGCCTAGGATGACTGACAACCATGTACAAATGTGATTGGACAAAAAGCACATGATCTAAACCTGGCAAGGCCTGCTGTCTGTCCAGACTTCTCTCAGCCTCTCTATGGAGCCTTCCTTCCTCTAGGGTCGGGAGCTGGGCCCTCTGTGGACTGCGAGTCTTTTGACCACAATCAGATGAAGTCCTGCCTTGGACAGATGAAAGATGGGCAGGAGAAGGGCAGAGAGAAGTTCTGTTTCCTGAGGCCTGCCTCTGAGGCCCAAAGTGTCCCAACATTATAACACAACACTGTAACAAGGGTTACGGGAGTTATTAATACAAGCCAGAAACTGTGGACACACACACACACACACATATACACATGTATGTATGTGTGTATGTATATATGTGTGTGTATATATAGGTTTAGGACTTATATGTATACACGTGTGTGTGTGTGTGTGTGTACATATATAAAATCATAATAATATCACACATAGGGTCACCTCTGCCATATTCTGTTGATAAGAGCAGCCTGCCCAAATTAAAAGGGTGGGAACACCCCCCCCCCACTCCCCACCTGATGGGAGGGGCTGCAAAGAATTTGTGACCATTTTTAAAAACTGCCGCGTGTCTCATACGTGTTCCTCATTTGACCTCCTGAACATCTCTGGGCCTGCTTCTTTTCTTCGCCACCACTACCCTGTTCCAAACCATCCTCCCCCACCTGGACCACCTTGATACCCTCCCCCGCTCACCCTGCACATGCCCTTAGGCACTGCTCAGCCACCATCTATTCTCTGCCCTGCAAGCAGGGTGATTGTACAAACCCAAATCTGCTTATCGCCAGCCTCCAACCTTCGGAGGTTAAGATACAGAGTCCTGGGCTGGGCGCGGTGGCTCATGCCTGTAATCCCAGCACTTTGGGAAGCCAAGGTGGGCAGATTGCCTGAGGTCAGGAGTTCGAGACCAGTCTGGCCAACATGGTGAAACCCCATCTCTATTAAAAATACAATAAAAGTAGCTGGATGTGGTGGCATGTGCCTGCAATCCCAGCTACTTGGGAGGCTGAGGCAGGGGAATTGCTTGAACCAGGGAGGTGGAGGTTGCAGTGAGCCTAGATCGCACCACTGCACTCCAGCCTGAGTGACACAGTGAGACTCCGTCTCGGAAAAAAAAAAAAAGATACAGTCTTTGCTTGGCCTAGAAGGCCCTGTGTGGTTTAGTCCCTGATGATATATCTGGTTTCCTGACCCTGGGCTTCATTATCTTCCTGAGTGCTGGGTGCTGTCTAGTGCTTCAGGGCCTTTGCACATTCTGGCCCCTCTGCCTCAAATGCTCTTCTTTGCGGACCCCACTAACCTTCACCCAGAAACCTCCTATTCATACCACTTACACATGGGAGGCTTCTCTATGCCCCAGAGTAAGTAGGAGCCCTGCTGTGATGTGGCCTTGTAGATCGCACCGTCAAGAGGTAGAGTCTATGCATGGGAGTTGGTCATGTGATTTGTTTTGCTCAATGCGTCAATCACAAACATTAATACAAGAGGAAAATTGAAAAGTGGTTGTGCATCAGGGTCTGCTCTCTTGCTATGACTGGAAGCCCAAGACCACCAAGTCTTAACCAACCTTCTGAACACTGGAAGGTCATGTGCAGAAGAGCTAAGGCTCCCTGGTGGAAGACCTGCTGACTGGCAGACATGCGTGAGGCCATCCGCCATCAGCCAGCGCCAGCCCACCCCTTAACTGACCAGGGACAGAGGAGAGAGCTGAGCAGAGACCACACAAGCTGACCCAGCCAGCCTGGAAGCCCCTTCCAGCCCAGATGACACACAGAATCATGTACAACAATAAAATGGTGGTGGATTTAAGCCGCTGAATGTGAGGGGAAACTGATGGATATCCATGGAAGTTTTTTTACTATTAATAACTTCATGAGACTATGAGCTTCATAAAGGCAGGCACCAGGTCAAGCTTGCAGCTTGATCACATATGTTTAAAACAGTACCCCACACGAAGTAGATTCTCCATAATTATTTAGGGAATTAATTAAGTAAATAAGTAAACAGTCTCCACTGGAGAGACAAAATTGGCTGTCAAGGTTTTGTAGCTCTTTTTTTTTTTGGAACGGAGTTTCGCTCTTGCTGCCTAGGCTGGGGTACAATGGTACGATCTTGGCTCACCACAACCTCTGCCCCCTGGGTTCAAGCAATTCTCCCCACCTCAGCCTCCCGAGTAGGTGGGATTACAGGCATGTGCCACCATGCCTGGCTAATTTTGTATTCTTAATAGAGATGGGGTTTCTCCATGTTGGTCAGGCTAGTCTCGAACTCCTAACCTCGTGATCTGCCCACCTTGGCCTCCCAAAGTGCTGGGATTATAGGTGTGAACCACCGCACCCAGCTGGTTTTGCAGCTTTTAAAAACAGTGACTCTACAACGTTTTTCTCACATTTGCTGGGGTCACTTTCTAAAGTGTATGCAATAGTCCTTTACAAACCAACTCCTTCCTCTCCCTGACAACGTGGATACTGCTTCCTCCTCTGCCTGTCGAGGTATTTCGTCTGTACCTTAGTTTGAGTTTCCCCGCTGAGCACCAAGTTCAGAGCCAGGCTGTGGAACACATGGTAACTGACCCAATGTATCCCCTTCCTGCAGAGAATACACGAGTTCCAAGAAGGTCCACAGGGCCTCAGGGGAGGAAAATAAGGCAGGAAGACTGAGGTCTAATTGAAAGCTGCTCACCTCCAGCCCCAAGGTTTTTTTGACCTGGATAAAGTAAAACAAAGACAGCACAGTGAAATTAGAGGGAGGCAATGGTATTTTGCACACCTTAGTAACAGCATGTGGGGGCCTGTGGTATCCTGTATGACTGCAGAGGACCAGAGAGCTTTCTGGGACAATGGAAACATTGTCTCTGTGGTGGTGATTACCTCAGTATGCATATTCGTCGAAACTTAGTAACTGCACACTTAAAATAGGTGCAACCTGTACATAAATCATTGTCCAAAACAGTGATTTTGGAAAGGCCTCATGTGGTCCTTTTCTCTTTCCTGGTTCCTTCTCTGATCACCTGCCAACAGTGCTCCCTGGTCCCTCGGGTTGGAGCATGTGGAAGGATGAAGCAAAGGGAAAACAGAAATGTCATTCACACGGATCCAGAAGTAAGTTGGCTCATACAGGTGCCTAGAAACACCGCCCCACACACCTTCCCACCGAGGAGCAGTTTGCCAGCCCATCTGTTCTGCCCTCTGTGTTTCCCTGGGCAGGAGTTACCCCACAGCCATTGCATCCTCCAAACCCCAGCGGTTCAGTTGAGCTGAACCTCACCAAGCCTGAGGCAAGAAGATAAGCTCCCCCTACCCAAGTTCTTGACAAGGCAGGAGGAGGGGCTCACAGTGCACAGCTGCCTATAGAAGTCTTCCTCTCAAAGCTCCTTAACGTTCCTCCTCCTCGCCACGTGTATCTGCTCACCGCTTCATCACGGGTGTTTACATCACCACCGTCTGTATTTTGGTCTGGCAGCTCAGTTGGGAATGCAGCATCCTTGGAAATGTGGCGTCGGGTAGATGCACCAATGTCCATCTCTTGCTACAAATGGCGACTGAACTTGTGGCCATCTGGGCTTTTTGTTCTGTTGTTGGTGGTTTTACCTCTGTTTTATACCACCCAGCATCCATTGACAATTGCAGCCTAATTCTTCCTCCACGATGGCTACTTCCCCAACTCCAGGTGGTTTTAGTAAAGAGGACTCCAGCGACGCCCGGCCTAGGTTCAAGGGGTGAACAGGTCAGCCTTGCAGATATTCAAGGGAGAGCCACGTGGGCAGAGGGAAAGTTATGGACTAAACTATGTCCTCCCAAAATTCGTACGTCGAAGCTCTAACCCCCAGTGTGACTGCATTTGGAAGCAGAACCTAAAATTCTTATGTTGAAGCTCTAACCCCTAGTGTGACTGCATTTGGAGACAGAACCTATAAGGAGGTAGTAAAGGTTATGTGAGGTCATAGGGTGGGCCCTGATCCAATAGAACTGTGTCCTTATAGGAACAGGAAGAAACACCAGGGATACCTCCCCTCCCCCGCTCCTTCTCTCCCTCTCCCTCTCCTCCTCCCCTCTCCCTTCTCCCCTCTCCCATGAGAGGACACAGCCAGGAGGAGGCCATCTGCAAGCCAAGGAGAGAATCCTCACGAGCCATGGAATCTGTAGGCACCTTGATCTTGGACTTCCAGCCTCCAGAGCTGTGAGAAATGCATTTCTGTTGTTTAAGCTGCCCTGTCTGGATTCTGTTGTGGCACCCTGAGCTAAGACAGGGACTAATTGGTGCAAAGGCCCTGGGGGGGACCTGGAGGCAGGTTTGAAGGGTTGGGGGAGGAGGGGCCATGATCACCATGTGGAGGATGGCAGTAGGTGGACATGGGTTAGAAAGGTCGTGGGCCAGGCGGCCTCCTAGGCAGCTTCCTGATCTTGGCCTTCTCCTAGATGGAAGCCAGCCGTCGGGGCACACACACCACATTACAAAGATCCCAGCCAGGCCCAGGAGGGGAAGCAAGGACACCCTAGAGGCGGAGGGCACTGGCAGGTAGCACCGTGGGGGATGGGAGGGGGTTGGAATCTAGATCCAATTTGAGAGGGGAGGACGCTGGAGGGTGGGATGTGAAAAGAGGAGGAGAGAGAGGACTCCGAGGTCATTGGAAGTCTGAACAAGTGCAAGGATAGAGGTGCCCCAAGCTGACACGGGAGGCCTGGGCAGGGGCCGGTGTACAGGGGGAGATCCTGGGGTCTGGAGGCCAGGGGTCGGGCCATGAGGCTGTACCAGCAAAGGCGGTGCGGGCCCTGAAACCAGGCGAAGACAGCGCTGGCGGGAGGCAGTGGCCCCAGAGTCAGGACCGAGGAGGCCCGGGCTGGCTGCCAAGGTCAACCAGGTGGAGGCCTTCGGGGCTCGGCAAGAGCAGTTCTGTGACCTGGCGGAGCCTGGCGTCTGCCTGCGTGATGGGGAGGAACCGCAGGCGGCGATCGCGGACAGAATGTCCAGGGTTCTGGGCGAGGAATGGAGAATGAGGCGGAGCTGGGCTGCAGGAGACAGAGGCAGAGACGGCCTGGCGGGAGATGCAGGAGCCCGCGGCAGGGCCCTGGAAGCTCCAGGCGGGCGGGAGGGCAAGGGCTAGGGCCCAGGCTCCTTCTGCAGAGCCTGCAGGTACGGCAGGCTGAGGGGTCAGACTGAGCACACGGGGCTGAACAGCGAGCCCCGCCCGGCAGGGGAAAGGGAGGATGGAGTGAGAGCGTCTGCAACGGCAGAAAGACAAGGGACGGCGAGCAGAGCCGAGGGAGTGCGCGCTCGCCCCGGAAGAGGATGCGCTGGGCTGGCTGCTGAGCCACGGTGAGGAGCTGCAAGGGCTCGCGGGGCTGGAAATGCTGCCGCAGAAACTGGAAGTCTCCTGCCTAGATTGGCTTAGGAGAAGAGGGGTGCACCCTGGTCACCCTCGCACCTCCGGGGCGCCACGCGCTCGCTGGCGGGAGGGCAGAGGGAGGCGGGAAGGAGACGCGAAGGCGCTGCGATCCCGGGCACGCAGCCCTGTAGGCGTGGAGGCTGCTGGAGCGGCCGGGCAGCCTCTCGGCGACTCCACGCCTGAGTGCAGAGAGGCAGCGCTCACAAAAGCAGCTCCACTCACAAAAATACGGCTACGTAGGCACCGAGCAGCCGTCTGCTTTGACACCACTCGACCCTGCCAAAAAGAGCAATTGATGGGGTCAGAAGGGCGCGAGGTGGGAGGGAAGGCGGGGAGTGGGCAATGACCAGGGCCTGGCTTTCCATCCCAGGACTGCGTGGTGTTCTCAAGGGAATTTAGCCAAACATTTCGTCCTAACTTCAACAACAGGTCCTCGTGAGTCCTCATACAGCCTATCCTTAGGCGGTAACAGGCTGCAGCTGTTTAAGTCTAATTTCATTCTATTGATCGATACTTTCAATAGAATGCTTTCTGATTAATTCTGTGCCTTTCGTTTTACTCTGGACATGTTTCAAGATAGTGTATTAATAGGACTCTGGTGTTATGTATTCAGTCAATATTATAGATGAAACCCGGAAAACTCAAATATGGTTACAGGACTGGATTAAATGATATTTACTTTGACAATAGAGAAATAAAAGTATACTGGACTGATGGAAATATTCTAAAACTATATTGCAGTGATGGTTACAGAACTGTACAGATTTACTGACAATGGGTGAAATTAGTAGCATGTAAAAAATACCAGCTGTTAAAAATGAAAAAAATATATATCAGTAAAAAAAAATACGTGTCTAACTGGAAGAACGTAGGATACAGAAGCTGGGGGGAAAGAGGGAAGGGTAGGGGGACTAAGACCCTCATTCACATCGTGGTGTGGAAGTTTATACAGTCTAAGTTTACAGAACAAGAAGTTCAAGTTCAAGCATATTGCTTAAATCTAGTTAACCTATAGGAAAACTGACTATAATAATATAAGCACAACAAATTAGGAGGAAGAAAAGTAGCCTTAATCAGCTAAACCTTCATCTTTCATAATGGAAAGCCACTGCAAAAGAAATCGAGGTTGATAAATACAGAAGCTCGATAAGTGCATTACTTAAAATTTTGAATTTTGAAAGGAACTCCCCATAATCTAAAAATGCTAATTGTTAAAAAAATTTTTTTTGAGATAGGGTCTCTCTCTGTCACCCAGGCTGGAGTGGAATGGTGTGATCATAGCACACTACAGCCTCTCTGACTCCTGGGCTCAAGTGATCCTCACATCTCAGCCTCCTGAGTAACTGTGACTACAGGTGGGCGCCACCACACCCAGCTGATTTGTTTTATAGAGAAGAGGTCACGCTGTGTTGCCCAGGCTGGTCTCAAATTCCTGGCCTCAAGCAGTCCTCCCACTTCAGCTCCTAAAGTGTTGGGACCACAGGCATGAGCCACCGTGCCAGCCTAAATTTTTGCCTTTAGAAATTGTCCCATGAATTCCTGGATTGGCATAACAGTTGGTCTTGTCCTAATAGAAGAGATGTTGAAATAATCTGTCACCTTCAGACTGCCGGGCATGTGCACACACGTGCATGTCTGTGCATGTCCGTATGTGTGCACGTCACATGAATGTGCAAGTGTGTGCAAATGTGCAAGTGTTTGTGTGCTTGTCTGTATACATGTGTCCATGTGTGTGTATGTATGTTTTAAGAGACCTGTAAAATCAAAAGAAAAACTACCCTCAAGTAAAATTACAAAAAATCCCCACACATATTTACAGTGATCACTGTCTTTCATTTCTTGAATAAATATTAAACTTTGATTATCTGAGATGCTTTTATATTTAGGAAACTAGTTAATACAGATTAAATTACATTTCAATATTTCAAATATTTTCCTAAATCTCAATGACTTTTATTACTGAATCTGCTGCTAAAGGTCTTGGTACAATTAAATTTTAAAACATTTTTTGAAAGGAAGGGAGAAATTTTTATTTTTCTAATTTTATGCTTCTAATTTATATTCTGCACATTAAGTGCTATGGAAACTTGTCTTTAGGATATCAGTATTTAACTTGGGCAATATTATTTCATCTGAATTTATTTGGAGAAATACAAGTTAGGTGTCTGCTCATAAACATCAAAAAATGTGCCAAATGAGAAAATAGGGCATTAACAATCAATTTATTTATTTATTTAATTTTGATGGTTTTGGGGGTGTAGGTGGTTTTGGTTACATGAATAAGTTCTTTAGTGGTGGTTTCTGAGATTTTAGTGCACCCATCCCGGGAGCAGTGTACACTGTACCCAATGTGTAGTCTTTAATCCCTTGCCCCCCTCCCCACCTTCCCCACCGAGTCAAAAGTCCATTATACCATTCTGTGCCTTTTCATCCTCATAGTTTAGCTCCTACTTATAAGTGAAAACACACAATATTTGTGGTTTTCCATTCCTGAGTTACTTCACTTAGAACAATGGCCTCCAGCTCCATCCAAGTGGCTGCAAAAGACATTATTTCATTCCTTTTTAGGGCTGAGTAGTATTCCATGGTGTATATGTACTATATTTTCTTTATCCATTTGTTGGTGGATGAGCATTTAGGTTGGTTCCATGTCTTTGCGACTGTGAACTGTACTGCGTGTGCATGTGTCTTTTTCATATAATGACTTGTTTTCCTTTGGGTAGATATCCAGTAGTGGGATTGCCAAATCAAATGGTAGTTCTACATTTAATTCTTTAAGGAATCTCCACACTGTTTTCCATAGTGGTTGTACTAATTTACATTCCCACCAGCAGTGTAAAAGTGTTCCCTTTTCACCACATCCATGCCAACATCTGTTGTTTTTTGGCTTTTTAACTATGGCCATTCTTGCAGGAGTAATGTTGCATCTCACTGTGGTTTTAAGTTGCATTTCCCTGATGATCTGTGATGTTAAGCATTTTTTCATGTTTGTTGGCCTTTTGTATATTTTCTTTCAAGAAATGTTTATTCATGTCCTTTGCCCAATTTTGGATGGGATTATTATTATTATTTTATTATTTTCTTGCTGATTTGTTTGAGTTCCGCATAGATTCTGGATACTAGACCTTTGTTGGATGCAGTTTGCAAGTATTTTTTACCACTCTGTGGGTTTTCTGTTTACTCTGCTGATTATTTCTTTGGCTGTACAGAGCTTTTTAGTTTAATTAGGTCCCATTAATCTTTGTTTTTGTTGAATTTGGTTTTGGGGTCTTAGTCATGAATTCTTTGCCTAAGCCAATGTCCAGAAGAGTTTTTCCGATGTTATCTTCTAGAATGTTTATAGTTTCAGGTCTTAGATTTAAGTCAGATGTTGTTTAGATCTGTGTCCGGGTCTGCACCAAATCTCATGTTGAATTGTAATCCCCAGTGTTGGAGGTGGGGGCTGATGAAGGGTGACTGAGTCATGTGGGTGGCATTCTCATGAATGGATTAGCACCATCCCCTTGGTGCTGTTTTCATGATAGAGTTCTCAGGAGATCTGGTTGTTTAGAAGTGTGTGGCACCTCCCCACCCCGTCTCTCTCTCTTCTTTCTGCTCCAGCCATGTAAGACATGCCTGTGCGGGCTTTGCCTTTGCCTGTTGCCATGATTGAAAGTTCCCTGAGGCCTCGTTAGAAGCCGAGCAGACGCCAGCATCATACTTCCTCTAAAGCCATGAGCCAATTAAACCTCTTCTCTTTATAAATTACGCAGTTTCAGGTATTTCTTTATAGCAATGTGAGAACAGACTAATACTAAGTGTTTGACCATCTTGAGTTGATTTTTGTATAAGGTGAGAGATGGGGATCCAGTTTCATTCTTCTACGTGTGGCTTGCCAGTTTTCCCAGCACCATTTATTGAATAGAGTGTCCTTTCCTCAATTCATGTTTTTGTATGTTTTGTCAAATATCAATTGGCCATAAGTATTTGACTTTATTTCTGGGTTCTATATTCTGTTCCAATGGTCTATGTGCCTAGTTTTCTTTTTTCTTCTTTTTTTTTTTTAGACGGAGTCTAGCTCTGTCTCCCAGACTGGAGTGCAATGGTATACTCTCAGCTTAGTGCAATCTCTGCCTCCTGGGGTCAAATGATTCCCCTGCCTCAGCCTCCCCAGTAGCTGAGATTACAGGTGCCTGCCACCACACCTGGCTAATTTTTTGTATTTTTGGTAGAGATGGGGTTTCACCGTGTTACCCAGGATGGTCTTGATTTCCTGACCTCGTGATCTGCCCGCCTCGGCCTCCCAAAGTGCTGGGATTACAGGTGTGAGCCACTGTGCCTGGCCTACATGCCTATTTTTATACCAGTATCATGCTGTTTTGGTAACTATAGCCTTGTAGTATGATTTGAAGCCAAGTAATGTGGTGCCTCCAAATTTGTTCTTTTTGCTTAGTATTGCTTTGGCTATGCAGTCTCTTTTTTGGTTCCATGTGAATTTTAGGATTGTTTTTTCTAGTTCTGTGAAGAATGATGATGATATTTTGGTGGGAATTGCATTGAATCTGTAGATTGCTTTGGGTAGTATGGTCATTTTCACAGTATTGATATGTCCCATCCGTAAGCATGAGATGTGTTTCCATTTGTTTCTGTAATCTATGATTTCTTTCAGCAGTGTTTTGTAGTATTGCTTGTAGAGATCTTTCTCTCCTTGGTTAAGTGTATTCCTAAGTATTTTATTTTTGCAGCTGTTGTAAAATGGATTGAGTTCTTGATTTGATGTGATTTTCAGCTTGGTCGTTGTTGGTATATAGCATTACTGCTCATTTGTATACATGGATTTTGTATCCTGAGACTTGATTGAATTTGTTTATTAGATCTGGAGGCTTTGGGGATGAGTCTTTAGGGTTTCCTAAGTATACATTCATCATTGGCAAATAGCGACAGTTTTACTTCCTCTTTTCCAGTTTGGATGCCTTTCATTTCTTTCTTTTCTCTGATTGCTCTGGCCAGGATTTACAGTACTGTGTGGAATAGAAGTGGTGAGAGAGGGCATCCTTCTCTTGTTCCAGTTCTCCGGGGGAATGCTTTCAACTTTCCCCCATTCAGTATGATGTTGCATGTGGGTTTGTCATATATGGCTTTTACTACTTTCAGGTAAGTCTCTAGAATTCTATGCCTGTTTTGTTGAAGGTTTTTGTTATAAAGGGATGCTGGATTTTATGAAATGCTTTTTCTGCATCTATTGAGATGACCATATGGTTTTTGTTTTTAATTCTACTTATAATGATGTATCACATTTATTGACTTGCATATGTTAAGCCATCCCTGTATCACTGGGATGAAATCCACTGGATCACAATGTATTATCTTTTTGATATGCTGCTGGGTTCAGTTTGTTAGTATTTTGTTGAGGATGTTTGCATCTATATTCAGCAGGGATATTGGTCTGTAGTTTTTTTTTTTTCCCTTATGTCCTTTCCTGGTTTTGGTAGTAGGGTGATACTGGATCCACAGAATGATTTGCGGAGGATTTCCTCTGTCTCTATCTTTTGAAATAGCTTCCGTAGGATTGGTACCAATTCTTTGAATGTCTGCTAGAATTTATCTGTGAATCCATCTGGTCCTGGACTTTTGTTGTTGTTGTTGGCAAATTTTTTTATTACTGCTTCAATCTCACTGCTTGTTATTGGTCCCTTCCGGGTTTCTATTTCTTCCTGATTTAATCTAGGAAGGTTGTATACTTCCAGGAATTTGTCCATTTCCTCTAGGTTTTCTAGTTTTTGCATATACAGGTGTTCAAGGCAGCCTTTAAATCTTTTGTATTTCTGTGATATCAGCTGTAATACCTCTTGTTTCATTTTTAACTGAGCTCATTTGGATTTTCTCTCTTCTTTTCTTGGTTAATCTCACTAATGATCTATGAATTTTATCGTGTCAATGAACCAGCTTTTTGTTACAATCAGAATTTTTAGATTTACCCACATACTTTTTTCTTTTAACTTGCTATTGGGTTAATTTATATATAGCATTTACCCTTAAGGTTGTTGAAACATCCTATCAAGGTATTATACAGGAGTTTACATCTTTTGCATAAGTGGTGCCCTGGGTTGCACTTATTTTGACCAAATGAAAAACAAACACCGCTGGCACCATACACTAAACTATCTTTGTATCATAGGTTGTAAGACTTGGTGAAAGCCAAAGGGAACCTTTAAGGTTGGAGGGACCCGTTCATCTTTGGGCTTACAGAAAGAAAAAAAAATTGACATATACTACATTTCACATCTCCTACAAATAGTGTTTCAGCAGCTGAAGTCTTTTTACTTCTAAACTTATTACACTAGGATTTACTTTGAAATATAGTTTATAACCAAGGGGTGGCCACCGTCACTGAGCCCCAGTGTCAAGCCAGGTGACCCTTATTCCTTGCAACTCCCGTGAGTCAAAAGTGGAGAAAGTGAAGGGGAGAGGGATGCTATAGTTCTGTGTTTTTCTATATTTGATTTTCATAAAAATTGCATTTCAGAAAGGAATCTATACTAAAAAGCTGCAAACCTCATTGTTCCAGTTCAATACCTTGATTTTAGACAGGATTAAGCCAACCTTAGATACATTAAGGAACTTCCACAGGCCTAACAGCCAAACTCCATCAGGCTTCTTAACTCGCCTGGGAGAGCCTGCCTCCCCACCAGGCAGCCTCTTCAAAGCTCCATGCAGCCATCACTGCTCACTCCATATGAAAAACATTAATAATCATCATTCATGAATGTGGAAACTTCTGTTTCAGCCTTTCCTTCTACCCATCTTCAGATTCACACTGAGAATAGGAAAACGGGACTCACAACTTTTCCTTTCAGTTTCTCCCTTTTGCTAGAGAGTAATATGCTCAAGGCTTCCAGTCTTCCAAGACAAGTATGTGTGCCTGTGAAAGCACTAAATCAAGGTCCCCAAATGTGGAACATACAGGATGAGAGACTTTTTCAGTTACTATGCATATGAACTTCAGGTGTTTCATTTCTTATGCTTTAGGGAATCAAACCTATGAATTAATGAACAGTATTGCCCATTAGGATGAGGCAGATGGAATCTTACTGCACAAATAACACGCCCAAGAGCTCAAACCTATTAATATCTAAAATCCTAAGTAAATGAACTTTTAATCATAGATGATTAGAAAATATGGAAAAATTATTAGAATGCACATTAATATTCTAAAAGCCTTTAACTTAATTTGCAAAATCTATTTTGAATGAACTGTTCTGGTCTTGCAAAGTTAAGGTTTAACTTGCCTTTGTCCCCATCGTATTTAAGTTTTTCATCATTACCTAATATTTATGGCTTACATTTGTTTTTACTGTTATGCTTTATTTGTGGCAAGACACAGCTTAGCATTTATAGTAATGACGTGATAATGAGCAGAAACATATCACTGGATATGGCAAAACCATGAAGATGATGAGCACATGGATAAAATTCGAGCAACTATTAAGCCTCAGAGATACAAGAACTTACGTAGCTTACCTCCACATTTTTACTTTCCAGGTAGTTTCTTATGCTAAATATTACAAATATTTGTATTATGTATCACGTACACATTTTGGAGACTTTTGTTAGGTCCAATCACTAACAATTACTGAAGGGCATTCATCCAGCCCTTCCCTGATAGCCAAGAGGCCTCACATCCTCTTCAGCTATTACAGTGTGGTATCTAAGGGGCATACACTTTCAAGACCAATATTTTGGGGGAAAAATGTTTTAAAGAGTGCCTCACATGGTGCTAGGGTCAAGGAGTGTCTTCTCCATATTTAATCATCTATGACTAAGAAGAGTCTTACAATCAGAACAGATTGTTAGAGTGACATTTCCAGTTTGTAATGGCATAGTCACCAGTATAGGCTAGATAGTTGTGAAATCAATTATATATAATAAAGTAAAAGTGAATATTATAATTGAAGACATTAACAGAATCTTAATTTTCTTTTTTGGATGTAACTATGTCACACACAAAAAAAATTCAGGGAAAAAAGTGGCTTCTGTAAGCTGGTATTTATAGAATTTAGGATTGAGAACACATTGTCGGTTTAAATACATGGCTATTGCATTATCTTTTAACATGGATATGCTTTCCCTAAATTCATAAGCTTTTCCTTCATATAAAGATGCTATGAAACAGTGAGCGTGTGGCCACATGTTAGGCAGGCCCTCCCAGCATAAGACATGGTCTCTGCCCAGAAGGAACTCCTTGTCAAACAGTGGACCAAGACCAGGAGAGAAAGCCTGCACACAAGGCCCACACAGGCATTACAAGGAGAGAAGAGGGAGAGGTTCACCATGCACCTGCCACATTTACTACAACAGTTTTCCTTCCATTGGCCCAGTTCCCATTAAACTGGAGATAGATCATGTCCCAAAGGCTTTTAAAGGCTGAAGGGTAGAACTGGCACACTTCAGCCAGGCCAAGGGGAAGGGAACAGACAGAGAAGATGACTACATACTATTCCTCATCGCACACTACATCTCCTGTGAGCTAGGAAGCCCTCAATCACAGGGCAGGGTGCCTTACCCAGGTGATCTTCTTTGCTGCGTAACAAAAGGTCACAAAACACTATTCTAGAACCAGTTTCAGAACTGCTTACTTGTGAGATGTCCTCTTCTTCATCATGTTGGCAGATACTCCACCATGGCCTGTAAGAGAGATGCATATACAGTCGATGAAAACCAGATTTAAGAATACCTCAGAACGCAGGAAATCTTAACTTCTGAAAAACTGCCATACAGAACATGAAAAGACACCATTACCAGCAAACATGTAAGAAAGCCATTTGTTTACTGAACTTTTAAAAAGGAGATACACACAAGAGATTCTTCAAAGACAAAATAGCAGAGGCAACAGTTCTCTACCCCCTCAAATCAGCCATAAAAGCACAAAACCAGAATTGCATGGACAAGAACTACAAGAAAAACTAAGTGTCAGTCTGGTGTGGAGGCTCATCCCTGTAATCCCAGCACTCTGAGAGGCCAAGGCAAGAGGGTGGCTGAGGCCAGGAGTTCGAGACAGGCCTGGGTAACATAGCAAGACCTTGTCTCTACAAAAAAAAAAAAGAATGAGCCAGGTGTAGTGGTGCGCACCTGTGGTCTTAGACACTCAGGAGGCTGAGGCATGGGGAACACTTGAGCCCATGAAGTCGAGGTTGCAGTGAGCTGTGTTTGTGCCACTGCAGTCCAGTCTGGGTGACAGAGCAAGACCTTGTCTCAAAAAAACAAAAACAAACAAACAAAAAAACCTAACCGGGCACAGTGGCTCAGGCCTGTAATTCCAACACTTTGGGAGGCCAGGTTGGGTCGATTACCTGAAGTCAGGAGTTTGAGGCCAGTCTGGCCAAGATGGTGAAACCCTGTCTCTCCTAAAAATACAAAAATTAGCCAGGCATGGTGGTGTATGCCTGTAATCCAGCTACTTGGGAGGCTGAGGTGGGAGGACTGCTTAAAGCCAGGAGGCAGAGAGGCTGCAGTGAGCCAAGATTGCACTACTGCACTCCAGCCTGAGCAACAGAGTGAGACCCTGTCTCAAAAAAACAAAACAAGACTAAGTGACAATCCTAGCCATAAAGTCCTAAATGGTACAGAACTGTCTTACTGTCATAAACAACTGAAAAACAGGATGAAATATATGAAACACCTGGTTTCAGATGCTGGCCGATAGGCAGCACAGGTGTGTGGGATCTGGGAGCAGAAAACACACATGGGGAACCCTGCACAGGCCCTGACCTCATTCCTGGAAGCAATTTTTGGGCATGGTGTATGAAGGGGGAACCAAGAACACTATCCTTTTACCATGTCGTGAGTCAGTCTGGAGTTGGGAAGGGTGGGCTGGCTGGAATTTGTGGAACTACACGTGGGCAAGAAGGGATCTACTCAGAAGGGAAGCTCAAAAAGTCTGCTTTTGGGGGTGGATGTCTTAAGTCTTTGGCTAACACAAATCTGCACATAATTCTGAGAAGTCACAAAGGGACAGTTGTCCAGATTACATGGTCACCTCTTAACACTTGGGGCAATCAATAAAAATGGCAACAGATGGCCCTAACTAGGAAATATGAGGAAGCCTGGAACAAAAGCTCTGCACCTGCTTACCAAAATAGACTCCAATACTCTCTAAAGGGCATCAACAAAGTCCCAACACTCAACAACACGAGGTTTCAAACGTTCAACACCAACAAAAATTATTAGACACAAAAAAATTAGCAGATTGTAATTACATAATCGAGTTGGCTATGAGTGAAATAAAGTATTTAGCAGGCAAGGACATTGAGAACATTAATAAATATGTTAAAATATTTAAAGGAAAATAAAAATACTTAAAATACAAAATGGAAAATATAAAGAAAACAAATGAAATTAGTGAAAAACACACAATCTGAAATTAAAAATTCACTGAATGTGAGATACAAAGATTGGTGACTTTGACACACAGCAATACAAACTACTCAAAATAGCACACAAAGAAAAACCTGGAAGAAAATGAGCACAACCTCTGTGACCTTTAGGACAATATCAACTGGCCTAACACATAGGAAAGCAGAATCCAAGACAATGAGTAGAGAGAGGAGTGAGGGGAAAATATAATGGTAGAAAGTTGTCCAGATGTGATAAAATGCATATAACCACAGGGCTAACAAGCTCAGCAAAGCCCAAGTAAGATCAAAAACAAAGGAAACCACACCAAGGCACTTCTTCATCAAATTTCTAAAAACCACTGATACAAGTAAGTTTTTTTAAATAGCTAAAGAACAGAAGATACATTAAATATAGGAAAACAAAAATAAAACTGGCTCCAAAATTGATGTCAGAAACAACGTAAGCCTGAAGACTGTGGAATAAATCTTTAAGGCGCTAAAAAATAAGCAAACCAGGCTGGTGCAGTGGCTCACGCCT
>NW_012117143.1:1467058-1468403 GCF_000951035.1 Colobus angolensis palliatus
TACAATATACAATTACAATAAAAACATTTATAATAAAAATAGAATATAAAAACTTTTTTTCAGACAGGGTCTCATTACTCTGTCACCCAGGCTGGAGTGCACTGATGTGATTATGGCTCATTGCAACCTCAACCTCCCAAGATTCAAGTAGTCCTCCCACCTCAACCTCCCAAGTAGCTGGGACTATAGGAATGCACCATCATGCCTAGCCGAATTTTTTTTATTTTTCGTAGAAATGGGGTCTCACTACATTGCCCAGACTGGTCCCGAACTCCTGAGCTCAAGTGATCCTCCCACTTAGGCCTTCCAAAAGGCTGGGATTATAGGCATGAGCCACAGCACACTGGCCTGGCCTATTTTTCTTAATCGAGCAACAATGTACGTACACACACACACACGCACAAAATGAATGGCAGTGATGATGATACAACCAGACTAGAGAGAGAATCAGGAATACAGCCATCCCTCCGTATCTATGGGGGACTGGTACTAGGACCCCCTTCGACACCAAACTCCAAGGATGCCCAAGTCCCTTACATAAAATGGTGTAGTATTTGCATCTAACATAGGCACATCCCCTCCCATATACTTTAAATCATCTCCAGATTACTAATAATGCCAAATACAAAAGCTATGTAAATCATTGTTACAATGCATCATTTAGAAAAAAATGACAATAATGTACTTGTTTATAGTATAGGCATAATGATATTTTTCTGGATATTTTCAATGTGTGTTTGGTTAAATCCACAGATGTAAAACCCACAGATGCAGAGGGCCAACTAAATTTTATCATTATAAGGTACAAGGCACTACCCCTAAAGCAATATAATGTTATTTCAAAGTAGGTTTGGGGAGGGGGAGTTTTTTTTTTGTTTTTTTTTTTTTAAAGAAAAAAAAACGGGGAGAGGAGGGGAGGGAAAAGGGAAGAAGGGGAGGGAGAAAGAAATGGAGAGGCCAGGCGCGGTGTCATGCCTGTAATCTCAGCACTTTGGGAGACCGAAGCAGGTGGATTACCTGAGGTTAGGAGTCCAAGACCAGCCTGGCCAACATGGTGAAACCCCATCTCTACAAAAATACAAAAAGTAGCTGGGTATGGTGGCGTGCACCCTGTAGTCCCAGCTACTGGGGAGGGTGAGGCAGGAGAATTGCTTGAACCCGGGTGGTGGAGGTTGCAGTGAGCTGAGACCACGCTACTGCACTCCAGCCTGGGCGACAGAGCGAGAGACTGTCTCAGGAAAAAAAAAAAAAGACAGGTAGAAAGGAAGCGAGAGAGAAAAAGAGACACAGAGAAGAAAAGAAAGAAAGTAGACTTGGATTACTTGTAAATGTATATTGTGAACTA
>NW_012117143.1:1470983-1472771 GCF_000951035.1 Colobus angolensis palliatus
AATTTTATTTTTTTATAAATAAAATTATAAAAATTAGAGCAGAAATCACAACAATTGAAAATCAAAATCAATAGAGAAAAACCAATGAAACCAAAAGTTAGTTGCTTGTGGAAATGCAAAATGGTACAGCTGCTCTGGAAGACAGTTTGGCAATTTCTTGCAAAGTAAACATACTTTTAACCATAAACCAGGAGTTGTGCTCCTTGATATTTATCCAAGCGTTGAAAATATCCCTACACAAAAATCTGCACAAAGGTATATATAGCAGCTTCATTCATTTTGTTGTGTTGTTTCCTTTTTTTTTTCTTGAGACAGGGTCTCACTCTGTTGCCCAGGCTGGATGAAGTGTGGTAGCATGATCAGTGCTCACTGCAGCTTCTCCCTCCTTGGCTCAAGCCATCCTCCCGCCTCAGCCTTCCAACTGGCTGGGACCACAGGTGTGAGCCACGGTGCCCCGCTACTTTTTGTATTTTTTGTACAGATAGGGTTTTGCCATGTTGCCCAGACTGATCTAGAATTCCCAGGCTCAACAGATCAGCCTACCTCGACCTCCCAAAATACTAGGATTACAGGTGTGAGCCACCACCCCAGGCCTATAGCAGCTTTATTCATAACTGCCACAATTTGGAAGCAACCAAGATGTTTCTTCAGTAGGTGAATGGATAAACGGGTGCATCCAAACAGTAAAATATTATTTGGTGCTAAAAAGAAATGAACTATCAAGTCATAAAAAGACACAGAGGAAATGTATGTGCATATTAATTACTAAGTGAACAAATCCAATCCAAAAAGACTCCATACTGTATGATTCCAACTGTATGCCATTATTCTGGAAAAGACAAAACTAGGGAAACAATAAAAAATCAGCACTTGCCAGGGGTTAAAGGTGAGAGAGAGAAGAACAATGGGAAAACAAGGGATTTTCAGGGTAGTGAAACACCAAGAATGAACCTTAATGTAAACTATGGACTTTGGGTGATAATGACACGTCAATGTAGGTTCATCAACTTTAACAAATATACCACTCTGTGAGATGGTGGGGCGGGGATGGGGGAGGGTATGCTGCAAATTTGTGAGGGAAAAGAATATATGGGAACTCTGTTATTTTCCTGAGTACTTAAAACTGCTCTAAAAAAAAAAGTCCGTTATCTCTTTGCAACTCTAAAACTGTATCAAGCAAGATCGTAAGTTTAAAAACTGTTAGTCTAGACTTATTCTTCTGTCATCAATGCTGAGCTAGAAAGTCAGGCGCTGTGGGGCACACCTGTAGTCCCAGCTACTCAGGTGGCTGAGGCAGGAGGATCACCTGAACCCAGGAGCTTAAGTCCAGCCTGGGCAATACAGTTAGACTCCTTCTCTTTAAAACAAACAAAACTGGACCAGAAAACAGTAAGACAAGAGAGTAGTATTGTCAATATTGAAGCAAAACGATTTTGAACTCTGAACTTCATACCTGGTTAAGTTATTAACTGACAGTATACACACTTCTATACACGTATGGGCTAAAAATTATTTCATATACATCTTCTTTGGAAGTTACTGAAGGATATATTTCAGGAAATAAGAAAAGTAACATAAACACATAGGATCTGAGAAACCATAGATATAACCTAGAAGAGCAGAAGGTTCCAGCAAGACTTATGTGATATAGGCTGACAGACCCATTCAGGTGGGAGTGAGACACCAGGGACTCGAGAAAGGCTGTTTCCAAGAAACTGACTCCACGCAACGGAAGTCTAAGAAGGTAAATGACCCCATCACAGATTAAAGGTTAATAACTGATGTAAA
>NW_012117143.1:1474236-1475615 GCF_000951035.1 Colobus angolensis palliatus
GTCTGATCCAGCAGCTCATCTGGATTAGAAATTCTAAACCAATCCCCATCTATATCATACTTCCTGACTTCCAACCCTATGACTCACTCCTCCCCTTGAGTTCTCACTTAACTATTGATAAGTTCTTGGAAACTGAGACTTTACACAAAACAACATAAAGCAGGTCCTCAAACACTGTCAGTTCAATGTTCAAAGTTGTTTCCTTGTAACACTGGAAAAACTGGTTTTGTTTTCCTTAAAGTCACAGTTTGCAAGAACTTATGGACAACATTAAGTGAGGACTTACCATATCTTTCTTTCTTTGAAAATTTCACTGAGAGTCCACCAAGGTGATACTCTCCTTGTTGCTCACTCAGCTCTGTATGACAGACAGTCGTCTCTGGGGATGCAGCAGGTAAAAAAATATGACTACATAAACTTAAAAGAGAAATAAGAAAATATGAGAGATGAGTGATCATCATCTATGGAGGACACGTGATAATCCATCTCCAAAGAAAACACTTCACAGACTCCCCAGTAAGGCAGGAGAAGTCCAGGCAACAAGAGCCATATCCTTGCAGACAGCTTGCCATCATCTTGGTGCCTTCCTAGAGGAACATCCTAGGATCAGTAGACTCAAGGAAAGCCTCCAAATGAAACAGAAACTAATAGCAGAGACACAAAGAAACTCATAAGCCACAAGGCTAATACTACAAAGGCTGTTTAAAAAGCAATTTATCAGCAGGCATAGTGGTTCATGCCTGTAGTCACAGCACTTAGGGAGACCAAGGCCAGTGGATCACTTGAGTTCTGAGTTCAAGACTAGCCTGCACAACATGGCAAAACCCCATCTGTACAAAAAATACAAAAATTAGCCGGGTGTGGGGGCACTCACGCCTGTAGTCCCAGCTACTCAGGAGACTGAGGTGGGAGGATCTCTTGAGCCTCAGAGGTTGAGGCTGCAATGAGCCAAGATCATGCTACTGTGCTCCAGACTGGGTGACACATCGAGACCCTCTCTCAAAACAAACAAAAAGTAATTTATATCCCCAAAAACATAAGCTACTTGTATCTATGAAATAAACAAGTATGAGAATCAAAAAGCTGGGTGCAGTGGTACATGTGCCTATATTCCCAGCTACTTGAAAAAGCTGAGATGGGATGATCTCTTGAGCCCAAAAGTTTGAAACCAGCCTGGGTAAAAGCAAAAGCGGGAGGAAGAGGGAAGGCACTTAGAAATTAAGTTGCTGACTGAAATAAAAACACAAAACAAAAAAGGTGGGAAAATATAAAGTCAATAAGCTTCCCCAGAGAATGGGAAAACGTGCCGGGTACAGTGGTTCACACCTGTAATCCCAACACTTTGGGAAGCTGAGGTAGACGGATCACAAGGTCAGGAG
>NW_012117143.1:1476965-1481013 GCF_000951035.1 Colobus angolensis palliatus
AAAGCAGCAGAGCATTTGCCTATGCTAACAGGAAGAATTATTAAGACTCCATTTTACAAACAATACGGATCCCAGGGTCAGCAATCTTTCCAAAATAGGGTATACTTCTGTAATACTGTGAAATATATATATTTGGCCTTCCTCCTCCTCTTGACTTACAGTTTCCAATACCCTTGGAAACTCCAGAGTGGGAAGTGTCTTCCGTTTGCTAATGGGATAACCAGAGACGGCTTCAGGATGGCAACTGGTCTCTAGTAGGACCAAGGAATGACTTTAGGATCAGAACTTTCAACCACCCACTGTTACAGGACAGGGGCTGAAGGCTGAGTTGATCATCAATGACCACTGATGTAATCAATCATGCCTACACAATGAAGCTTCCATAAAAACCCCAAAAGACAGGGTTTAGAAGAGCTTCCAGATGGCGCAACACTATCTGGAGGTTCCTGGAGGGTGGTAGATGCGCCAATGCCCCTTTCTGCATGCCTTGCCCTGTGCATCTCTCCTTCCTCCATCTGGCTGTTCATCTGTATCCTTCGTAATATCCTTTATAATAAACTGGTAAAAGTTAAGTGTTTCATTGAGTTCTGTGACTTGCTCTAGCAAATTAATTGAGCCCAGGAACAGGGCTGTGGAAACTCCAATTTACAGCTGTTCAGTCCAGAAGTTCCAGAGGCCCAGATATGCACCTGAACTGGCATCAGAAGGAAGGAGCGGTCTTGTGGAACTGAGCCCTCAACCTGTGAGATTTGATGCTGTCTCCAGGTGGACAGTATCAGAACTGGAATGACATGAAATGGTCTGCTGCAGAACTGCTTGGTTGCTGATGGGAAGCAACTCTTCCCCTTCGCACATTTGGGTGACCAGAGGTACTGTGTTGTATTGAATTACATAAGAGAATAGGTGGAGGCCGGGCACAGTGGCTCTTAAATGTAATCCCAACACTATGGGAAGCTGAGGCAGGAGGACCGCTTGAGCCCAGGAGTTCAAGACCAGCCTGGGCAACACTGCGAAACCCCGTCTCTACAAAAAAAATCAGCCAGGCTTGATGGCACACACCTGTGGTCCCAGCCAGTCGGGAGGCTGATGCAGAAGGACCGCCTGAGCTCAGAAGTTCAAGGCCACAGTGAGCTCTAATCGAACCACCATACTCCAGCCCATGTGAGAGAGAGGGACCCTGTCTCTTAAAAAAAGAGAGAGAGAGAACAGGTAGGAAAAAGCACTTTGGTTTGTTTTTCTTACACAACATTAAAAAATAAACTCACGGTCTCTTATGCTAAAATATCTAACACGCCAACTAGGATTTACACAGAACCTATTTTGTCTTTATGCCTATGCCACATGCTATTTTAAAAAAATTAAACAATAAGAAAATTTCAGATCAAAGTACTTGTTAGGATTAACAATCTCCCCCTTAAAAAAATAAAATCTCTTGGTTTAGTTCCTTCAGTTACTTCTGCCATATTACACTTCACTTTACTCAGCCTGCTAGGTTTCTCACAAGATGACTTCAATATCGATAAAGAAAACAGCAATGTTCACAGCCATGAAAAACGATGACATCATGTCCTTTGCAGCAACAAGGATGCAGCTAGAGGCCATTTCCCAAGTGAACTAATGCAGAAAGAGAAAACCAAATATTGCACATTCTCACTCATAAGTTGGAGCTAAATCTTGGGTTCATGTGGACATAAATATGGAAACTATCAATACTGGGGACTCCAAAGGGAAGGAGGGATGTAGTAAGGGCTGAAAAACTTCCTGCTGGAACTAGTATATTCACTATCTGGGTGACACGATCAATAGAAGCCCAAACCCCAGCACCATACAATATACCCTTGTAATAACCTGAACACGGACCTCCGAATCTAAAATAAAAATGGAAATTTAAAGAAAGAAAGAATGTTGAATCTCAAATGCTGTATGCTTACATAATATGAACTTTGGAAAAGGAATTACTATTTCAAATGACAGAGACCTAGGAGATTTCACAAGTCAATAAACACCTGACAGCAATTTTTTCAATTAATGAGAAGAAATAAAAGTATCTTATTCTAAACATTATGATCAATAATAATACTATTAAAAGTGCCAGGCAACTACCTAAACATTTGACTCACATCTCATTTAGTCCTTAACCCCAATAGGTACATTAATAGTTCTATTTTTTGGCCAGGCGCGGTGGCTCACGCCTGTAATCCCAGCACTTTGGGAGGCCAAGGCAGGAGAATTACTTGAGGTCCGGCCACTGCACTCCAGCCTGGGCGACAGAGCGAGACTCCGTTTCAAAAAAAAAAAAAGAAATAAAAGTATCTTATTCTAAACATTATGATCAATAATAATACTATTAAAAGTGCCAGGCGACTACCTAAACATTTGACTCACATCTCATTTAGTCCTTAACCCCAAAAGGTACATTAATAGTCCTATTTTTTGGCCAGGCGCGGTGGCTCACGCCTGTAATCCCAGCACTTTGGGAGGCCAAGGCAGGAGAATTACTTGAGGTCAGGAGTTCAAGACCGGCCTGGCCAACATGGTGAAACCCCATCTCTACTAAAAATACAAAAAATTGGCCAGGCATGAAGGCGCATGCCTGTAATCCCAGCTACTGGGGAGACCGAGGCAGCAGAATCGCTCGAACCCAGGAGGCAGAGGTTGCAGATTGCCTGGAGCCAACATTCCCTGAGCGACAGAGCGAGACTCCGTCTCAAAAAAAGCAAAAGAAAAAAAAAGTCCCATTTTTTTAGACGAGAAAAACTAAGGCTCAAGAAGACTAAGAAATGTATCCATCTTTATACAGCTAATAAGGGCTAGGATTCTGAATAAGCTCTCATATACCTTAAACGTCAGTCATCACCAATCCAAATTAATCTTACTGACAAATATTAAATACTTAAATGAATATTCTTTGTAAAACAGAATCTAAAATAAAGACAAGGGGTACTTAGAGATCTTAATTCTTGTGGTTTTTCTACAACGGAACTCTCAATACTATAGTAAATAAATAGAAGAAATTGTTCTAAATCACTTAAGTTTGTACTACTAATAATAATTTTTATAGAATAATTCTGATTCATTTGTCAAAGAACCCTAAAAAGTTACGACAGACTTTTTTCAACATTCAAATGTATGTCTGAAATGGAGAAGAATGCTTCTCAAGTCCCAAAGAAAGTGTGACTTAGCTATTTTATAGGGTATCCTATAAGATTTTGTTTATCTTTATTGGGGGGTACACTAAAAATCAGGCAAAGACTAACTTCTATTCGAGTTATACTAGCTATGTGCCACAAAAATAAGATTAATGTAATTTTTATTAAAATTTCCATACCAGTACACTTCTTTCAAATAAACACAAGAAATTCCAAGTTTATCTTTCTTCCTTAAAGCTGCTCCAACTCATGTCACCTCACTTTAACTCTTTCGAAAAGAACTCCTTTTACTATAATCCTATTAACAGATATTTACAATTCATTTGCTAAATTTACTAGACATTTACAACCTGCTAGAAGATTATACGGAAATTTCATGTGACTACTTCCCTTTCAAGAAACTTAAATCTGCTTAATATATGCATATGTGTGTAACATACTAGAAATGACAGTTTTTCACTAGCTATTATGTTAAAGTACCCAATTTTACACTTGTCTGAAATGTATTATATTAAAATATATATTTAAGTATGTGTAGAACCGCAATGCCTACCTGCATCAGCTCTGGACCGCTGGCCAGGTGTCTTTCCGAATGGGGTCTTCATTCATCTGTATTTAAGTGAGCAGCAGAGCTGCTGGACTAGGGTGAAAATTCAATATTCTCCAATTTGAAACTTTTCACAGAATGTTAGTGTTCTCGTTAATCCACCATCCAAGTGTCTCTTTTACAAGTCCAGTAAAAATACGTGAAATCACAAGCACTCTGTAAAATAGTGAAACAGTTCATTACTAGAGTATCAAGAGAGCAAAATTATGCCTAGTGAGCCATTAGACATAAAATTTTAAGCAAAAGTATTAGCTAAAGTGCATTTTGTCCCAAAGCATTAACTTTATTTCCT
>NW_012117143.1:1481983-1482779 GCF_000951035.1 Colobus angolensis palliatus
AGCAGGTCTGTCTCACCACTCAATGATCTAGAGAGACTAGGCCTAAGATGAAGGCTATCAGGACAACTGGTTGCTTACTTGCCTTTCCCTGAGAGCCTATCCAGCTGCCACATCAAATCTCATATCCCTCTTTTCCCTCATTCAACTCTCTTCCCATTCAGACCTGTCGAATGGGCCCCTATCACTCTCTTGCCCCAGCCTATCCAAACCTCGCCAGAGGTAAAGTCGTTCCTCAGTAAAGTGCAGTCTACTTTGACCTACCACCAATAGCTCCCCCCAAAAGACGGTTGTATTTCTCACCGCATGCCCTGGCACAATCTCTCCTACCCCAATCCTCACCCTAGAAGCACATGTCATAACACTAGTCATAACAGTTATCCCTTTTTGTTACTTTTCCACCTGTTAATCTTCCACCAGTCATCTGCACACATTTGTTGAAGGTTATGTTATCGGCTTTACTTCTTTTCCTCCATGATTCTCATCAACATTCTTGGCAACCTCAACGTCCACACATATGATTCATTCAACCTCCCCTCTGGCTCTTAGACACCCTCCCTTTAAACCACTTACCCTACACTTCATCCATGCTCACAGTCCCAACATAGACCTTTTTATCAACAGTAACTGCAATAACCCCAAAACCTTTATTTCAAGTATCTCATACTCAAAACCATCTCTGATCATTCCCGTTTTCTTACACTGACACTCCCATTCCAACAATTCTTTGATGCAACCAGTACCAATCTACAGCTTTACTGTTTTTCCAGTATCGCATTACCTCCCTCAGGGACTAACT
>NW_012117143.1:1484754-1486762 GCF_000951035.1 Colobus angolensis palliatus
ATCCCACTCTCCTTTGACTGGAAAAGGCTAAACTTAATTTGCTCAGGTTTGTTTAAAGATATACCATATCTTTACCTTAAGTTATTCTACTAAGTGATTAACTTCGTAGATGAAAACTGAAGGAAACAAAAAAAAATTAGGTTCAGAGTTAGCATTATTTCTAGGTTAGCAGAACCTTCAAGTGTTACGGAAAATATTGTCAAATGGAGCTTAATTATAAGACCATTAAGAAGAAGGTCCTGCATTCAGAGAGACCCATCAATAGTTGCTAAAACCATCAGGAGAAAGGCTGCTGGAGAACAATAACTGTATGGTACCAAAGGATCACTCCATAAGTTACCTGTTAATTATAAAGGGGAAAATGCTGTTGCTTTACAATAGAGCAATCTTGACCCTTCACTACAATAGAACGGAAAGATAAAACAATTGGGCATCATTAAAAGGGAATCAACTTCCCTTTATCCACTTCTTAATGTGATATGACAAAGCAGACTACATCACTTATAAATACTCTTGTTTTACCTCCAGGTGAAGTGTGGTAATATATTAAAAAAATAAAAAAATCTAGTCAAGCCTTTAGATCGAATTTCTAGTTTATATGAAATACAGGTGATGCAGAAGCAACTTAGAACAACACCATGAGGAAACAGACAAATTAGTAAAGTGGACTTTGCACATGAAAAGTGGGCCATACTCTTCAAAAAGTCAGTGTCAAAAAAGAAAAATGGTAGACATACTGCCCTAGACTAAAAGAGACTAAAGACTTAACAATAAGACACAATGAATAAACCACATGGTTTGGTTGGGGGTTGGGGGGATGGCAAAAGCTACAAAAGACACTTAAGGCCAGGCACAATGGCTCCCGCCTGTAATCCTAATCCTTTGGAAGGCTGAGTGATGGATCACTTGAACCCAGGAGTTCAAGTGATCAACACAGTAAAGATAGCTGGGTGTGGTGATGCACATCTGTAGTACCAGTTACCAGCTACTCAGGAGGCTGAGGCAGGAGGATCACATGAGACCAGGAGGTCAAGGCTGCAGTGAGCCATGATCGAGCCTGGGCAACTGAGGCCTTGTATCTAAAAACAACAACAACAACAACAACACACACACATATATACATTTAAGACAACTGGGGAAATTTAAATGCAGACTAAATATTACATATTGCAAGATTATCGTTGAATTTTAAAAGCACAAGGACATTGTGGTTATGCCTGAGAACGTATTCTTTGGAAACACATGCTGCAATGCCTAAAGAGGTAGACTTGCAATTTCTGTAAGTTAACTTCAAATAATTCAGGGAAAGAAAAGAGTACATACATGAGGGTTAACATAAGTATCAAAAGACAAAATTACAATAATGTGGTTTAAGGATCTTAAACAGCTTTATTTGCGATTCTAGAATCAAGCAACGCTTTGTTCCATAAAATAGAATGAGCATTCCAGTGAGCAGAGTAGAGGCTACATGTACAGACACAACAGGCTTGAAGAAAGCAGAAACAAAGAACTGTGAAAATAATTCAAAATCAAATCTGCTGGAAGTTTTTAAATTATTTTCAGCCTTAAAGAAATGTGATCATGGGACCTGAGTCACATGACAGGCAGCTTTAGTCCTCTGATTATAGATCAGCCTTTTACCTACACTGTTTTGTGAGATGTTGGAAAAGACTAATGGGCTCCAGAGAAGACCCCCAATCCCTCTAAACTTAATCTTCATTGTAGATTAACTTCCTTCTCTTACACAAAGACACTAAGATGGAATGTTAAATAAACTCTTTTAAATTGGAAAAGGAAAAGACCTGTAACTAATCAAATTGCTATAACTCATAAACCAACCCTGTATGGAAAATGTGGCAATCCTGTCAAACTTGTTTTCTGCCTAAATAAGCAAGACCTTTAACTTTTCGGCTTCAGAGGACTAGCTGGCTCTATTCCTCTGGATTCTGTGTTACCCAGTTGGCTGCTCTCAGTTTTGCATTTGAGTAAAACTCTTGTTTGTTTTTTT
>NW_012117143.1:1486812-1488977 GCF_000951035.1 Colobus angolensis palliatus
TCAGAGGACTAGCTGGCTCTATTCCTCTGGATTCTGTGTTACCCAGTTGGCTGCTCTCAGTTTTGCATTTGAGTAAAACTCTTGTTTGTTTTTTTGTTTTGTATTGCTTTGTTTTTTTGAGACAGAGTCTTGCTCTGTTGCTCAGCCTGGAGTGCAATGGCACGATCTCAGCTCACTGCAACCTCCGCGTCCCGGATTCAAGCTCTTCTCCCGCCTCAGCCTTCTGAGTAGCTGGGATTACAGGCATGCGCCACCACATCTGGGTAATTGTGTAATTTTAGTAGAGACGAGGCTTCTCCATGTTAGTCGGGCTGGTCTCAAACTCCCGACCTCAGGTGATCCGCCCGCCTCAGCCTCCCAAAATGCTGGGATTACAGGCATGAGCCATCGTGCCCGGCCTGAATAAAACTCTTTTAAACTTGACTGTGATCCTTTTGATTATTTCAGGATGGCAGAACAAAAAGCAGATTGGTCATTTCAAAGTTACTTTCCTTGTAAGGAAGGAATGAAAAAACAGGACAATAGAGAAATAACTGATTGGGAACTGCATTATCATGCCAACTGGAACTGTCTGGTTTGAGAAATTAAGGCTATTCCTCTCTCCTGATTTCTGGGAAGGTCCAGTAACACCTCAGTTTGGTAGTCTGGAACCATGAGTGGCTCCATTTAGATTTTAGTCTGGTCTATTGTGGCCTAGTGCAGGAGATTAGCTCAAAACAATGGCACCACCTACAATTTTTAATCAACATGAACATGGCAAAATCTTTTTTAATGTAGGTAAAGAGCATATTAGTGTTCACTAATGTTATTCTTTGTACTTTTATTTCAGTTCAAATTTTTTAGAAATTAAGAGAAAAAAGATGCTGGATTTTCCTTTGCTAAGTCTATCTTCATTAAATATAGATAAGTACTGTTATAAAGTTTCAGTGCCGCAAAATAAATAGCACTCGTATATAAAATTTTCTTTTTCTTCTTCTCAGCAAGGCAATTTATTCCTATAGAAGGGTGCGCCCTCACAGATGGAGCAATGGTGAGCATACTACCTGGACAAGGGAGGGGAAGGGGTTCTTATTCCTGATGTACGTGGCCCCTGCTGCTGTGCCGTTCCCCTATTGGCTAGGGTTAGACCACAAAGGCTAGACTATTTCCAATTGGTTAATTTAAAGAGAGTGACGGGGTGAGTGGTTTGTCAGGAAAAATGGTTATGGCAGAGCAGGAAATCAGAATGAGTCAGGGTGGAGAATGAGTCAGGGTGGAGAACGAGTCAAGGCAGAGAATGAGTCAGGGTGGAGCAGGTAATCGCAATGAGGGTGGGAAAGGTTGCTTTAAGAGGAAGTTAATTTTAAAAGCAGAAGGCAAAGAATTGAACATACTGACATACTGATTCTTTGAGGAGAAATTCAGAACTCATATCTAACAGTATCCAGGCCTGCAATTTTTCTAATCTTAAAAATGTGTCATGAACTTAAATTCTGAAACTCAAAATTCTCATTCTATAATAATCTCAAAGGAGATCAAAAAATTCTCCAACTACTTACCAGAAAAATGACCGTTCACTGAGCACTCTCTATGTGTCATGCACTCCTCACAACTGTGAGGATACGTACTATAACTATTCCATCTTGGAAACTGAAAAACTGCAGCACAGACATTAAAGTAACTTGGTCAAGATCACACAGACTGCAACTAGCATTGTCGAGATACACTTCCTATTTAAAAATAAACACTTAGATTGCTTCAATAAAGAAATATGGTTATCACGAAATCAATGACCATGTATTGTCTCCAAAAAGGCTAAAACATGAACATTTCAACATTTCAGATAAAAAAAGCAGTAATCTCAGGAAGTAGAGTCATATCAAAGTATTTGTTGCCTGCTGCTATCACTGAACAGTGTTATTTACAAAGAAAATAGATTCCTAAAACTATTTACGCAAAAATACTAAGTTCCCAAATCTTAACACCAGGACCACTAATGAAAAAGTATATAGGAGCACTAATAGTGAAACATGTCAAGCCCAAACTGAAGCTTGGGCTGTCAACAAGTTGTCTTAAAACTGCTGTCTCGGTATGTAACAAGATCTAAAAAAAAAGAAAAAAATGGTTGTCACACAAGGTTAAACATGTGAAGAAATATATACTTTGTTCTTCCATTTCCTGGCACC
>NW_012117143.1:1489027-1491176 GCF_000951035.1 Colobus angolensis palliatus
TGATTCTTTGAGGAGAAATTCAGAACTCATATCTAACAGTATCCAGGCCTGCAATTTTTCTAATCTTAAAAATGTGTCATGAACTTAAATTCTGAAACTCAAAATTCTCATTCTATAATAATCTCAAAGGAGATCAAAAAATTCTCCAACTACTTACCAGAAAAATGACCGTTCACTGAGCACTCTCTATGTGTCATGCACTCCTCACAACTGTGAGGATACGTACTATAACTATTCCATCTTGGAAACTGAAAAACTGCAGCACAGACATTAAAGTAACTTGGTCAAGATCACACAGACTGCAACTAGCATTGTCGAGATACACTTCCTATTTAAAAATAAACACTTAGATTGCTTCAATAAAGAAATATGGTTATCACGAAATCAATGACCATGTATTGTCTCCAAAAAGGCTAAAACATGAACATTTCAACATTTCAGATAAAAAAAGCAGTAATCTCAGGAAGTAGAGTCATATCAAAGTATTTGTTGCCTGCTGCTATCACTGAACAGTGTTATTTACAAAGAAAATAGATTCCTAAAACTATTTACGCAAAAATACTAAGTTCCCAAATCTTAACACCAGGACCACTAATGAAAAAGTATATAGGAGCACTAATAGTGAAACATGTCAAGCCCAAACTGAAGCTTGGGCTGTCAACAAGTTGTCTTAAAACTGCTGTCTCGGTATGTAACAAGATCTAAAAAAAAAGAAAAAAATGGTTGTCACACAAGGTTAAACATGTGAAGAAATATATACTTTGTTCTTCCATTTCCTGGCACCCAAATTCCTAAAACTCTAGGAACCCCAGTGTCTTTTTTATGCTAATGAGATGAATGATGTCTGATGGCTTCTGGATAGCCTCAGGAAGTGGCCTGATTGCCAGGGGAACCCGCTGATGGTGACAGGGCTGGAACTTTCAGCCCTACCCTGGGAAGGGGGGGCGGGTAGAGCAGAGGGCTAAAAGCTAAGCTGATCACTAGTGGGCAATGACATAATCAATCATGCAGGCTTACTGAAGATTACAGAAAAACCCTAAAGGACAGGTGCAGAGAAACTTAAGGTCAGTGAACACATGGAAGTACTGGGAGGGTGATGAGCCCAGAGTAGGCAGGGGAGTTCCACACTCCTCCTCTGCCTTATGCATCTCTCTTCCATCTGGCTGTTCCTGAGTTGTATTCTTTATTATAAAATGGTAATCTAGCAAATACACTGTTTTCCTGAGTTCTGTGAGTGATTCTAGCAAACCTGAAGGGGGAATCACAGGAGCCTCCAATTTATAGCTTGTGTGTCAGAAGCACATAACATAACCTGGACTTGGCTGGGGCATGGTGGCTCATGCCTGTAATCCCAGCACTTTGCAGGCCAAGGCCAGCAGAACACTTGAGGTCAGGAGTTCAAGACCAGCCAGGCCAACACAGTGAAACCCCGTCTCTACTAAAAATACAAAAATTAGCTGGGTGTGGTGGCACGCACCTGTAGTCTCAGCTACTCGGGAGGCTGAGAGAGGAAAACTGCTTGAACCCGGGAGGCGGAGGTTGCAGTGGGCCGAGACAAGATCACAGCACTGCACTCCAGCCTGGGCAACAGAGTGAGAACTCCATCTCGCAAAAAATAAATAAGTAAATAAATAAAATGAATAACCTGGACTTGGGATTGGCATGAGAGGTGGGAGCAGTCTGGTGGGATGTGATGCTATTTCCCAGTGGATACTCTCAGAATTAAGTTAAACTGTAGGACAACCCACTGGAGTCATCAGAGAAAATGAGACACAGATAATGTAGAGAAAACCCACACACATTTGATCACAGAAGTGTTGTGCTGAATACGAGTATAGAGAATAAGAATTTGCTTTTCCTTTAAAACATAGTGGGGATTACATGTATTATCACAAACATACAAAAAAAAATATAGCTAAAATCTGAATACAGGACATAGATATTAGATATGAAGGGCTAATTAGCTTTCTTAAATATGGTATGTAGTTACAAAGAATAACAACCTTACTCTAAGAAGTGTCATGATGTTTGCAATTTAATGAGACTTTCAAATGGTTCAATAGCAAAAAACAGAGCAAAATGTAAGCAAATTAAAATACTGATACTGGGTATACAGGTTGGGTCACTGTGCTATAGTTCCAACTTTTCT
>NW_012117143.1:1496006-1496707 GCF_000951035.1 Colobus angolensis palliatus
AACCCAGGAGGTGGAGGTTGCAGTGAGCCGAGATCACGCCACTGCACTTCATTCAGCCTGGGTGACAGAGCGAGAATCCATCTCAAAAAAAAAAAATTATTAAACACCCTAAACCACTAAACATCTAAACACCAAGTTGTAATACAAGTGTAATACATGGTCAGCATTTATAAGGACCATGGATTTGGACAGGAGAAAAATTTTATCTTCATCTTTCCTACCCTCTACCTGAAGTACAGCAGTTCCTTCTATCATGAATGTAAACAAACCACAGTATCAGTAGTACTTCCAACTTCTCAACAATAGAAATCACATATATTTCCATCCCACTGAATTTGTTGTAGCTCCAAATACCATTTAAACTCATCAACTGACACTTGACTAGACTTGCCACCAGAACAGACAGAGCACAGACTCTTCTCATGCAGGCACTCAGGCACAGTTCAGGTCAGCCATATGGTTATCACTAGGCCTGGTCCTTACGCATCAGATTGAAAGCAGAATTGCTGACTGTGGTATAACAAAGAGTTTGGATGGCCTTTGTCCCAGCTCCAGTTGGTGCCCTTTAAATCCCTGAAATGTCCTGAGAGGGACAGGGCATCTCTGTCATGGTGAGCACCTAGCTTATACTAACAAGATGTCTCAGGATGTGGGGCTGGGGAGCTGGCCAAACCAGAAAGACCAATCATGGCATCAGAAGG
>NW_012117143.1:1497663-1497942 GCF_000951035.1 Colobus angolensis palliatus
GGTGCACGCCTATAGTCCCAGCTAACTGGGAGGCTGGGGTGGGAGGATCACTTAAGCCTGGGAAAGAGAGGCTGCAGTGAGCCAGGATGGCACCACTGCACTGGGTGACAGAGCAAGACCTTTCTCAAAAAATAAATGTTACAATGGATGAAACTAAGGACGATGTTCTAGGGGCCTATGGTGTAGGTTCTGCCTTTAGCTGAAACTTCAAAGATTAAAATAAAGGGCTCAATCCTTACAAAGTATTGCTAATTACACAATGTTCAGCAACTTAAGGAT
>NW_012117143.1:1498485-1500521 GCF_000951035.1 Colobus angolensis palliatus
CACTTCAATTACTGACAAAGAGGCCTGGTGCGGTGGTCACGCTTGTAATCCCAGGCTGAGGCAGGCGGATCACAAGGTCAGGAGTTCGAGACCAGCCTGGCCAACACAGTGAAACCCCGTCTCTACTAAAAATACAACAATTACCCGGGTGTGGTGGCATGCGCCTGTAGGCCCAGCCACTAGGGAGGCTGAAGTGGGAGAATCACTTGAACCCGGGAGGTGGAGGTTGCAGTGAGCTGAGACTGTCCCATCTGAACTCCAGCCTGGGTGACAGAGCGAGATTGTCTTTAAAAAAAAAAAAAAAATTCTGACAAAGACGTCAGTCTTCTGTTTAACAGGGTAATAATATTTGTGTAACTGTTTAAAGATAATTGGTTTCTGTTGTGATCCTGTGTATTTCATTCATTGTGCTCAGAAAGATTCTGAAAAGGCATCCATAGGTTTCATAAAACTGGCAAATGGTCCACGGCACAACCCTAAGTGCCCAAAACTATGGACAACAAGCAGTCTCTCTGGGTCTCTGATGGGTTTCTGAAGGTCACCCGCAAGGATCAATGTAAATGGCCAACTCTTGGTAATAATGGACTGGTAATTTAAACAATCCTCCCAACACAGCTACAAAATTAAAGTAAAATTTACATGGACATCCCTCATAAAAACTATCAGAAACCAGAGTTTCTTAGAGAAATAGCCGATTCCAGATGAGGAGAAGGATATTAGAGGAGCCTGAAATATCCTGTCATACCAGAAGCAAGGAAGCTCTATCAACGACTGTTGGAATTGTGTTAAGTAAACAAACGGGGTTGTTTTGAACTATTTTCTTGACTTCTGCATATAACTGAAAACTACCATGAGGAAAAGTTGAAAATAGGCCAGGCACAGTGGTTCACACCTGTAATCCCAGCACTTTGGAAGGCAAGGGAGGGAAGATTGCTTGAGCCCAGGCATTCAAGACCAGCCTCAGCAACATAGGGTGATCTCATCTCCACTAAAATTTTAAAAAATTAGGCACGGCAATGCATGCCTGTAGTCCGGGCTACTAGGGAGGCTGACACAGAAGGACAGCTTGATCCCAGGAGGCCAAGGCTGCAGTAAGCCGAGATCATGCAACTGCACTCTAGCCTGGGTGACAAAATGCGATCTTGTCTCCAAAAAAAAAGCTTTCTGCCCATGGATGACACTGAAGCATCATTAAAGTCTCTCTTCTCCATGCCATCATGTCTAAGTTACAGTCTCCTAAAGAGCTCGAACAGCTGAGGAAGCTCTTCATTGGAGGGCTGAGCTTTGAAACAACGGATGAGAGTCTGAGGAGCCATTCTGAGCAATGGGGGATGCTCACGGGCTGTGTGGTAATGAGAGATTCCAAACACCAAGCTCTCCAGGGGCTTTGGGTTTGTCACATGTGCCACTATGGAGGAGGTGGATGCAGCCATGAATGCAAGGCCACACAAGGTGGATGGAAGAGTTGTGGGACCAAAGAGACCTGTCTCAAGAGAAGATTCTCAAAGACCAGGTAGGTGCCCACTTATGTGGAACAAATGTGAAAAGGACATTTGTTGGTGGCATTAAAGAAGACACTAAAAAACATCACCTAAGAGATCATTCTGAACAGTTCTGAAAAACTGAAGTGATTGAAATCATGACTGACCGAGGCAGTGGCAAGAAAAGGGGCTCTGCCTTTGTAACCTTTGACGACCATGACTCCGAGGATAAGACTGTCATTCAGAAACACCATACTGTGAATGGCCACAACTGTGAATTTCATACTGTGAAATTAGGAAAGCCCTGTCAAAGCAAGAGATGGCTAGTACTTCATCCAGCCAAAGAAGCGAAGTGGTTCTGGAAACTTTGGTGGTGGTCATGGAGGTGGTTTCGGTGGGAATGACAACTTTGGTCATGGAGGAAACTTCAGTGGTCGGATTTGGTAATGATGGAAGCAATTTTGGAGGTGGTGGAAGCTACAATTATTTTGCCAATTACAACAATCAGTCTTCAAATTTTGGACCCGTGAAGGGAGGAAACTTTGGAGGCAGAAG
>NW_012117143.1:1500571-1501576 GCF_000951035.1 Colobus angolensis palliatus
GACCATGACTCCGAGGATAAGACTGTCATTCAGAAACACCATACTGTGAATGGCCACAACTGTGAATTTCATACTGTGAAATTAGGAAAGCCCTGTCAAAGCAAGAGATGGCTAGTACTTCATCCAGCCAAAGAAGCGAAGTGGTTCTGGAAACTTTGGTGGTGGTCATGGAGGAAACTTCAGTGGTCGGATTTGGTAATGATGGAAGCAATTTTGGAGGTGGTGGAAGCTACAATTATTTTGCCAATTACAACAATCAGTCTTCAAATTTTGGACCCGTGAAGGGAGGAAACTTTGGAGGCAGAAGCTCTGGCCCCTATGGTGGTGGAGGCCAATACTATGCCAAACCATGAAACCAAGGTGGCTATGGTGGTTCCAGTAGCAGCAGTAGCTATGGCAGTGGCAGAAGATTTTAAGTAGGAAACAAAGCTTGGCAAGAAAGGAGAGTCAGAGAAGTGACAGGGAAGCTACAGGTTACAACAGATTTGTGAATTCAGCAAAGCACAGTGGTAGCAGGGCCTAGATGCTACAAAGAAGACATGTTTTAGACAAATACTCGTGTACGGGCAAAAAACTCGAAGACTGTATTTGTGACTAATTGTATAACAGGGTATTTTAGTTTCTGTTCTGTGGAAAGTATAAAGCATTCCAACAGAGGGTTTTAATGTAGTTGTTTTGTTTGTTTGTTTGTTTGCACCCATGCTGTTGATTGCTAAATGTAATAGTGTGATCGCGATGCTGAATAAATGTCTTTAAAAACCAAAAAAGTTGCACACACACACTAAATATATGCATGAAAGCATCAAATAACTTGGAAGATAGTAAGGTAAGAGAGAGGCAGGATCTAAAAAGGCAAACCCTACATTTATAACCACTTTGGTCCCTGAGAGCAACTGCCAAGGACCAGCTGAGAACCTGACAGCTTGGTAAGATTAGGAGAAAAGAATTAAAATTCAGAAAATACCAAAGGGGTTTACAGGGCGACTGGTAAACTCATCTCCCTTC
>NW_012117143.1:1502075-1502409 GCF_000951035.1 Colobus angolensis palliatus
GGTGAGCCAAGATCACACCATTGCACTCCAGCCTGGGCAACAAGAGCAAAAATCCCTCTCAAAACACACACACACACACACACACACACACACACACACAAAAGGGCTGGGCACAATGGCCACGCCTGTAATCCCAGCACTTTCGGAGGCCAAGGCGGGTGGATCACAAGGTTGGGAGTTCAAGACCAGTCTGCCCAACATGGTGAAACTCTGCCTGTCTATATAAAAACTACAAAAAATAGCCAGGCATGGGGTGGCTCGGGCCTGTGGTACCAGCTGCTCAAGAGGCTGAGGTAGGAGGATCATTTGAGCCTGGGAGGTCGAGGCTGCAGTG
>NW_012117143.1:1507704-1508187 GCF_000951035.1 Colobus angolensis palliatus
GAGGCCAAGGTGGGCAAATCACTTCAGTCCAAGGGATGGAGACCAGACTAGGCAACGTGGCAAAACCCCATCTCTACACACACACACACACACACGCCAGGCATAGTGGCAGGCACCTGTAGTCACAATTACTAGGGAGACCGTGAGGATCACTTAAACGAGGCAGAGGCTGCAGTTAGCCAAGATCGCACCACTGCACTCCAGCCTTGGCCACAGAGTGAGACCCTGTTTCAAAAAAAAAAAAAAAAAATTACAATGGAGCTAAAAAATTCTTATTGTCTAGTATTTCATAGCCATTTGTGGTGATGCTGGTGTAAACAAACCCACTGTGCTGCAAACAAAACTACTGTGTTCAAAGTCATATTATAGTACAGGCCAGGCACGGTGGCTCACGTTTGTAATCCCAGCACTTTGGGAAGCTGAGGTGGATGGATCGCCTGAGGTCAGGAGTTCAAGACCAGCCTGGCCAACATGGCGAAACCC
>NW_012117143.1:1508237-1509748 GCF_000951035.1 Colobus angolensis palliatus
TTCACTCACCACTCACTCACCCAAAGCAACTTACAATCCTGCAAGCTCCATTCATGGTAAGTGGTCTATACAGTTGTACCATTTCTGTATCTTTTATACCATGTTTTCACTGTACTTTCTCTCTGTGTTTACATACATCATTACTTACAATTGTGTTCCCACTGTCTACAATATTCAGTTCCGTCACATACTATACAGGTTTGTAACCTGGGAGCAAACAGGCTTATACCATTTAGCCTAAGTGTGTCAAAGGCTACACCATCAAAGTTTTGTGCAAATACATGCTCTAATGCTCACCTAACAACGCATTTCTCAGAACATACTCTCATCATTAAGCAACACATGCTTGAAAAATAAGACTGAAATTAAAGAGTAAAAAAGGATATACCCTGCACATACTAACCAAAGGAAAACTCTGCAGCAACATTAATATCAAGCTAAATAAACTTTACCTCTAATAATACTTCTCCCTTAAAAAGAACGCTTAATAGTGGTTTTCTATTTTCTCCCCGCTTTGGAGACAGGGTCTTACTCTGTCACCCAGGCTAAATGCAGTAGTAAGATCAGGGCTCCTGAGTGCATCCTTCATCTCCCAGGCTCAGTGATCCACCCACATCACCTTCTCGAGTGGCTGGGACTACAGGTTGTGCCACCACACATAGCTAATTTTTTTTAATTTTCTGTAGAGATGGCGTCTTGCTATGTTGCCCAGGCTGGTCTCAAACTCAAGATTCAAGTGATCCTCCCGCCTCAAGCCTCCCAAACTTCTGGGATTACAGGCATTAGCCATCACACCCAGCCAATAGCGATTTTAAAAGACCTGGTTGATATACAGCTCTAAATACCAATGCATCTAAGAACATACCCTCATACTATGACAATGTATAAAGCACAAAGTATCGGAGCTAAGGAGAAACTGACAAATGCAAAATCAAAGTATTAATATATCTCTTTCAATAACCAATAGAACAAGCTGAAAAGCTTCTGCACAACAAAGCAAACAAATGACAGAGTGAAGAGACAACCTGTTGAATGGGAAATGATGTGTGCAAACTATTCATGACAAAGGACTAAAATCCATAATATGCAACGAGCTCAAATAATCAACAATTAAAAAAAAACAAATAATCCCACTAAAAAGTGGGCAAAGGCCATCAAAAAACATACAAACGGCCAAATGATATACGAAAAAATGCTCACATCAGTAATCATCAGGTAAATGCAAATCAAAACTAAAATGAGATAGCACCTTATCAATTAGGATAACTATTATTAAAAACACAAAGAACAGACGCTGGCAAGGATGTGGAGAAAAGGAAATTCTTACACACTGGGAATGGAAATTGGTAAACCTATTACGAAAAACAGTACAGAAATTTCTCAAAACACTAAAAATAAAACTACTACATGATCCAGCAATCCCACTATTGGCTATTTATCCAAAGGAAAAGAAATCAGTATATCAAAGGGATACGAATACTCACCTGTTTATCACAGCACTATTTACAAAA
>NW_012117143.1:1510984-1511497 GCF_000951035.1 Colobus angolensis palliatus
AAACACAAACTTTTTTCCTTGTAGTTATTCCCTAAACAATACAGTATAACCATTTGTATAGCATTTACACTGTATTACACACTATGAGTAATTCAGAGATTAAAGTATACAGAAAGATGTGCATAGATTATATGCAAATACTACACCATTTTATGTAAGAAACTTGAGCATCCATGGATTTTGGTATCCAAGGCAGGTGGGGGGTAGGGGGTGAGGAGTAGGTCCTGGAACCAATTCCCTAAGATGGAGGGATGGCTGTATGAATTTTTTTTCCTATCAAACTCTTATTGTTAACAGTGGTAGAATATTCCAATGTATGTGTATGATGGTCATTTACTGTCTTAACTCCATTATTAGACAGTTGTTTCTGATTTTTCTCAATTACAAACACTGATATAATGAAAAACCTTACACATAAATATTTGTATACTGTCCAAATTTACCTATACAATAAAATCCTAGCAGTGCAACTGCTGGATCAACGGAGTACATACATTTTAAATTCTGTTTTAG
>NW_012117143.1:1513928-1515057 GCF_000951035.1 Colobus angolensis palliatus
GGCCGGGCACGCTGGCTCACACCTGTAATCTCAGCACTTTGGGAGGCAGAGGCGGGCAGATCACTTGAGGTCAGGAGATGGAAACCAGCCTGGCCAACACGGTGAAACCCTGTCTCTACTAAAAATACAAAAAATTAGCCGGGTGCGGTGGCAGGCGCCTGCAGTCCCAGCTACTCAGGAAGCTGAGGCAGAAGAATCGCTTTAACCGGGAGGTGGAGGTTGCAGTGAGCAGAGATCGCACCACTGCACTCCAGCCTGGGCGACAGACTCCATCTCAAAAAAAAAAAAAATTAGCCAGGCGTGGTGGCACACACCTGTAGTCCCAGCTACTTGAGAGACTGAGGACGGAGAATCGCTAGAACCTGGGAAGCGGAGGCTGCAGTGAGCTGAGATCGCACCACTGCACTCCAGCCTGGGCAACAGAGCAAGACTCTGTCTGGAAAAAGAAAAAAAAAAACTTCAGGCAACTGATGCTTGTTGGAGTGGGTGATGAATATCAGTATACTCCAATCTCTTTACCTTATGAAAATTTGCAAGCATGCACACAGAAAATTTCATTAAAAAGTGATGCTTGAGCCAAACTCTAAAGACCAAGAATAACTGTTAACAAAGAAAGGCATTCCAGGCAGAAGAAAAGAACAAGTGCCAAGATTCCTGGTGGAGAAGATTCCAGGAGAATGAAGGAGGCCCCATACAGCTGGAGCAAAGAAAGCAAGGGGGAAAATAGTACAAGATGAGGCTGAGGCCCAAAAGTAATTAGTCATGCACCACCTAATGACGTTTCTGTCAACAACAGACCCATAATCAGTGGATCCATATCATGAGGCTGTTTTAAGCTAAGTGCTATTTAAAAAGACAGTAAGTTAAAAAAAAAAAAAGTTAAAAAACTTGTTAAAAACTTACAGTAAGCTAGAGTTAATTACTGAAGAAACTGTTTTTATAAATTTAGTGTAGACTAACTGTAGTGTAGACTAACCGTAGTGTTTACATACAGTCTACGGTAGTGAACAGTAATATTCTAGGCCTTCACATTCACTCACCACTCACTCACAGACTCAACCCAGTGCAACTTCCAGTCCTGCCAGCTCCATTCTTGCTAAGCGCCCTACACAGGCATTCCATTTATTTT
>NW_012117143.1:1515107-1516186 GCF_000951035.1 Colobus angolensis palliatus
AGCGGTTGGCCGAGAATCGCAGCTGCATCCACTCCACCTTCCTCTGGGTTCTCCTTAAGCTTCTCTGCTCCTGGGCTACATGTACCAAGGATCCACCTCTTACAGGCCACCCACACAAGCAGGAACAAAGGCAACTAGAACTAGCATGGTTTCCATGTACCTTGCCTGTGGCCTCCTGTGTCATCTTCTTCCCCACTTCACATCCATCGTTTTTTCTCAAACGACTGCCCAGTGGACTTCAAACTCCAGCATCAAGCACAAAGACAACAGCCTAATAAAAACTGCTTAGCCAGCTTCCACACTGTGTGAACTCAAGTCACTGTAACACATGCCTTAATACATACACAGACATATTCCATATATGTTTTTCTTTATCCAACCTAGTGGTTTCATTTTTATAAACCTTATGAGGTCCTGAAAAAAAAAATTACAATTGCAAATCAACAGGGCCAGGTTCAGTGGCTCACGCCTGTAATCCTAGCACTTTGGGAGGCCAAGGCAGGTGGATCACCTGAGGTCAGGAGTTTGAGACCAGCCTGACCAACATGGAGAAACCCTGTCTCTACTAAAAATACAAAATTAGCCGGTGTGGTGGTACATGCCTGTAGTCCCAGCTACTCAGGAGGCTGAGGCAGGAGAATCGCTTGATCCCAGGAGGCGGAGGTTGCAGTGAGCCAACAATGCACCACTACACTCCAGCCCGGGCAACAAGAGCGAAACTCCCCCTCAAAATAAATAAATAAAAGTCAACAAACTGCTACTTAATAATCACTGTATGACAAATACCTGTGCAGCAGACAAGACATTTAACCAACTGGACAGCCTCAATTTCCTTATGATTTAATTCTAGCTACTGCACAGGGTAGCTTGAGTCCTCACAATTCAGACATTGAGCTAGATACCAGAAAAGTAATTACGGGCAAAAACAGGAACGGTTCTGCTTTCATGAAACTCAGCCTTTGTGGGAAAACTAAAATTAATTAAATCACACAAACTAATATAACACTGTAATTCTGATAAGCACCAAGAGGACTTGACTGCAGAAGGGTCAAGAAAAAACTTCAAGAACTTCAGACAGC
>NW_012117143.1:1516683-1520384 GCF_000951035.1 Colobus angolensis palliatus
CAAGGGGGAAAATAGTACAAGATGAGGCTGAGGCCCAAAAGTAATTAGTCATGCACCACCTAATGACGTTTCTGTCAACAACAGACCCATAAATCAGTGGATCCATATCATGAGGCTGTTTTAAGCTAAGTGCTATTTAAAAAGACAGTAAGTTAAAAAAAAAAAAAAGTTAAAAAACTTGTTAAAAACTTACAGTAAGCTAGAGTTAATTACTGAAGAAACTTTTTATAAATTTAGTGTAGACTAACTGTAGTGTAGACTAACCGTAGTGAACAGTAATATTCTAGGCCTTCACATTCACTCACCACTCACTCACAGACTCAACCCAGTGCAACTTCCAGTCCTGCCAGCTCCATTCTTGCTAAGCGCCCTACACAGGCATTTCATTTATTTTTTATACCATGTTTCTACTGTACTTTCTCTGTGCTTAGATATGTTTAGATATATAAATACTTACCACTGTGTTCCAACAGTCTCTAGTATTCAGTTCAGTCACATAATGTACAGGTTTGTAGCCTAGGAGCATTAAGCCATACTACATAGCCTAGGTGCCAGTAGGTTGTCCCATATAGGTCTCTGTAAGTACACTCTATGAGGTACACAATGAGGTTCTCTGAATGTATCCCCATTGTTAAGGGATGTAAAACTATATGTACACCAAATATATGTGTACTCTTGAGGCTACTTTATAAACTTTTGTCCTTAAGGCACTGGAAAGCCATTCGGGGTTTTTTTTGTTTTGTTTTGTTTTCTGACACGGAGTCTCACTCTGTTGACCAGACTGGAGAGCAGGGGCGTGATCTCAGCTCACTGCAGCCTCCACCTCCCAGGTTTAAGCAATTCTCCTGCCTCAGCCTCCTGAGTAGCTGGGATTATAGGCATGCACTACCACGCCTGGCTAATTTTTGTATTTTTAGGAGAGATGGAGTTTCACCATGTTGGCCAGGCTGGTCTCAAACTTCTGGCTTCAGGTAATCCGCCCACTTCAGCCTCCCAAAGTGCTGGCATTACAGGTGTGAACCACCATGCCTGCCCGGCCACCATTTAGAGTTTTAAGTAAAAGGCTGACATGGTAAGATCTGCCTTTTAAAATATAATTTTTTTTTTTGAGATGGAGTCTCACTGTCACCCAGGCTGGAGTACAACAGCGTGATCTCGGCTCACTGCAAGCTCCGCCTCCCAAGGTTCAAGTGATTCTCATTAGGAGTAGCTGGGATTACAGGCGCATGCCACCACCCCTGGCTAATTTTTATATTCTTAGTAGAGACGGGTTTTTGTTGTTGTTGTTGTTTTTGAGATGGAGTCTCCCTCTGTCGCCCAGGCTGGAGTGCAGTGGCGCAATCTCAGCTCACTGCAGTCTCTGCCTCCTGGTTTAAGCGATTCTCTTGCCTCAGCCTCCCGAGTAGCTGGGATTACAGGCACGCACCACCACGTCTGGCTAATTTTTGTATTTTTAGTAGAGATGGGGTATCACCATGTTGGTCAGGCTGTTCTTGAACTCCTGACCTCATGATCCACCCACCTCAGCCTCCCAGAGTGCTGGGATTACAGGCATGAGCCACCACACCCAGCCTGAAAATGTTATTTTTTAAGGCTGTATTGGTGCCTGACGTCTGTAATCCCAAGATTTTGGGAAGCCCAGGTGAAAGGACTGCTTGGGGTCAGGAGTTCAAGATCATCATGGGCAACACTGTGAGACCTCATCTCTACAAAAAAAAAGTTTTAAAAAGAAAATGTAACTGTTTTGCCACTAACAAAATCACAAATGTGTTTTTACCTTTCACCCCACAATCTATCTTAAAGCTGTAAGTGCACAAATACGAAACATTATACCCACAAGGTTATTCATTGCTGCAATATTTATAACAGCCAAGAGAACATAAACAACCCAAATGTTCATCAATAGGAGATGAGTTGCAAGCACAAAAGAATGCACTTCTACGAAGCGATCTCCGGAATATATTAAAAATAAAGCAGAGCAGTGTGCATAGAATGCTGCCTATTGTGTAAGAAAGGGACATAAAAATATACACATACACTTACATTTGCAAAAATGAAATATCAGAAGAATAAAGCAGAAACAACTGGGGCAGGAGAGAAATTAGTGGAGGGACAGAATTAAAATGAAGCTGTGAACGTAACTTTTTAACACAGATCGGATTTTTTAACTACATAAATGTTCACATAAATGTTCTACATGTTAAAAAATACATTAAATGAAAAACTAAAGCAATTCTTAAAGGAAGAATTTCAGGCAAACAAACCAAATTAATTATCAAACACAAAATCAGAGAAATGCTTTTCAAATGGCCTTACAAATCAGAATGTCAACTGTACATGCTTATGTGGATACGTTTTAAGAACAAAAAGAACCATAACCAAACATAAACCTAGAGTTGCTTGTTATTAGTGTTATTTTCAAACTACTACATTCTTACTATAAGATAATGCAATTACATTAATGCTGCTAAGAATGTAAATTTTCAACGTTAGAAAAAAAGGATAAGCTCATAGTAAAAACTCTGTGATGTTAAATTCGAACTGGAAATACCAATATAAAAATCAAAATCTGTATGTTTCCCGTGGCTGTCCTATAAAAGCATGGGCATCCTAACAGTAAGAACATATAACAATTTAGATTTTTGTATCTAAATTCTACTCCTCAATAAAACAAGCTGCAAGAAACGGCTGATAGGTATTTGGCAGGAAAAGCACAAAGTGAACCTCAGACTTCTCGTGTCAGAAAGCAACAAAAGCTTCAGAGATTACGTGTCACGTCAAAGCAAAGAGAACTAGGTTGAAAGGACCTCAACACGTCCAAGTTGTGACAAGTTACGGAAAAACAGTGAGTATTTGATTAAAACACATTGGATAAAGCCAGATGTGGTGGCTCACGCCTATAATCCCAGCACTTTGGGAGGCTGAGGTGGGAGGATTACTTGAGATCAGGAGTTTGAGACCAGGTGGACCTACAAGGTAAAACCCCATCTTACTAAAAACACAAAAAATTAGCCAGGTATGGTGGTGCATGCCTGTAATCCCAGCTGCTTAGGAGGCTGAGCCAGGAGAATAGCTTGAACCCAGGAGGCGGAGGTTATAGTAAGCCAACGTCCCACCACTGCACTCCAGCCTGGGTGACAGAGCAAGACTCTTTCTCAAAACTAAAAACACAAAAACACACACTGCATGCATAAAAACTTATGGGTCTACAATGATGCTCAAGAGAGAAAGAAAAAAGAAAGTAATTCAAACCCCTACCTCCAAAAAAAAAAAAATCAGGCCAGGCAAGGTAACTGACACCGGTAATCCCAGCACTTTGGGAGGCTGAGGTGGGCGCATCACGATGTCAAGACATCGAGGCCATCCTGGCCAACATGGTGAAACCCCCATCCATACTAAAAATACAAAAATTAGCTGGGTGTGGCGGCGCACGCCCGTAGACCCAGCTATTAAGAGGCTGAGGCAGGAGAATCGCTTGAATCCAGGAGGCGGAGGTTGCAGTGAGCCAAGATTGCTCCACTGTGCTCCAGCCTGGCAACAAAGCGAGATTTCGCCTCAAAAAAAAAAAAAACCCAAAGTACGAAAAAGGACATTCTTTTCTCTCCTTGTGGCCTGTGTCAGGTTAAGTAATAGTAATTCACACATATGATGTGTTAAATAATTTAAAGATAGGCCCAAGCATAAACAACTACAAAGAAACA
>NW_012117143.1:1520957-1522953 GCF_000951035.1 Colobus angolensis palliatus
AAGGAGGGAAGGAAGGAAGGAAGGAAGGAAGGAAGGAAGGAAGGAAGGAAGGAAGGAAGGAAGAAAAAAGATTAGAGAAGAGAAAAGGGGCTAACTTTTGGCTGGGATTGAAATCCCCGATGGCCTCTTTAACTCCTAGCCTCCGCTTCTGCTTTCCTGTCCATCCAGATGTCTTTCCTCTCCCATTCTGATATTCTGTAGAATCACCTTCTCTTCCCAGATACCCTTCAGCACAGAATTCCCTCATTATATGCATGTGGATCTCCTCTATCAGACTATAAAGTCTGTAAGGATACATCTGTGTTTATATATTTAGCCAAACACGACTTGTTCTATAAAGGGTTTATGGCAATTTTAAGGTCACGAATAGGTTCCCAGTAAAGATGTAATTTAAAATTAAATTGGACTGAATACTGATGCACAACTAAGCCAACTGTTTACTTCACATTAAAAAAATGCTAACAACTACAGCAAAGTTCAAAAGCAGAAAGGAGAAGGAAATCAACATCTACTGGCGTCAGCTGCTGTATTTCAGGAACTGTACTGAAAACTCTATAAATCCATTTCACGTAATTCTCAGAAGAGACTTACGCCATAGATTTTATCCCAGTTTATAGTTAAGGAATTGAAGGTTTTAAAAGGCTTTGCGGGTTGGCTCTTTCACCATTATTTGCTGGAGTTTGGGTTTGCAGGCTTTCTGGATCATAGATTTCTTTCCAGGCTACCTTGCAGCAATTTGTGAGCTGGCATCACTTTCCGCTGGGTCCCAAAAATCCAGGAAGAGCTTAGTGCTGTTGACTAGACCTCGGATGGACCCACCACAAAAGTTTAACCCAACCTTGACCCCAGAATCTTCACAAATGCTCATTGAAGGAAATTCCCAGGACGACTCAGGGGCCTTTCTTCTGCTCAGATATGTCAATAAAGAACTTCAGTAACATGACTTTCAACCCTAGGACCTTCCCTTCTACCAGAAGATTCATTCCAAAAACTGGATAGGAGAGAAACGACCTTCCAGGACATCAGAGATGGCTTGCCTTAGGAGTAGAAGTAAGAACACTGCTATCTATGCAGAAAGAAAATATGGTAAAATTGAGATACCTGTTACTCAACAGATGTTCTTGGCTTGAAAAACAACTAGACACCGGGCCAAAGGGAGAATTCAGAATGAATCAAGAAGGGAACCATTCAAATGAACTGCAGTTTCTGTATCACAGATAGCCTGAGAATACTAGAACAGGGAATCATGACACCAAGCCAATTCAACCATAAACTGTCATTCTTGTACTTTTTTTCTTGCTGATAATTTTATGCATTCGGTTGAGAAACCTACTCTATGCTAGAACAGCCTGTATACCAGTAATTTTGATGAAGAGTTCTGTGATTTTTTTTGGTGTATTTTCATTTCTGCCATGATACCAGTAATTTATGAGATCCATGTAGCTTGAATGTATTTGAGTAACTTCTACATACTTTAGCTCTCCTCTCTGATGTGACCCAAAGAGCCAGTACGTCCTAAATGTCCTTTGTGTGTCAGAAGCCTGAAGTCAGTGAGATGAAGTCCAACATCAAGAATTTAAGTAAAGCAACTTGTGGGGCAAGAATGTAAAGAAAATACTGGGTAGTTTGGCAAGAGTATAATTGTTGAATTTTCTGGTTTTCAAAAATGTGAACTCCAATAAAAGGATCTTCAATGTGCTATTTTTGCAATTTTCAGTAACAAATAAATGTGTGTATAGAGAAAATAAAACTGACATATTCGAGTAGCTTTAAAAAAAACCTTTTTTAAAAAACAAGGCTGCATGATGAATCAGTTATGTGGCTTTGGACCAGTAAGGTGTCAATTTCAACCCAGATTGTTCTGACTTGGAAGGCCATTGTGACTCCATGTCAAACTCCAGACTACACTGTTTTCACAATACCATAGTATCTTCTAAACTGAACAAAATACTTGCACGAAATAGTTGATTCTCTTCTTCCAGTTTCTTTTCATTCA
>NW_012117143.1:1523003-1525231 GCF_000951035.1 Colobus angolensis palliatus
TTGCTGGAGTTTGGGTTTGCAGGCTTTCTGGATCATAGATTTCTTTCCAGGCTACCTTGCAGCAATTTGTGAGCTGGCATCACTTTCCGCTGGGTCCCAAAAATCCAGGAAGAGCTTAGTGCTGTTGACTAGACCTCGGATGGACCCACCACAAAAGTTTAACCCAACCTTGACCCCAGAATCTTCACAAATGCTCATTGAAGAAAATTCCCAGGACGACTCAGGGGCCTTTCTTCTGCTCAGATATGTCAATAAAGAACTTCAATAACATGACTTTCAACCCTAGGACCTTCCCTTCTACCAGAAGATTCATTCCAAAAACTGGATAGGAGAGAAACGGCCTTCCAGGACATCAGAGATGGCTTGCCTTAGGAGTAGAAGTAAGAACACTGCTATCTATGCAGAAAGAAAGTATGGTAAAATTGAGATACCTGTTACTCAACAGATGTTCTTGGCTTGAAAAACAACTAGACACCGGGCCAAAGGGAGAATTCAGAATGAATCAAGAAGGGAACCATTCAAATGAGCTGCAGTTTCTGTATCACAGATAGCCTGAGAATGCTAGAACAGGGAATCATGACACCAAGCCAATTCAACCATAAACTGTCATTCTTGTACTTTTTTTCTTGCTGATAATTTTATGCATTCGGTTGAGAAACCTACTCTATGCTAGAACAGCCTGTATACCAGTAATTTTGATGAAGAGTTCTGTGATTTTTTTTGGTGTATTTTCATTTCTGCCATGATACCAGTAATTTATAAGAGATCCATGTAGCTTGAATGTATTTGAGTAACTTCTACATACTTTAGCTCTCCTCTCTGATGTGACCCAAAGAGCCAGTAGGTCCTAAATGTCCTTTGTGTGTCAGAAGCCTGAAGTCAGTGAGATGAAGTCCAACATCAAGAATTTAAGTAAAGCAACTTGTGGGGCAAGAATGTAAAGAAAACACTGGGTAGTTTGGCAAGAGTATAATTATTGAATTTTCTGGTTTTCAAAAATGTGAACTCCAATAAAAGGATCTTCAATGTGCTATTTTTGCAATTTTCAGTAACAAACAAATGTGTGTATAGAGAAAATAAAACTGACATATTCGAGTAGCTTTAAAAAAAACCTTTTTTAAAAAACAAGGCTGCATGATGAATCAGTTATGTGGCTTTGGACCAGTAAGGAGTCAATTTCAACCCAGATTGTTCTGACTTGGAAGGCCATTGTGACTCCATGTCAAACTCCAGACTACATTGTTTTCACAATACCATAGTATCTTCTAAACTGAACAAAATACTTGCACGAAATAGTTGATTCTCTTCTTCCAGTTTCTTTTCATTCATGGAAAGGGAAAGAAGACACATTGAATTAAACGTCCAGCAAATGTAAATACAGTATTAACATTTAAATGCTTTCTCAGAAAATTATTTTAAAGGATAAACCAAAAGAATTGTATATCGAACATACTAGAAAAAAGATGCTAGCAATTAAGGAGTGCAACCAGTAACGTTATAACTAAGTGCAATCAGGTAAGTCACTCGGAAGTGAAATCCACCTAAATTTCTGGCAATAAAAACCAAATTAATAACTCTCATCAATATGATAGCCAAATTTGAGACACTACCCACAAAATGCAGAGGGGCACACATTAGCCACATCAATATTGTGATCCCTCAGTTCACAAGGCAGACATACAATTATCTGAGATACACTGTAAGGACACCAATGACCAACATATGGCATCGCAATGGCTGTTCCAGGGAACATCCATTTTCACTGTTCCCTGGATTTCAGGCATAAAAAGATGACTGAAGACATATACTGGCCCTTTTGCCTTGACCCAATTCGTAACCATTGTTATAAAAGTAACCATTTCGCTACTGAAAAAATTATAAAGAAATTCTATTTTTCGTAAGAATCTACGATCTACTACCATACACATACTGTACCTTAATATATAATTATCAAATCTGATAACGAACGTTCTGCAAATTACCAGCTACTACAATATTTTGGCGTTTGCCTTTTAACTAAAGCTGAGGGGGGGAGTAGGGAGGTTGGAAGAACACTCATTTTACTTGCCCTTTCCAAAATTTCACTCCAAAAGAGTGTTTAAAAACTCAGTATGTCCAGATATAAATCTCCAAGCTTAATTTTCACTGCTTAACAAAAGCGATGTAGAAAGCAATTACTGTACCCTCCATCAATCCTTTCGGATTGCATAGAATTCCTTCCAGAAAAT
>NW_012117143.1:1531396-1532491 GCF_000951035.1 Colobus angolensis palliatus
GCGAGCCCTTTAAAAGGATGGATTTGCTTCCTGTGACTCCCTGGAAGAGACGTCTTCACCACCGCACTGCGTAGAGGCCGGCGTCGTCGCCCGCTCACCTCGCTTGCTGCCTGCCCGCACAAAGCCCAGCTGAGGTAGCTCAGGTTAGCTGGAGCCCCGGAGCCTCACCTACAAATACGTGGCCTGGCCTAGGTTGTGTGGGGACGGGATGTGGCTTCTGCAAGCCCAGAAACCTGTTTCCACTCCCCCACCAGAAATGGAAGTCACGCAGCTCCACTCGCAAGGTTAGGAGCCAAAAATTCCCATGATCGCACGCGAATTCATTTGACGTCCGTTTCAGTTAAGATGCCTTTTCAGCATTTTGTTGCTTGTTTGCAGGAGAAGGGAGAGTGGTAGCGTCAAGAATAGTTTTTACTCCTGCAGAGTCGAGTGCAGGACTTGAAGGCTGAGTTCAGGCGCTCTGCCCTCCCCGCCAGCCCCGAGTCCTGGAGCAGGTCACTGACCCGGTTCCTCGAGTGCGACAGCGCAGCCTCATCGTAATAAACCGCCTCCCAAAGCGTTGTCAGATCAAATTTCAGAACATGTTATTGGAAAGCACCTTAAACACTCTAAACTGCAGCACAATTATTAGTTAGCAATACTCTTTGGGGTTTGACTGGCACCTTTTCTTCCAAATAAGATTGATAGATGCCTACTCAAACAAATTGAAGTGCTTGTCTCAGATGACACACTTGGCAGGCATGGGACGTTCACAGGCCAACTAGAGGGCTAATTTCAATACTGAGATATAAAAGTGTATCGCTGTACTTACAAGTTCCGAAGTGTTGAGAAATTACTCACTCATTTGTGTATTTAATGTCTTTTTTGTGTGTTTGTTTAGACGGAGTTTCGCTCTGTTCCCAAGGCTGTAGTGCAGTGGCAAGATCTCGGCCCACTGCAACCTCTGCTTCTTGGGTTCAAGCAATCCTCATACCTCAGCCTCCCGAGTAGCTGGGATTACAGGCGCGCACCACCATATCCAGCTAATTTTTAAAAATATTTTTAGTAGAGACGGTATTTCGCCATGTTGGCCAGGCTGGTCTCAAACTCCTGGCC
>NW_012117143.1:1534312-1534576 GCF_000951035.1 Colobus angolensis palliatus
TTTCTTATTGGACCTAAAAGGGTGCCTGGCGCTTAGTTGATTATATCCTGGATCTGGAAAGGGAGAAAGGTTAAAAATAAATACATAAAAGGGGGAAAGGGGATTCTCTGTAGAATGTGGATGTTTCCCATAAGACATGGCTTTGCAGGGCCATTTCAAGATACGGCCGAGAAACATGATTTGGGGTAAAGTATTTTGATTTTCTTCCTTGTTACGCCGGAGTCAGATTGGAAAGTAAGTCACAATATACAAGGTTAAATAAAA
>NW_012117143.1:1534626-1539378 GCF_000951035.1 Colobus angolensis palliatus
AAAAAAAAAAAGAGAGAGAATACACAGCATTGTGGCTCATGCCTGTAGTCCCAGCACTTTGGGAGGCCAAGGTTGGGAGGATAGCTAGCTTGAGCCCAGGAGTTAAAGACCAGCCTGGGCAACATAGCAAGACCCCAACTCTACAATAAGTAAATAAAATGTTTTAAAATTTAAAAAAGGCCAGCTGGGTGCAATGGCTCATGCTTGTAATCCCAACACTTTGCAGGGGGCCGAGGCAAGCAGATCACTTGAGGTCAGGAGTTCAAGACCAGCCTGGCCAACGTGGTGAAACCCCATTTCTACTAAAAATATAAAAATTAGCCAGCCATGGTGGCAGGCACCAGTAATCCCAGCTACTTGGGAGGCTGAGGCAGGAGAATTGCTTGAACCCAGGATGCAGGGGTTGCAGTGAGCCGAGATTATACCACTGCACTCCAGCCTGGGCATCAGAGTGAGACTCTGTCTCAAAATAAAATTTAAATTAAAAAAAAAAGAATGCACAGTCCAGTAATGTCACCCAGACCTATATCAGCAAAGGTCATACTCCAGAGGAGTACATATCTCAACAGCATCTAAGGCCTTGCTAATTAGCTCATTAGAATGTCACAAATGGGTTTTTATATTACCCATGTATAACTGCCAAAAATGTTTAAGTGAATCAAGTTGGGAAAAAAAATAAGAAAAATCCAGGTTGGAAGACATTCAGCAAAACAATTTCCCTGCACTGCAGTCTTCAAAAATTCAAGCTAGGGAATTGATCTAGACAAATAACAACTGGGTCAGTCCATCGAGTGACCCCTGATGCAGCACTACATTGAAGGCAAAAAAGTTGTGAGAGAGATCTGAGGGACAACTGAGAAACTGTTGTTATATATGGACTATATATTAGGCAGTATTATTGTGTCATCATTAGATTTTTCAGTGTGACAATGGCTGTTGACAAGAATGTCCTAGTTCTTAGGATGTTAGTGCTGAATTATTAGGTAAGAGTCCTGATGGCTACAACTGACATATAAATGCCTCAGGGACTGATGTATTTTATATGGAGGTAAAGCAAATGTAACAAACTGTTAATAGTTGGTGGATCTAAGTGATGAGTCTAGGTGGATTCACTGTGCAGTTTTTTTCAACTTTTCTGGAAAACAAACTTTTCAAAATAAAAAATTGGAAAAATAGAATTCAAGTTAATTTATGAATTTCTAGGATACTAAGACACATTGATTCAACTTGCCAGGCAGCTCCTGCTGTCCTCCAACTTGCTAATGAAATATTTTGAGAACTTACATATATAGCAAATTTCTTTTATTTTGCTTTTGTTATATTTTGGAGAAGGAGTCTTGCTATTTCGCCCAGGTCTGCTTGAACTCTCCACCATTCACCTTGGCTTCCTGAATAGCTGGAGCTACAAGCATGCACCACCAATCCTGGCATATAGGTAATCTCTTTACAGTTTCTCAACCATACTCAACTTCTAAAATTGGATCAGAGGTTCTACATATGTTTTTCCTCCTATAGCAAGCTTATTAAATACAAATTGGCATGTTAAAAACCTTGGCCGGCTGGGCGCGGTGGCTGATGCCTGTAATCCCAACACTTTGGGAGGCAGAGGTGCGCGGATCACCTGAGGTCAGGAGTTAGAGACCAGCCTGGCCAACGTGGTGCAACCTGTTCTCTACTAAAAATACAAAAAAATTAGCTAGGTGTAGTAGCGGGTGCCTGTAATCCCAGCTACTCAGGAGACAGACAGAAGAATTGCTTGAACCTGGGAGGCAGAGGTTGCAGTGAGCCGAGATTGCGCCATTGCACTCCAGCCTGGGCAACAAGAGCGAAACTCCATCTCAAAAATAAATAAATAAATGAAAGCCTTGGCCTATACTAGATGTATGTCTCTTTTACCTCTGGGTTCCTGGGCTCCTACTTGGGAGGATTTCTGCCCTAAGGATGAGTATACTTGTGATTTGGAGTGGAAGAAGGAAGAGATACCAAGGGCATGAGGGGTGGTTAATATCTACAGTGAACCTTGATATGTTCACCCCACTGGCATTGATGTAATAATTGGGAACTGACCCTAGGGATCCTTTTCAAATTAGTATATTTATTATAGAATTATTCAACACAGCAAAAAGTATTCAGTATCTAGTATATACCCCAAGCCCATGGATAATTATTTGATTGGCTTAACCTCTAGGTGGGTGAGCTTGAAGATCCACCTTTAGGAAAGGATGCTGTCTCCCCAGTGCTTGCCTGTGTCATACGCAGATTGGTCAGGCAGCGGTCATCCAGCTAGGACTGCTCAGGTTCTCCCACCGAGTGAATAGTAACATGTTGGCCCTCAATATGAGGGCTTGAGGTTCATGCTGGCTCTCCCATTCACACTCGTAGCTATAGATTTATGGATGTGCTGATTAGGCAATTCTAAATGCTATGGTTTGAATGTTTACCTCCTCCAAACTCATGTTGAAATTCAGTCCCCAATGTGGCAATATTGAGAGGTGAGGCTTTTAAGAGGAATAGTCCATACATGGATTAGTGGATTAATGGGTTATCGTGAAAGTGGAACTGATGGTTTTATAAGAGGAAGAGAGACCTGAGCTAGCAAGTGAGCTCATTCAGCCCCTTCTCCATGTGATGCCCTGCACAGCCTCAGGACTCCGCAGAGAGTCCCCACTAGCAAGAAGGCCCTTTTGAGCTTGGACTTCCCAGCCTCCATAACTGTAAGAAATAAATTTCCCAGGCCGGGCGCGGTGGCTCATGCCTGTAATCCCAGCACTTTGGGAGGCTGAGGCGGGTGAATCACAGGTCAGGAGATCGAGATCACAGGTCAGGAGATCGAGACCACGGTGAAACCCCGTCTCTATTAAAAATACAAAAAAAATTAGCCGGGCGCGGTGGCAGGTGCCTGTATGTAGTCCCAGCTACTCAGGAGGCTGAGGCAGGAGAATGGCGTGAACCTGGGAGGCGGAGCTTGTAGTGAGCATCACTGCACTCCAGCCTGGGCGACAGAGCAAGACTCCGCCTCCAAAAAAAAAAAGAAAGAAAGAAATTTCCCTTGTGGCTGGGCATGGTGGCTCTTGCCTATAATACCAGCACTTTGGGAGGCAAAGGAGGGCGGATCACCTGAAGTCAGGGGTTAGAGACTAACCTGGCCAACATGGTGAAACCCCGTCTCTACTGAAAATACAAAAATTATCTGGGCATGGTGGCACGTGCCTGTAGTCCCAGCTATTTGGGAGTCTGAGGCACAAGAATTGCTTGAACCTGGGAGATGGAGGTTGCAGTGAGTCGAGATCATGCCACTGCACTCCAGCCTAGGCAGCAAAGTGAAACTGCATCTCAAAAAAAAAGAAATTCCCTTTCTTTATAAATTACCCAGTTTCAAGCAACAGATAATACACTAAGACACCTAACATGTGAATCCTGATAAGATGGTGGCCTCACTGAGACAGAGGCAGCTCTTCTGTGTTGGATGTGATGAGGCACTGGGGCCGAATCTCTGAGAGCCACAACGGATACAGGCTGTACATGAGGAAGTGTGGAGTCCATCCAGGCTGTCGGTCAGAACCGAAGTGCCCAGCATCTGCCTGGATGGTCAGCGTTAGGACCAGAGGAGGGGAACAAACAAGGGAAGCACAAACAGAGACGGGGCAGAAACAAACTGAGCACACACAGCCCTGCTGGGTGCCTCTCCGGGTGTTGCCTGCTTACCTGGGTTCCAGGAGGCTGGCAAGGATGGGAGCATGCTCCATGCCGCCTCTAGCTCTCTATCACATTATCAGAGTCTTGTACGCTCCCAGAGCATACATCCTTTCCTCTGTTCTGTGCTGTATCTCCACTGCCTGGACAAAAGTCTGGTGAGAGTAGGGGGTCAATAAAGACATTAAAGGGTGGGCACTGTGGCTCACCCCTGTAATCCCAGCACTTTGGGAAGCCTAGGCAGGAGGATTGCTTGAACCCAGGAGTTCTATACCAGCTTGGGCAAGTTCCAGAACGGCTCAGGGCTTATTGGCAGTTTAGAGCCTGTGGATGGCTTCCCCGTGTTCGTGCTACAACTTCAATACAGAAGTTATTCTTCCATGGGAAGTCATTGGTTTAAAAAAAATAAAACCGGGTGATCTCTGAAGGAGCCACGCCCAGTCCTAGGCCCAGCCCCCATCCTCTGACCCTTTCTCCCACCATCCCGTCACCTTGCTAGAGTGTGAGTCTTGAATGGTGGGCGCCTGTTTAGTTTACTTCTCAGGAACCCTCAGACTACTGGACTCCACACCAAAGCTTCTTCCTGATAAAGAAAAATATCAGACAAGATAAATTTAACGGAGTTTCTTTGACCAAAGAACAATTCACCATCATGCAACCCTCAGAACAAGAAGAGATTTCAAGCGCTCATCTCTGCAATGTGGGCAGTGAGTATTTTGGATGGATACGTTGAGAGTAAACCTTTAAGAGATTTATTCTTAGCCAAATATGAGTGACCATGGCCTGTGACAGCGCCCTCAGATGGTCCTGATGTTAGATATGAGTTCTAAATTTATTTTCAAACAATCAATATGTCAGTATGTTCAATCCTTTGCCTTCTACTTTTAAAATTAACTTTCTCATAAATCAACCTTTTTGGATTACCTGGTCCACCCTGACTCATTCCATTTACCTGCTCTGTCATAACCATTTTTCCCGCCAAACCCCTCACCCCGTCACTCTCTTTAAATTAGCCAATCAGAATTAGTTTATCCTGTGCCCTCTAACCCTAGCCAATAA
>NW_012117143.1:1542080-1543117 GCF_000951035.1 Colobus angolensis palliatus
AAGAAAGAAAAGAAAACCAAAACAGCCCTTCCATTCCCTAGTTCAGCAGATACCATTGTTCATTAGCCTCTGGAGGGGGCACAAAGTCTGTATCCACAAGAACATTTACACATCACAGGGTTGGGGAGGGGGAGACATCACATGGTACTCAGGAAATGTTTACTCAATGAAGGACTTGAAGAGAGAAACAGCAGGAGCAGAGTTCAGCCATCTGGTCAATTTATCAGGCTTCTTTCCATTTCCCTTGGCTGATTCCCCACCTCCTTATAGGTCATTTTCTGCACAGCAGGCAAATAAATGCTTTTGAATATCACCTCCTCAGAGAAGCCTCCCCTGACCACCTGCTCAAGTAGATTGCCCACTATTACTCTCTTTTACTTACACCTTTGTTCTTTCCACTTGTAGCATAGATCCCTTTTTGTAATTGCATAGATATCAATTTGTTTACTTGTGTATCCTCTGTTCTCCTAGCCCATTATAAAGTCCAGAGGGAACAACAAACTCTGTTTTCATTATCAGTATACTCCTAGAGCACAGTAAGGGTTCAACAACTGTTAATTATGAATAAATGCATGACATGGTCTGGGAATACTTGGTCATGTGGATTTATTAGGACACGGGTTGTGAAGCGCCAGGATATTGTGGAAATTTAAACTCTCATTGCCCATTCTTACAGAGTTATGTCAAGGATCAAAATAAGTTATATACAGAACTACACTTTTATAAAGGAGTTTCACCATACAGTTGGAAACCATTTAAGTTGTTCGGTCAGGTTTGTGGGGTAAACTTTGCTGAGTTAATCTGGTGCTATCTAGAGAAAATGGAGAGGAGGAATTTTGAGACATAGGAGACCATGTAGAAGACTGTAATAAACTTTTGGGGACAGGAGTTGACCTGATGGAGTGCTCATGAAAAGGATAGTATAATAATTGTCAGGCTGGGTGCAATGGCTCACCCATTTAAGATGGTGAAACCCCGTCTCTACTACAAATACAAAAATTAGCCAGGTGTGGTGGTGCGTGCCTGCAATTCCAGCC
>NW_012117143.1:1544942-1547101 GCF_000951035.1 Colobus angolensis palliatus
TTGACTCCGGACTCTGGTGGTCTTCTCTGGGGAATAAGCGGTCTGGGCATAACAGACTCTGTCTCAAAAAAAAAAAAAAAAAAAAAATCTTTGCTTCAAACTCTAAACTAAGTTATTCCCAAAGTTAGTTCAGCCTACCCCCAGGGATGAACAAGGACAGCTTGGAAGTTAGAAGCAAGATGGAGCTGGTTAGGTTAGATCTCTTTTACTGCCTCAGTTATACTTTTGCAATGGTGGTTTCAGAATTCTGAAGAAAAAGTATGAGTATTTGTCTTAATAGATACCACACCTACACAATGATATCATCTACACAATGATATCAAAATTTTAGATCTTTGCCAATTTAGTAGGTGAATTTATCATATCCTGTGGTAATCTGGATTTGCATTTATCTTATTATTATAGGAGAAGTTGATCTCTTTTCATATATTTAAAAGTAATTTGTTCCTAAGGAATCCACTAAAAAAACTCTTAGAACTAACAGTCTGGGCGCAGTGGCTCATGCCTATAATCCCAGCACTTTCGGAGGCCAAGGCAGGTGAATCACCTGAGGTCAGGAGTTTGAAACCAGCCTGACTGACATGGAGAAACCGTGTCTCTACTAAAAATACAAAATTAGCTGTGTGTGGTGGCGCATGCCTGTAATCCCAGCTACTCAGGAGGCTGAAGCAAGAGAATCGCTTGAACCCAGGAGGTACAGGTTGCGGTGAGCCAAGATAGTGCCATTGCACTCCAGCCTGGGCAAGAAGAGCGAAACTCTGTCTCAAAAACAAAACAAAACCTCTTAGAACTAATAAACGAGTTCAACAAGGTTTTAGGATATATGATCAATATACAAAAATCAGCTGTATTTCTATACAGTAGCAATGAACAAACTGAAAATGAAATAAGAAAAGAATTCTACTTATAACAGATACCAAAAGAATAAAATAATGTTGAAGGTAATTAAAGGCCAAAATAAGTTAAAAAGCATTGTACGTTCATGAATTGAAAGACAAATTCATGGAGACAAATTACATTGACGCCTAGGACGGGGGGGAATGGGGAATTGAGGGGTGATGGTTAAGGAGTGCACGGTTTCTGAAACTGCCTTTGCAAAATCACTTAAATGGTTATCCGACATTAATCCAGAGGTCACAAGACTAGCAACTTCCCCAATTATTCCTGTAAGTAACATCACTATTGTAGAGCCTAAGATTGGCCTTTTGAAATGTCTTTCCAGGGTTCGCATTTTTTTACTACTAGATGGCCCCACCCAGGCCCATGACTCAGCTAGTCCTGGGACACCCACCAAGAAGCTGACTCAGACATAAGGATCCATTTTCCATACCCCTATGGTTGAATCCTCAACTAATCATCAGCACCTATACCCTAACTCCCTGCCCACCGAACTATCTTTAAAACACCTCTAACCTTTAAGCCTTTGGTAATATTGATTCGAGTAGTAACTCCGTCTCTCATGTGGTGTGACCAGCCTCACATCAATTAAAGTCTTTCTTTACTGCAATTTCGTGGTCTCAGTGAAGTATGATAATTTCGTCTTTGCAATTGAAACCACCTTTGTAAAATTATGACTGAGACAGTGAAAGAGGTCTAGCTTAACCAACTCCATCTTGCTTCTAATCTCCAAGGTGTGAGCCACCACACCTGGACAGCAATTTTACTATATTGTGCTTTGGTGTGATTTTCTTCATTTTCCTTCTGCTTGTGGTTGTTGGGTTTTCTTGTTTCTTTGAGCTGTGGGTTTATAGTTTCATCAAATTTGAAAACACAGGCCATTATTTCTTCAAATGTTTTTGGCCATCCCTCCTTCCACCCCATCCCGATACATCTGGACCTCAAGTTACAAATATATTAGGCCATTTGATGTTATCACACAGCTCACCGATTCATTTTTCAGTTTATTCTTCTTTTGAGTCTTTCCCTCAAAGACTGTTTCTTTGTCTCACACATTGTATTTGTTCATTTATTTTTTTCTTTTTCTTTCTTTCTTTTGAGACAGTCTTGCTCTGTTGCCCAGGCTGGAGTGAAGTGGTGTGATCTCAGCTCACTGCAACCTTCACCTCACCGGTTCAAGTGATTCTCATGCCTCAGCCACCCAAGTAGCTGGGATTACAGGCACCTGCCACCATGCCTGATTAATTTTTGTATTTTTAGTA
>NW_012117143.1:1547851-1549143 GCF_000951035.1 Colobus angolensis palliatus
CCTCCCAGGATCAAGCAAGTCTCTGCCTCAGCCTTCCAAGTAGCTGGGATTACAGGCATCCACCACCACACCCGGCTAATTTTTTGTATTTTTAGTTGAGACAGGGTTTCACCATCTTTTCCAGGCTGGTCTTGATCCTGATCTCATGATCCACTCACGTCAGCCTTCCAAAGTGCTGGAATTACAGGTGTGAGCCACTGCACCAGGCCCTTGAGTTTTTCTATAAAGTATGAGACTTGGCTGAGATTTATTTTTTTGCTTTTTAATGTCCAGTTGTTCCAGTACCATCTTTTGAAGAGGCTGTCTTTCCTCTGTTGAATTGCTTTTGCCCAATCGGTTGGGCATATTTATGTGGATCTATTCCTGGGTCTATGTTATGTTATGTTATGTTATGTTATGTTATGTTATGTTATGTTATGTTATGTTAATCTATGTGTCTATCCCTCTACCAATACCAAACTACTTGATTACTGTAGCTATATTATGAGTCTTGAAATCAAGTGAACTGATTGCTCCTACTTTATTCTTTTTCAAAATTGCTTTAGCTATTCCATTTCCTTTGCCTTTCCACACACATTTTAGAATAATATTACATCTATAGCTACAGATAATCTTGCTGCAATTTTGATAGGAATTGCATTATACCTGTATATCGACTTGGAAAGAATTGCCATTTTTACTATGTTCAGTCTTTCAGTCCATCAGCATAGTGTGTCTCCTTATTTATTTAGAGATTCTTTGATGTCTTTCCTGAAATTTGTGTAGTTTTTAGCAGGTAAGTCATCATGTACATATTTTGCTATGTTTATACCTGAGTGCTTTTTGAGTGATTTTAAATGGTACTCCATTGTTAATCTTGATGCCTTCATGTTCATGCTAGTATATAGAAATACAATTGACTTCTGCATTACTTCTAGGAAGTTTTTTTTTTTTTTTTACTTTGAGATTTTCTACATAGAAAATTATGATATCTGGCCAGGCATAGTGGCTCACCCCTGTCAGCACACTGTGGGAGGGTGAGGTGGGTGGATCGACTGAGCTCAGGAGTTCAAGACCAGCCTGGGCAACATTGTAAAACTCCATCTCCAATAAAATGTTAAAAATATATGTGCTGGGGCAGATCACGAGGTCAGGAGATTGAGACCATCCTAGCTAACACGGTGAAACCCCGTTTCTACTAAAAATACAAAAAAAAACAACAAAATTAGGGCGTGGTGGCTGGTGTCTGTAGTCCCAGCTTGGGAGGCTGAGGCAGGAGAATGGCGTGAACCCAGGAGGCGGAGCTTGCAGTG
>NW_012117143.1:1550656-1552336 GCF_000951035.1 Colobus angolensis palliatus
GCCATTGCACTCCAGCCTGGGCAAAAAGAGTGAAACTCCATTAAAAAAAAAAAAAGAAAAAAAGTTTCAACTGAATTATTAGGCAACCTGCTCGGGTCCCCTTGCATGCTGTGGAAGCTTTTTTTTTTCACTCTTCACAATAAATCTTGCTGCTGCTAAAACAAACAAAAAATTGCATAATGTAAGTGGCCCCTGGGACTTAGTGGCTGTCTCTTAGTTGTCTGGTACCTGGCTCTGGGATGATTAGGGCAGGAGTATGGTAGCCCAGAGTGTGAAAACCCCATAGAGGAGGTGATTGGGACTGTCAAGCGGCTGGTTTTGTCTACCAAAGTTGAGGCTGTTGAGACAGAAATAATTTTACAAGGGATTATTGAAAGCTGAAAATGAGAATTGGCCCAGGAAGACCCACCAACAAACTTGCAGTTGTTCTGGAGTCTGTCACGAGGTGAAAGGTTTTGTTTGTTTTTGTTTTGTCTTTTTTTTTTTTTTTTTTTTTGAGACAGAGTCTTGCTTTGTTGCCCAGGCAGGTCTCAAACTTCTGGCCTTAAGTGATCCTCCTGCCTTGGCCTCTCAAAGTGCTGGGATTAACAGGTACGAGCTGCCACGCCCCACCATGGGGAAAAGTTGTTTTTTATTTTTTGTTTTTTTCTGAGACGGAGGCTTGCTCTGTCACCCAGGCTGGAGTGCAATGGCGTAGTCTTGGCTCACTGCAACCTCTGCCTCCTGGGTTCAAGTGATTCTCCTGCCCCAGCCTCCCGAGTAGCTGGGATTACAGGTGCCCACCACCAAGCCCAGCTAATTTTTGTATTTTTATTAGAGATGGATTTCACCATGTTGGTCAGGCTGGTCTCCAACTCCTAAAGAGTTTTTTATAGGAAAGTTTAAAAGAAAGGAGGAGGACTCCTCAAACTGGAGTTGTTCTCTTTTCATAGGCGGGTACAATACAGAAGTCGCGATCATTAGCTACAGATTACATCATGCGGGCTAAAAAATGCCTACATGCAAGACAATCAGTAGAACTTCATGCTTCAGCTAATCTTAAAATAAATCAGCGTCCTATTCAGTGTCAGCAGGCTATGCATTCATCAGTACATCAACAATTTGCAGTACTTTCGATAAGATTCTTTACTCAGAGACAGAATGTCACCATCAAGTCACAAGATCTTCCCCAGGGGGATTAATTTGTAAGCCTGCTTACTTCTAAGGTAAACTGTCAAATATGACCAGAAGGTTATCAGTTTTTATTTGAAAAGTGTGGTCGGCCGGGTGCAGGGTGGCTTATGCATATAATCCCAATACTTTGGAGGCCGAGGCGGGTGCATCATTTGAGGTCAAGAGTTTGAGACCAGCCTGGCCAACATGGTGAAACCCTATCTCTACTAAAAATACACAAAATTAGCTGCACATGGTGGCGCATGCCTGTAATCCCAGCTGCTGAGAAGGCTGATGCAGGAGAATCGCTTGAACCTGGGAGGCAGAGATTGCAGTGAGCAGAGATCCATTGCACTCCAGCCTGGCCTGGGTGACAAAGCAAGACTGTCTCAAAAAAAAGAAAAAAAAAAAGAGACTGGGTGCAGTAGCTCACGCCTGTAATCCCAGCACTTTGGGAGGCTGAGATGGGTGGATCCCCTGAGGTTGGGAGTTCGAGACCAGCCTGACCAACATGGAGAAACCCTGTCT
>NW_012117143.1:1558496-1558811 GCF_000951035.1 Colobus angolensis palliatus
GCCTCGGCCTCCCAAAGTGCTGGGATTACAGGTGTGAGCCACTGCGCCCAGCCCACCAGTCTCTTTTCTAAAACATAACAAGAGTCACCTTTGCTCCAGTTCCCAAAAAGTTCCTTATCTCCATCTGAGACTACATCAGCCTAGACCTTATTGTTCATATTTCTATTATCATTTTTGTCAAAGCCATTCAACAAGTCTCTAGGAGATTCCAAACTTTCCCACATTTTCTTGTCTGCTTCTGAGCCCTCCAAAGTGTTCCAACCTCTGTCTGTTACCCAGTTCTAAAGTTGCTTCCACCTGTTTGGGTATCTTTTC
>NW_012117144.1:0-1092 GCF_000951035.1 Colobus angolensis palliatus
ACAAAACGGTAACTTGGGTATCCAAAGGTTAAACAGCCTGTAAAGGTCAAAGTCCAAACTACTCATCCACCCTTCCCATTTAGGTCTATTTCCACTTATAATGTCAATTCCAAATAAATAAGGCTCTAAACAAATGCCATTGCCTTCCTTCATAAATGGTCTGCAAAGTTTAACATTTCAATGAACACACAAATTTGATCCATAATGAACATATTAATTGTGTATCTATGGTAATTTTGATATACTTCAGGACTTTTGTAACTAGCTGGCACTTCCAGAGACTTTATCAATTTTCTATGCAATTTTACTGAAGCTTTGAGTATACATAGTAAAGCTTCTCTTCTTCAACCTCAAAAATCCTAAATTTATAAAATAAGTATTATGATTTGACTCTGAATAAGCCTTAGGAAGCTGATTACTTACAGAATTCAAAAGAAGTGTAACGCTATTTAAGCACGTTCCTGTCTGACCACTTGGGCACGGACGGAGCTCAACACTAATAGACCAATCTTCATTCTGTAAAAAATACATTTCATTAAAATGTTTATTAGAATGTCATTTAATGCTATTTATGGTATGCTATTGCTATGTAATTCATTCACAATGAGTGTTTGAATTTTAAATATGTACAATTCCTACTACAATCAGAGTGCTCTAAGAATAGAAACCTAGTTCAGCCCATAGTACAGCCTCAGGACTGGCCAAGAGCTTAGTATCTTGCATAAACTATATCCATGTAGTTTACCATTGTTGAATTTTCATAGTCATCATTTTTTAATTTTATTTTTACTTTTTGTCTTCCCAAAGGGAATGTACTGCCACATAAGGACTCTTAGGAATTAGCAGTAACATAGTTTGCTTCTTCTCTGGACAGTTCACAATGTCTATTTAAATCCAATGTGAGAGGTATTTAGTTTGTTAAACTGCAATATAAGTCACATCAAACATGGACTTCCAGATCTCATTTCAATGTCTGGAAATCTGTAATCTATAAGAGGCAAATGTTCCCTACGCTTTGTCATTTTCCCCTCTTACTTTCCCCATCCTGTATCCTAATGGATTTAGAGGAGCATAAAAAGAAGGAATGGCAGG
>NW_012117144.1:3132-3537 GCF_000951035.1 Colobus angolensis palliatus
TTGCCAAGACAATCCTAAGTCAAAAGAACAAAGCTGGAGGCATCACGCTACCTGACTTCAAACTATACTATAAAGCTACAGTAACCAAAACAGCATGGAACTGGTACCAAAACAGAGATATAGACCAATGGAACAGAACAGAGCCCTCAGAAATAACACCACACATCTACAGACATCTGATCTTTGACACAAACCTGACAAAAACAAGAAATGGGCAAAGGATTCCCTATTGAATAAATGGTGTTGGGAAAATTGGCTAGCCATAAGTAGAAAGCTGAAACTGTATTCTTTCCTTACTCCTTATATGAACATTAATTCAAGATGGATTAGAGACTTAAATGTTAGACCTAAAACCATAAAAACCCTAGAAGAAAACCTAGGTAATACCATTCAAGACATAGGCAT
>NW_012117145.1:0-505 GCF_000951035.1 Colobus angolensis palliatus
AGTCCTAGGAAACTGAGCAAATGACATGGTTTGTTAGAGGCCATAGTGAATACTATGGGAACAAAAAAAGGGCAGCTGGGTGGCAGGGATGGGCCCGTGCGTGCGCAGAGAGAAATCAGAGGTGAGGTGCCTGGATGGAGGCAGGGCCTGGGGTGACCTCAACAGAGCCAGTGCCAAAGGCCAGACACTTGAGCTTCGCTCTTGCTCCTCGCCTTGACTTGCTGTGTGACCCTGGGACTCTGTTTTCCCATTTGTCAAATGGGAGTGAGGGCTGCCCCTGGCAGTGGGGTCCACCTGTGCTCAGTGGACCCCGGAGGGACTCTGGCCAGTCTAGGCTCACATTGTCCTGTGTCCTGGGTCTCCATGTGCAGCTTCCTGGTGGAAATGATTGTTTTCAAAAGTGTGAAAAGTATTGTGCTCAAGATCACCGGGGGCTGGGCGCGGTGGCTCACACCTGTAATCCCAGCACTTTGGGAGGCCAAGGCGGGTGGATCACCTGAGGTCA
>NW_012117145.1:6005-7102 GCF_000951035.1 Colobus angolensis palliatus
TCAAGCGATTCTCCTGCCTCAGCCTCCCAAGTAGCTGGGATTACAGGCATGCGTCACCACACCCAGCTAATTTTGTATTTTTAGTGGAGACGGGGTTTCTCCATGTTGGTCAGGCTGGTCTTGAACTCCCAACCTCAGGTGATCCGCCCTCCTAGGCTTTCCAAAGTGTTGGGATTACAGGCCTGAGCCACCACCCCTGGCCCAAATACGATGTTAACATTAGAGGAAGCTGGATATATGGGACTCTCTGTATTGTCCTTACAACTCTGTTGTAAATCTAACATTCTTTCAAAATAAAAAGTTAAAAAAAGAAAGAGACCAAAGTAGGTCAAGAAACAGCATTTAGACTGGGCGTGGTGCCTCACGCGTATAATTCCAACACTGGGAGAACAAGGTAGGAGGATCACTCGGGCCCAGGAGTTTGAGACCAGGTTGGGCAACATAGTGAAACTCCGTCTCTATAATAATAATAATAATAATAAAAAAATTAGCCAGTCTGATGGTTTGTGTCTGCAGTTCCCAGCTGAGGTAGAATTGTTTGAGTCCAGGAGATCGAGGCTGCAGTGAGCTATGATTGCATCACTGCACCCCAGTCTGGGAGACAGAGTAAGACCCTGTCTCTAAAAAAGAAAAAATAAAAAAGGAAGAAACCGCATGGAGATTATGAAACCTTTTTTGTCAACTCAGTGCATGCATGTGCATCATATGTGTACACATAGGTGTCATGTGTGTACATGTTCACAAATATCTGGAAGGATGAACCTAGGGTTTTGGGATATTTCTGTCTTTGCATCTTTATATATTGTCTGATTTTTGTTTTGCAAAGAGTAAATATAGGCATAACTTTTGTAACTAGAAAAAAGGCTTTTTGACCGGGCGCAGTGGGTCATGCCTGTAATCCCAGCACTTTGGGAGGCCAAGGTGGGCAGATCACCTGAACTCAGAAGTTCGAGACCAGCCATGGCCAACCTGGCGAAACTCCATCTCTACTAAAAATTCAAAAATTAACCAGGCGTGGTGGTGGGCGCATGTAATCCCAGCTACTTGGGAGGCTGAGGCAGGAGAATCACTTGAACCTGGGAGGCAGAGGTTGTGGT
>NW_012117146.1:0-2265 GCF_000951035.1 Colobus angolensis palliatus
TCACTTAGTGTAACTGATATATACGGATGTTTCCATCATCTTATAATTTAACATTTTGTCTTATTCTATGTTTCTTTTTGATATGTCACTACCTTCTTAAAAACCTGTATGTCTCCCTGCTAATAAGAATTGTAGGCCGGGCGCGGTGGCTCAAGCCTGTAATCCCAGCACTTTGGGAGGCCGAGACGGGCGGATCACGAGGTCAGGAGAGCGAGACTCCGCCTAAAAAAAAAAAAAAAAGAATTGTAGGCCGGGCGCTGTGGCTCACACCTGTAATCCCCGTACTTTAGGAGGCCAAGGCGGGTGGATCACGAGGTCAGGAGTTCAAAACCAGCCTGGCCAGCATGGTGAAATCCCATCTCTACTAAAAATACAAAAATTAGCTGGGCATGGTAGCGCACGACTGTAATCCCAGCTACTCGGGAGGCTGAGGCAGGAGAATGGCATGAACCTGGGAGGCGGAGCTGGCAGTGAGCCGAGATCGCACCACAGCACTGCAGCCTGGGCTACAGAGAGAGCAAAAAAAAAAATCATAATAGTAATAATAATTGTTACTTGTGTATCACATATATAATTATTAGTGTTGATATTCTTGAACCTGATGAAAGATCTAAATTTATATTTGGTATTCTGTCTTTAAGAAAGCAGGGATGGCCGGGCGCGGTGGCTCAAGCCTGTAATCCCAGCACTTTGGGAGGCCGAGACGGGCGGATCACGAGGTCAGGAGATCGAGACCATCCTGGCTAACACTGTGAAACCCCGTCTCTACTAAAAAAATACGAAAAACTAGCCGGGCGAGGTGGCGGGCGCCTGTAGTCCCAGCTACTCTGGAGGCTGAGGCAGGAGAATGGCGTAAACCCGGGAGGCGGAGCTTGTAGTGAGCTGAGATCCGGCCACTGCACTCCAGCCCGGGCGACAAAGCAAGACTCCGTCTCAAAAAAAAAATAAAAATAAAAATAAAAGAAAGCAGGGATAAGGGAAGATATGTTCTTGTTTATTTTTTAAGCTTTAGTTCTTAAAAGAACAGGCTTTATTTAAAGTAACTCAAATAAATAATGGTTTTGCTAATGCTAGATATCTTACTGGGGCTAGAGAGTGGGTAGGTCCCTAAATCAGCATAAGCTAAATGTACATAAACAAGATGCTATTTTTACTTTTCATTTATCAGACTTTCCCATTTCTGTTGTCCTGCAAGGCCAATAAACTCAAGGATTTTTAAAACTTAAACTACAATTTCTCTTGCTGTGCCTCCTTAGAAATTCTATCTTTGGTAGCTTTCCTAAGAATGGCACCACTTTAGGAAAGTTTCAAACAGTTGTATTTAGAATAAATTGTCTTTGTCCTTTAATATTGCAGAGAACCTTCTGAAGCTCCAATCACTTTTGATGCAGATTCTTTTCTTAATTATTTTGATAAGATTTTAGGTAAGTAATGGTGTGATGTTGACTTTCATTTTGAAACTGTAAGTCGTATGGTTGTTGCTAGAGCATTGGGTTATTAGATATCTCAGAAGCCAAAATATTTGCTTTCTCTTCCTGGTTTTGAGTTGCTTTCAACCATGAATTACTACCCATGAATAATTTTGTAGAGGCTGCCTAGGTCAGTGCTTGACATATATAGTAGCTGCTCATTAAATTTTTTTTTTTATTTGAGACAGAGTCTCGCTTTGTCGCCCAGGCTGGAGTGCAGTGGCGCGATCTCGGCTCACTGCAAGCTCCGCCTCCCGGGTTCACGCCATTCTCCTGCCTCAGCCTCCCGAGTAGCCGGGACTACAGGTGCCCACCACCACGCCCGGCTAATTTTTTTGTATTTTTAGTAGAGATGGGGTTTCACCACGTTAGCCAGGGTGGTCTCGATCTCCTGACCTCGTGATCCTCCTGCCTCGGCCTCCTAAAGTGCTGGGATTATAGGTGTGAGCCACTGCGCCTGGCCTCATTAAATATTTGAGAGTGACTGAATGCTGTGTGTTTAAATAAGGTTTTACCTCGGCTCCCATATTATATATATATTTTTAGAATTACTGTACTTACAAATCAATAAGAAAAAGATAACTCAATTAAAAAATCATTACAGTATGTATATATGTACAGAACTGCAGAGATAAAGATCGGGATACCCAGAAACTGCTAAAAGATGCTTACCTCTGGGGAGAGAGTGAGATTTGAGACAATACTTATATGGCTTGAATGTTTACATCAAAATGTATTCAGTTATTAGGTAGTTTTTAAATTTTTTAAGAAAAATATTTTAATTAATTGAATTCAC
>NW_012117147.1:0-1965 GCF_000951035.1 Colobus angolensis palliatus
ATGGACATACAGAGTGGAATCCTAGACATGGGAGACGCAAAAGGTGGAAGGGAAGGGGCGAGGGTTGAAAATCACCTATTTGGGTGCAGTGCTCATTGTTTGGGTGATGGCTCCACTAGAAGCCCAGACTCCACCGCTGCATAATACATCCATGCAAGAAATCTATACTCACACCCCTAAATCTACAAAAATAGAAAACATGTGCAAATCAAAGATGGCGAGCCAGGCGCAGTGGCTCATGCCTGTAATCCCAGCACTTTAGGAGGCCGAGGTGGGTGGATCACATGAGGTCAGGAGTTCAAGACCAGCCTGGCCAACATGGTGAAACCGTGTCTCTACTAAAAATACAAAAATTAGCTGGGTGTTGTGGTGGGTGCCTGTAACCCCAGCTACTCGGGAGGCTGAGGCAGGAGAATCGCTTGGACCAGGAAGGCGGAGGTTGCAGCGAGCTGAGATCTTGCCACTGCACTCCGTCCAGCCTAGGTGACAGAGTGAGACTCTGTCTCAATCAGTCATTGAATCAATCACTATGGGGAAAAGGGATGTTTCAAAAGACGGGCAGATGGGGCATGCTCTCCCTGCTGACCTTGCAAGGAGCTGCCTGCACCCCAGTCTGTCTGGAGACAGCTGCTTTCCCAGAGCCAGAGGACAGAGCTTTCCACACTCAGGAGCTGAGGGACATGGGCGCTCCCCTCCAGGAGATACAGAAGTTCTAGCCTGGCTGCGTGGAACAAAATATCATAAAATGAGTTGGGTGGGTTTTGTTCTCTTTCCATTTGGGGAGGAAACTTGTTTAAGATGGGAACTAACTGTTCTTTAAAACTCCGACAGAACTCACACACAAAGCAGCATGAGACAGAGGCTTTTGAAGGGGAGTGGAATGGCTTTTACCAGCCCTGCAGTTTTCTTCTTGCACCAGTGTTAGTATTTTATATTTGTTCAGGAACGTGTGTATTTCACCTAGGCTTTCAAATGTATTAGCTTATAGTAAAATCATTTCTACGCCCCGTCACTCTTTCTAATCTGCATTTTTCATAGATCTGCCTCTCAGTCTTTTCGAAGCTCTGCTTTTCATGTTATTTCTTGTGTTCATTTCATCATCTGCATCTCTCTTACACTGATTTCTGCCTCCTTATCTTTATATTTCCCTCCTCCTTGTTTCTTTGGGTTTATGTTACTCTCTTTCCAGCTTCTTAAGTAAGGTTTTTATGTCACTTGCTCTCTTCCCAGTTTTGTATGTATGTATGTATGTAATTATCAAAACAGGGTCTCACTCTGTTGCCCCAGCTGGAGTGCAGTGGCACACTCACAACTCACTGCAGCCTCAACCTCCTGGGCTCAAGAGATCCTCCTGCCTCAGCCTCCTGAGTAGCGGGGACCATAGGTATTTGCCACCATGCCTTGCTAACCTTTTGATTTTTTGTAGAGAGAAGGTCACTTGGTCGCCCAGGCTGGTGTTGGACTCCTGAGCTCAAGTGGTCCTCCCTCCTCAGCCTCCCAAAGTCCTGTGATTACAGGCACGATCCTGCATCTGGTATTTTTCCAGCTTCTTAAGTAAGCATTTCATGTCACCTGCTGTATTAGATTGCAAGGGCTGTTGTAATAAAGAACCACAGACTGGGTGGCCTAAATAACAGAAATCCATTGTTTCACAGTTTTGGACGCTAGAAGTTCAACACTGAGGTGTCAGCAGGGTTGCTGCCTTCTGAGGGCTGCAAGGGGGAAGTTGGTCAAGGCTGCTCTCCCAGCTTCTGGAGGTTGCAGGCCGTCTTGGGAGCCCTTGGCTTGTAGACAAGTGGCCCTGACCTCCGCCTTCATCTTCATGTGGTGTCCTCCCCATGTGCTCACATTGTCTTCCCTCCGTTCATGTCTGTGCCCCAATTTCTCCTTTTCATAAGAACACCAGTCACTTTAGGGGTCCACCCTATTCCAGAATGACCTTGTCTTTTTGTTTATGTATTTATG
>NW_012117147.1:8666-9037 GCF_000951035.1 Colobus angolensis palliatus
GAGACCAGCCTGGCCAACATGGTGCAACCCTGTCTCTGCTAGTGTGCACCTGTAATCCCAGCTACTCAGGAGGCTGAGGCTGGAGAACCACTGGAACCCGGGAGGCGGAGGTTACAGTGAGCCAAGATCGTGCCATTGCACTCCAGCCTGGAAGACAGAGTGAGACTCCATCTCAAAAAAAAAAAAAAAAATGCTCTCCAGGAGATGCAAATGTGCAGCCAGGGTATAGAACCACTGCTCTCATCCAATCCCTTCAGTTTCCTGATGTCCCCTGGGTTAGTCAGGGTTCTCCAGAGACAGAACTAATCGGATGTGTATATAGATACAGATAGATGAGAAGGGGCTTACTAAGAATTTGGCTTCTGTGGTCA
>NW_012117148.1:0-1493 GCF_000951035.1 Colobus angolensis palliatus
AGGATGGTCTCGAGCTCCTGACCTCGTGATCCGCCCATCTCGGCCTCCCAAAGTGCTGGGATTACAGGCTTGAGCCACCGCGCCCGGCCTGCAATATTTTTATCTAAAGACTTTATCAATGGCAAATAAAAATCTTAAGTGACTAATTGATTTTTAAAAAAATTAAATCTGCTAACCTTTTGGCTTAGTTACTAGCCTGCCCCAAAGGGGAAAAGAAAGCTATCCTAGTAAGGTGTTTATTAAGGTAGGCCCTCAATTAAAATAGGCTTGCTTCTTTTTCAGATCTATTTATACTGAGTTATTTTTGTTTTTTTGGTTTTTGTTTGTTTTGAGACAGAGCATGGCTCTGCCGCCCAGGCTGGAGTGGAGTGGAGTGATCTCGGCCTCACTGTAACCTCCACCTCCCCGGTTGAAGTGATTCTCATGCCTCAGCCTCCCAAGTAGCTGGGATTACAGGCATGCACCACCACGCCCAGCAAATTTTTGTATTTTTTTAGTAGAGACAGGGTTTCACCGTGTAGGCAAGACTGGTCTCGAACTCCTGGCCTCAAGTGATCTGCCCGCCTTGGCCTCCCAAAGTGCTGGGATTATAGGGGTGAGCCACTGCACCCAGCCTGTTGGCCCCATTCTTTAATGGGCTCCAACCATTACTCTGAACTCAGTAATTTTAGCTAAGAAACAGTAGTTATGTTAAAAAGAATACCCTATTGAACTAAAATACACCTTTCTGGAATTTAATTGGCTATCCTGAAACTCTTTTGTAAAAGAAATCTGTATCTACAAAGGAAATCTACATTTTTAAGGATATCTGCCTCTGAGTATTAGAAACTCTTAAATTCTTTTATTTTTATTTTTATTTATTTTTTAGCTTTTTTGGATACAAAGTCTCACTCTATCCCCCAGGCTGGTATGCAGTGGCACAGTCTCAGCTCACTGCAACCTCCACCTCCCAGGTTCAAGCGATTCTCATGCCTCAGCCTCCCAGGTAGCTGGTATTACAGGTGCCTGCCACTACACTTGGCTAATTTTTTGTATTTTTAGTAGAGATGGGGTTTCGCCATGTTGGCCAGGCTGGTCTCAAACTCCTGACCTCAGGTGATCCTCCTGCCTCAGACTCCCAAAGTGCTGGGATTACAGGCATGAGCCACCACACTCAGCCAACAATTTTGTATATAGCAAACCTTAAAGTATTTTTTTTAAGGCCTATTAGAGCTAATAAATGAATTCAGCAGTTGCGGGACATAAAATCAACACGCAAAAACCAGTTGTATTTCTGTATATGAACAACATGAGAATGATATGAAAAGGAAGGCCAGGTGCGGTGGCTCACACCTCCCAGCACTTTGGGAGGCCAAGGTGGGAGGATCATCTGAGGTCAGGAGTTCGAGACTTGCCTGGCTAACATGGTGAAACCCCATCTCTACCAAAAATACAAAAAATTAGCCAGGCATGGTGGCAGGTGCCTGTAGTCTCAGCTACTTGGGAGGCTGAGG
>NW_012117148.1:5983-6353 GCF_000951035.1 Colobus angolensis palliatus
GAAACCATCCCCTCTGTGGTCCGTGGAAAAACTGTCTTCCAAGAAACCAGTCCCTGGTGCCAAAAACGTTGGAGACTACTGAAATAAAGAACTCCTACACTTCAACAAAAAAAAAACAAAAACAAAAACAAAATTGAGGCCAGGCACAGTGGCTCATGCCTGTAATCTCAACATTTTGGAAGTCCGAGGCAGAAAGATCTCTTGAAGCTAGAAGTTCAAAACCAGTCTGGGCAACATAGCAAGACTATTACCTCTAAAAAATAAAAAATAAATTAACTACGCACGGTGGCACACAGCTGTAGTCCCAGCTAGCCAGGAGGCTGAGGTGGGAGAATCCCCGGAGCTCAAGAGTTTGAAACTGCAGTGAGCT
>NW_012117149.1:0-558 GCF_000951035.1 Colobus angolensis palliatus
GGTCTCGATCTCCTGACCTTGTGATCCGCCCGTCTCGGCCTCCCAAAGTGCTGGGATTACAGGCTTGAGCCACCGCGCCCGGCCTGTTTATTTTTTTAGTTGGAGTCTTGCTCTTGTCCTCCAGACTGGAGTGCAATGGTGCGATCTCGGCTCACTGCAACCTCCACCTCCCAGCTTCAGGCAATTCTCCTGCCTCACTCTCCTGAGTAGCTGGGACTACAGGTGTCTGCCACCACACCTGGCTAATTTTTATATTTCTAATAGAAATGGGGTTTTACCATGTTGGCCAAACTGGTCTTGAATTCCTGATCCCAGGTAATCTGCCCTCCTCGGCCTCCCATAGTACTGGGATTACAGGTATGAGCCACCGCCTGGCCAATTTTTTTTTTCTTTTTTTTTTTTTAAAGACAGATTCTCCCTGTGTGGCTCAGGATGGGGTGCAGTGGTGCAATCTTGGCTCACTTCAACCTCCACCTCCTGGGTTCAAGCGATTCTTGTGACTCAGCCTCTAGAACAGCTGGGACTACAGGCACACGCCACCATGACCAGTTAATTTTT
>NW_012117149.1:1278-1885 GCF_000951035.1 Colobus angolensis palliatus
AAACTGTCTTGTGTTACTTTTGTGGCATGGCTTTTTTTCTGTTTTTCCTCCTCTGTCTCTGACTTGTCTTCCCTTCCATTCACCCCTTAAGTGCTTCACTTCTTTCCGGTTCCTCTTTTGAATATATATTTTTTTTTTTTTGAGACAAAGTCTTACTCTTTTCCCCTAGGCTGGAGTGCAATGGTGCTATCTCGGCTCACTGCAACCTCTGCCTCCCGGATTCAAGCGATTTTCCTGCCTCAGCCCCACTGAGTAGCTGGGATTACAGGCATGTGACACCACGTCTGGCTAGTTTTGGTATTTTTAGTAGAGGCAGGGTTTCACCATGTTGGCCAGGCTGGTCTCGAACTCTTGACCTCAGGTGATCCACCCCCCTCGGCCTCCCAAAGTGCTGGGATTGCAGGAGTGAGCCACCACGCCCGGCCTCGACTGGCTACTTTTTGTAATTTTAGTAGAGTTGGGGTTTCACCATGTCGGCCAGGCTGGTCTCGAATTCCTGACCTCAAGTGATCTGCCTTCCAAAGCACTGGGATTACAGGCATGAGCCTAGATAGGCTTTTTTTTTTTTTTTTTTTGAGACGGAGTCTCGCTTTGTCGCCCAGGCTGG
>NW_012117150.1:0-1310 GCF_000951035.1 Colobus angolensis palliatus
AGCCAGGATGGTCTCAATCTCCTGACCTCGTGATCTGCCCGTCTCGGCCTCCCAAAGTGCTGGGATTACAGGCTTGAGCCACCGCGCCCGGCCTATTTATTTTCTTTTTAGAGATGGATGGGGGTCTCTCGCTCTGTTGCCCAAGCTGGAGCGTAGTGGTGAAATCCTTGCTCAGTGCAGCCTCAAACTTGTGGGCTCAAGTGATCCTGCCACCTCAGCCTTTGGACTGCGCATGCCACTGTGCCCAGTTAATCTTTAAAAAAAAAAAAAAAAAAAAATTTCTCCCTAGCAAGCACACTCAGAAAGAAAAAAAACAAATTTTTGTAGAGACAGTGTCTCCTTTTGTTGCCCAGGTTTCAAGTGATCTTCCCGCCTCAGCCTGCCCAGGTGCTGAGATTACATGTATGAGCCACTGTACCTGGAAAGGAGCCAGAAATGTAAAGTGCTAGCTGAAGGATGAGCAGCAGTTAGCCAGGCAAAGGTAGGGTTTGGGGAAGGAAAGTGTGCAGACACCTAGAGTCAGGTAAGTAGTGTGACCCTGTTGAGTGTTCAAAGTCTGGAATAGTCTGACATGAGGAGGTGGTGAAATGAGGAAGATAGGAACCAGGTTTTGAGTAGCCTGGACTTTATCCTGAATATAGGGGAGAACTGCTGGAAGGATTTGAGACTGGGAGTCACATGGTTGGATCTGGTGATGGACTGTGGGAAGAGGGATCACACTGGAAGCCGAGATCTGTGGTTTAAGTAAAGAGTGATGGTCAGCTGGGCACAGTGGCTCATGTATCCCAGCACTTTGGGAGGCCGAGGCAGGAGGATCACCTGAGGTCAGGAGTTTGACACCAGCCTGGGCAACGAGGAGAAACCCTGTCTCTACTATCACACACCTATAATCACAGCTACTTGGGAGGCTGAGGGAGGAGAATCACTTGAACCCGGGAGGCTGAGGTTGCAGTAAGGCAAGATCATGCCACTGCACTCCAGCCTGGGCAACAGAGTGAGACTCTGTCTCAAAAAAAAATTTAAAGAGGCCAGGCGCGGTGGCTCATCCCTGTAATACCAGCACTTTGGGAGGCTGAGGCGGGCAGATCACGAGGTCAAGAGATGGAGACCATCCTGGCCAACATGGTGAAACCCCGTCTGTACTAAAGATACAAAAATTACCTGGGCGTGGTGGCATGTGCCTGTAGTCCCAACTACTGGGGAGGCTGAGGTAGGAGAATCAGTAGAACCTGGGAGGCGAAGGTTGTAGTGAGCTGAGATCACACCACTGTACTCCAGCCTGGTGACAGAGCAAGACTCTGTCTCAAAAA
>NW_012117151.1:0-1378 GCF_000951035.1 Colobus angolensis palliatus
ATAGCAGCCTAAATGGACTAAGACATAGACTATGTAAGGTAAAAGGCACCAAGAAATAAGCATGACATATTTCGTCACAAAACAGAATACCTGTTCATTTACTATAGAATATTTGCATTAAATTCAACTTGAGGAAACAGTGAAATAAGTATTTTACACTAGCAAGCAGTTTTCAATGTTTAAATGTCCTTCCCCAGCACAGTGCCTGGTTCTCACTCTTTTATTATGAAAACCCTCACTTCTTACTCTCCTTTTATCTTCTTGCCTAAAGTTTAGGTAGACATTGGTAGCTCTTTTCCAATTGTTCCAAAATGATTTGCACAAGCCTTCATTTAAACCATTATCTTGCTGACCCACAGTTATTTACGCACACATATGTCTTTGCACACAGATGTTACCTCTGCATCATTTTATCCTTATTTTCTCAGGGTCTCACCCAACATATTTGCTCAATAAATACTTGTTAAAGGAGGAAAAAAGATGGTTTATTCAGGCTAGGCACAGTGGCTCACGCCTGTAATCCCAGCACTTTGGGAGGCTGAGGTGGGTAGATCACTTGAGCTCAGGAGTTTGAGACCAGCCTGGACAACATGGAGAAACCCCGTCTCTACCAGAAAAAAAAAAAAAAAATTAGCCAGATGTGGTGATATGTGTCTGTGGTCTCAGCTACTCAGGAGGCTGAGGCAGAAGGATCACTTGAGCTGGGAAGCAGAGGTTGCAGTGATCTGAGATCATGCTACTGCACTCCAGCCTGGGTGACAGAGGGAGATCCTGTCTAAAAAAAAAAAAAAAAAAAAAAAAAAGGTAGATTATTCAATAAATGGTGCTGGATAATTGGTTACTTGGAAAAAAATTAAGTTAGAGTTTACCTCCCTATATAAAATGCATATTTGACAAAGACAAAATAATAAAAGAACTCTTACATTTGAACAATAAAAAGACAACCCAGTTGACAAATAGGAAAAGGATCTGAATAGGTATTTCTCCAAAGAAGATATACAGATGGCCAATAGGCTCATGAAAAGATGCGCAACATCATTAGCTATCAGAAAAATATACAGCAGAATCATTATGAGACGCATGTCCATGTTCATGGCAGCATTAGTCACAATAGCCAAGAGGCGGAAGAAAGCCAAATGTCCACTGACAGATGAATGAATAAAATATGGTAAATACATACAATGGAATATTATTCAGCCTTAAAAAGGAAGGAACTCTTGTCACATATTACAATATGGATGAACCCTGAGGACATTATGTTAGGAGAAATAAGCAGTTATTGTATAATTTCCACTTACTGTATAATTTCATTTAATGAGTTATCTAACCACTTATTATTATATAATTTCTTTATATAGTATAAATATACTATATATAT
>NW_012117151.1:3618-5131 GCF_000951035.1 Colobus angolensis palliatus
AAAAAAAAAAAAAAAAAGAAAAAGAAATAGATAAAAATGGCTCTTAAATATATGAAAAGATGCTGAACTTCATTATAAGAAAAATATGAAATAAAAATAGGACATATTTTTCACCTAACTGGCAAAGATAAAAAAGTTTAATAACCCCTTGGGTTGTTGAAGGTGTTAGGAAAAGAGCATTTTCATATATATAGTTAGGTGGAAGTAGGAAATTACACAATTTCTGTGAAGGGACAACTATTAAAAAATACAATATAACATTCAAAACAAGGCAGAATTAATCTGTGGTACTGGAAATTATAGTAGCAATTACTTTAGGTGAACTGGGTTAGTAACTAGTAAAGGGGCTGGAGGGCACATTTTGGATGTGGGTAGTATTTGTTTCTTGATCTGGGTGTAATTGTATGGGTATGTTTACTCTGTTAAAATTTATAGACCTGTGTACTTATGTATACTTTTCCGTATGTTATATTTCAATAAAATGTTTATTTAAAGATATATATGTTTTAACAATTCCATTTTTAATAATTTATTCTACAGGATATTCATTACAGTGGTATTCATAATAAGAGATTGAAAACCACATGATATATGTGAGTAAGGAACTCATTAAATTATGTTGTAACCATACTATATGATACTATTCAGTAGTTAAAGAAGTTTCAATTGCTTCTTTAACTACTGAATGTATTCTATATTATACATATATATATTTGTATATGCATACAGTATCTTAGATACAAAGAGGTTGTCTCTGGAAGAGAACTGTATCACTGGGAGATGAGTAAAAGGGAGACTTACTTTTATCACACATCTGTGAAATTTTTAATAGACCATCTGCATTACTTATTTTAAAAACAAATTCATTAGTGAAATAAAAATTTAGGACTCTCAGATGAGTATGTGGTAAATTGGATAGTGTTATATGCTGGTGAAAATATAAATCCCTACAACTTTCAGGGAAGATAATTTGTTATTATTGATTAACATTACAAACACAGTCTCTTCAACTCATGTCTATGAAATCTGCTAAGAGATAAAAAGCGAAATAAATTGTGGAACATATATAACTTTATGGAATGATACGGAGGTATCAGAAGAATGAGGGAGGCCTGTACGTGCTGACTTGTAAGGGGGCTTATACTTTATTAAGGTAAAAAACCCAAGACGCATACAAACATGTTTCATAAAGTTCCATTTAAAAGTATGTGTTGGGCTGGGCATGGCGGCTCACTCCTGTAATCCCAGCACTATGGGAGGCCGAGGTGTGCGATTAGGAGTTCAAGACCAGCCTGGCCAACATGGTGAAACTCTGTTTCTACTAAAAATACAAAAATTAGCCGGGAGTGATGGCAGGCACCTGTAATCCTAGCTACTCAGGAGGCTGAGGCAGAAGAATCGTTTGAATGTGGGAGGCGGAGGTTGCAGTGAGCCGAGATTGTACCACTGGGCACAAGCCTGGGTGACAGAGGGAGACTCTGTCTCTAAATAAATAAATGTGTTCAATGAATCT
>NW_012117152.1:0-1390 GCF_000951035.1 Colobus angolensis palliatus
TTGCAGTGAGCCAAGATCGCGTCACTGCACTCCAGCCTGGGTGACAGAGCAAGACTCTGTCTCAAAAAAAAACAAAAAACAAAAAACACCTCAGTCCCACCATTAACCTGCTGTGCAACCTCAGAAGTTACCTATTCTCTCTTGGCCTCAGTTCCATGTGTGAAAATTACAATAACCGTTCCTGCTTCATATATAGAATTTTAGGAAAGATAAAATGAAATAACACATGCAAATAATTACCACAGTACTCAAATTTCTCTGCACAGTTGAGTCATTTGGGAAGCATCAAAAAACACTGATAACTTGACATGCAGTTCTAGGCTGAATCTCACACACACACACACACGACCTGTGTCCTAACTTCATATACTGTGATTTAGTTGGTCTGGGGTGTGGCTTGGGATTTGTAATTTTTTAAAGATCTACAGGTAATGCTAACGTGCAGCTAAGTTTGAGAATTACTGATTTTGCACAATCAGAATGCAAAAAAGGCAGCAATTATTATTTTGAATCCCATGATCAACATAACTTGGAAAAGTTGTCAGGTTTACTTTCAGGGACAGATGGAACCACCTTAGGACCATTACAATTTAGGTAAAGGTACAAACATTTTTGTACCCTTAAGCTGCAAGCAGTAAGGGGACAGAAAACCACCTCTTTCATACTGAAAATTTCAGTAACAGTAAAGGTTCTGTCCCACCTAAAAGAGATTAAGAATCAAAATGTATGATAACACCTGGGCTCACGCCTATAATCCCAGCACTTTGGTAGGCCGAGGTGGGAAGATCGCTTGAGCCCAGGAGTTGGAGACCAGCCTGGGAAACACAGTGAACCCTCGTTCCAAAAAAAAATTTTTTTTTTAAATTAGCCGAGCATGGTGGTGCGCGTCTGTAATCCCAGTTACTCGGGAGGCTTAGATGCGAGGATCACTTGAGCCTGGGAGTTTCAGGCTGCAGTGAGCCGTGATCTCCGCCACTGCACTCCAGCCTCAGCGACAGAGCGAGACCCTGGTCCCCAATCCCTCTTTCCCCGCAAAAAACCCACTAAGGTAGAGTAAGGGAAGTAAGTTTGAGGAATCAAAGGCCACCCGTTCCAGTGCATTCAGAAGGCAATGTTAATTCAGCGACTTAAAGTCAACGACCGTTTCATTAACCTGACCCCATAAATGGGATTTTTCTGGGACCTATTTAAGTGCATAAGCGTTGTGTGAGCTGCTGGGATTTACAAATACAAACACGAAGTGTGCCTCCCCACAAAGATCGCACAGTTTAGCAGGGAAAATCCTCTAAAGATAAAATACAAGTTAGAAAAAACATTTAAAAGGCTTGGGGCGTCCCAAGCGCGGGGTACCCGGGGCGGCCGCCAAGCGTGCGGGCGGCACCGAGGGCTC
>NW_012117152.1:6855-7779 GCF_000951035.1 Colobus angolensis palliatus
GACAGAGCAAAACTCTGTCTCAGGAAAAAAAAAACAAAAGAAGAACTTAGGCTGAGGAGAGGAGGACAGTCAAGCTTCTAGCACTGTAGTTAAAGATGTTTCACTGGTAGTCAGTATTGAGTGGACCTGAAGTCTTTGGAAGGATCCATGGGGATCAGAAATAGAAGTGACTTCCTCATGCACTGAACAAAATGAAAAAGTTCTGAAAGTGACCGAGAATGCCTTCAAATGTAGCAGTGGCACCACCCTTAAAAGACCGTTACACTACATCTTGACAGTTGAGCACGTTAATTTTCCACATTTATGATTAAAATATGTTTCCAAGGCGAGGCATGGTGGCTCACACCTGTAATCCCAACACTTTGGGAGGCCAAGGTGAGAGGATCGCTTGAGCTCAGGAATTTGAGACTGACCAGCCTGGGCAACGTGATGCAACTCTGTCTCTACAAAAATACAAAAAATTAGTTGAGTGTGGTGGCATGTGCCTATAATCCTAGCTACTGGAATGGGGCTGAGGTGGGAGGATCACTTGAGCCTAGGAGGTCAAGGCTGCGGTGAGCTGAGATTGCACCACTGCGTTCCAGCAGCCTGGTCAACAGAGTGAGACCCTGACTCTCTCTTTCTGTATATAAAAATATGTTTGCAAATTTGCAGTTGCCTAACCAGCAATTCCACTTGCAGGAATTTATGCCAAGAAATATTTGGACACATGTCCACATACAAAAATGTTTGTCACAGCATTGTTTTTAGGTTGGTGTAAAAGTAATTGCAGTTTATAATAATGGTGAGAAGTTGGGGAAAAAAATCTACATTTCCAACAATAAGAGATTGGTTAAATTACTGTATATTTATTGCTGGAAATTGTTGACAGTAACAGCAGTATATGTCATAAATCAATTTATATAAAATCAGTGTGTCCCTAGC
>NW_012117153.1:0-473 GCF_000951035.1 Colobus angolensis palliatus
CACAATTAAAAGAACTAGAGAAGCAAGAGCAAACAAATTCAAAAGCTAGCAGAAGACAAGAAATAACTAAGATCAGAGCAGAACTGAAGGAGATACAGACCTGAAAAACTCTTCTAAAAATCAATGAAGCTAGGAGCTGGTTTTTTGAAAAGATCAACAAAATAGATAGACCACTAGCCAGAATAATAAAGAAGAGAAAAAAATCAAATAGACACAATAAAAAATGATAAAAGGGATATCACCACTGATCCCAAAGAAACACAAACTACCATCAGAGAATACTATAAACACCTCTACACAAATAAAATAGAAAATCTAGAAGAAACAGATAAATTTCTGGATATGTACACCCTCCCAAGACTAAACCAGGAAGAAGCTGAATCCCTGAATAGACCAATAACAAGTTCTGAAATTGAGGCAGCAATTAATAGCCTACCAACCAAAAAAAGTCCAGGACCGGATGGATTCACAGC
>NW_012117153.1:523-1512 GCF_000951035.1 Colobus angolensis palliatus
ATCCCTGAATAGACCAATAACAAGTTCTGAAATTGAGGCAGCAATTAATAGCCTACCAACCAAAAAAAGTCCAGGACCGGATGGATTCACAGCTGAATTCTACCATAGGTACAAAGAGGAGCTAGTACCATTCCTTTTGAAATGAGTCCAAACAATAGAAAAAGAGGGACTCCTTCCTAACTCATTTTATGAGGCCAGCATCATCCTGGTATCAAAAGCTGGCTGAGACACAATAAAAAAAGAAAATTTCAGGCCAAGACAAGGATGGCCTCTCTCAACACTCCTATTCAACATAGTATTGGACGTTCTGTCCAGGGCAATTGGGCAAGATAGAGAACTAAAGCGTATTCAAATAGGAAGAGAGGAAGTCAAACTGTCCCTGTTTGCAGATGACATGATTATATATTTAGAAAACCCCATCATCTCACCCAAAATCTCCTTAAGCTGATAAGCAACTTCAGCAAAGTCTCAGGACACAAAATCAATGTGCAAAAATCACAAGCATTCCTATACACCAATAACAGACAAACAGAGAGCCAAATCATGAGCGAACTCCCATTCACAACTGTTTCAAAGAGAATAAAATACCTAGGAATACAACTTACAAGGGATGTGAAGAACCTCTTCAAGGAGAACTACAAACCACTGCACAAGGAAATAAGGGAGGACACAAACAAATGGAAAAACATTCCATGCTCATGGATAGGAATAATCAATATCATGAAAATGGCCATACTGCCCAAAGTAATTTATAGATTAAGTGTTATCCCCATCAAGCTACCAGTGACTTTCTTCACAGAATTAGAAAAAAACTACTTTAAATTTCCTATGGAACCAAAAACAAGCCCACATAGCCAAGACAGTCCTAAGCAAAAACCACAAAACTGGAGGCATCATGCTACCTGACTTCAAACTATACTACAAGGCTACAGTAACCAAAAGAGCATGGTACTGGTACCAAAACAGATATATACACCAATGGAACAGAA
>NW_012117154.1:0-4545 GCF_000951035.1 Colobus angolensis palliatus
CTATAGATCACTTTTTAGGAAGAAACAAAAGGGCAATACAATTCATCCCCTTACTTGCAGGATTAGGCATAACTACTGCCGTAGCAACTGGGGCTACAGGCCTAGGGGTTTCTGTTACTCAATACACCAAACTGTCTCGCCAATTGGTCTCAGATATGCAGGCCATTTCAAGTACTATACAAGATTTACAAGATCAGGTAGATTCTCTGGCAGAAGTATTGCTCCAAAATAGAAGAGGCCTAGATTTACTAACTGCAGAACAGGGAGGCATCTGCTTGGCTTTACAGGAGAAGTGCTGTTTCTATGCCAACAAATCCAGGATTGTCAGAGATAAGATCAGGCGTCTACAAGAAGACCTAGAAAAACGACGAAAAGAAATAACCGATAACCCGCTTTGGACTGGGTTCCATGGACTCCTTCCCTATCTTATGCCATTCCTGGGCCCCCTGCTTTGCCTATTGCTCTTACTCTCTGTAGGACCTTTGGTCTTCAATAAGCTCATGACATTCCTTAAGCAACAAGTCGAGGCTATCCAAGCGAAGCCTATACAGGTCCATTATCATCGCCTAGAACAAGAAGGTCGCGGTGGTTCATACTCACACCCATTATGACCACCTTCCCTATGCGCTGAACTGGACAGCCAATGACGGGTAAGAGAGCATCATCTCTCACTAACCTAAGACAGGAGGGCCGTCATAAGCTACTGCCTAATCCCATGACGGGTACCAGTGATGAGATGTATTACTCTAACCTAAGACAGGCGCAGTTCCCAAGGGACAATCTTCTAGCCACAATTATATATAAAAAAAAGGGGGACCTGTCCGGAGCCATAAGGCCCGGAGTTAGCTGACCTCTGTTGCTTGATCTCCGCAAAGCGGAGACAAAATGGCACATTTCCGGGTTCTTTATTATAAATTGTTCCTGCGCGCGCCTAAACTCTTCCCGCGCGTGCCAACCTTTCCCACGCACGCGCAAACATTTTTCCCCGCCCAGGAAGATATGCGGCCTAGGGCGCAGGCGCAATCCCGCGCCCAGGAAAATTACAAACCCACGGCGCATGCGCAATTGCAATTTGAGAAGACCCGGCCCCCGTCACCGCCCTGGCCCAACCTCTTCCCCTGCCAGCCTATATAAGGCATCGCACCACCATTATTAAACGAGACTTGATCAGGCTATTTGTCTTGTCTCCATTTCTTGTGTTTTCTTGTCTCCTCCATTCCCACTCCCCCTTCCAGGGCCCGTTTGACTGTCCCGCGGGTCGGGACAGGTTACCAGTTTGGGTTCCCTTTGATTTGAGCAACACACATGCTGACAACCTGAGTCTGCAGTTAGCGGATCCTTAGCTAACTTGCTAGAGAAAAGGTCGTGGTAAAACTTGACCTTGCTCTATTCATCAACAGCATATCCTGTGAAAGTCACTACACTTCCATGAAAACCTTGGTGCTAGGCCTACGATATCTTTGCAGAGGTCTGACCTAAGCAGACTCCTTGTGTTAATAGTAACAACAATCACAGTGGTCCTGAACACAAAGGCAGCATTCATTGTGTGCTAGCTGTGGTTTTAAGCATATTACATCTATTTACTAATTTAATCCTAAAACAACTTTTGCTTTAGGTACTCCTATTAACCTCATTTTATGGATGGGAAAGAGACTGTGAGAAGTGGAATCACCCGCCCAAGGTCATACACCTGTGTGATGGAGGCAGGGTTTGAACCCAGCACACTGGCCTCACCTTGTGGGCTCCTACCACTACACTATCTCATGTTACTACCCTGTATCCATCTCCAGAATGAACTGGCATCCGCAAGTTCTCCCCAAGGCCTCACTGCAGCCCTTGCAGCTCGGCATCAGCTCCTTGCACTACCCAGGTAGTGTTGTTTCTGACTCGGGGTCTGCATCTCTCTCTGCATCACTGGGGGCATCAGCTGCTTGCACTACCCAGGTAGTGTTGTTTCTGACTCAGGGTCTGCATCTCTCTCTGCATCACTGGGTTCAGAGGCTCTGAGGAGCGAGCCCGGTCCAGTGCTAGTTTTGCAGTTCATAACCCTTGAGTAAATGTTACAACTGGAGGGCTGCACAAATGCATCATTTGGTTTCAAACCATGGGTCTCTCTGAGCAGGAATTGCTGGATTGGGCCCCAGAAAGTTCCAGACCCTTTGTCTGGAGTCACAGGGTCTGTGTCCAGTGAGGCCTAGAGGTCATGTGAGGTCCAGAGAGAGAGAAGCACAAGGCAGCTGCTGCCTCCGAGGCCTCATAGGAACCATGCAGTGAAGGAACCAGGGTTTCTTCTTTCTCCATGGCAACTAGGAGTGCAGGTCAGCCTTGGAAAAGGATCCTCCATCTTTGGCTAAAAGAACGGTGAGCCCAGGTTTGGTAATGATGTAGCTGTGTGAGTTGATGGATGCAAAGTGCCCGGCTTGGTGCCTTATCCATCGTAGGTATTGCTGAAGGAGAGCTTTGGTCACCCATGCCTGGAGAGGGCTGTTGTGGCGGGTTGGGACCTTCTGGATTCCTGGCATTGACAATGGCACTATGTGGGGTGGGGACCTTCTTGTTAGAGGAGTCTCCTTCCCTCCCTGCTGGTGACATAGGCAGGAAAAGAAGTAGGAACTAAGCCAATTGCAATAAAGAAAAAAAGAAGCAGCTTCAGCGCCTCCCTTGCCCTGTAAGGAGCGAAGGGGGACAGGGCCAGATGCAGACCCACTGTAGGGATGGGCAGTCTCCGCCCTTCACTGAGGAGGACGCAGGGCTTCCGGCCCCACGGTGGGGCAGGGATACAGGAACCTAGACTCATGCTCAGACATGCTCTGGATTTAGAACTGTAGGCCTTGGGGCCGTTTTTTAAAAATAGACCCTTTCCTTAGGGAAATCCCACAAAACTGCCCCAAAGATGAGTGAGGTAGGAAGAGTGTGAGCCCCGTTGGTGCTTCAGAGCCAGATGGGCCATGTGGATGCCAGTGCAGAAGGTGATCTTGCCCTTGGGTTGGATGGTGTGTAGCTTGGGCAGGATACAGCCGGTGTCTGGAGTGAGTGTGGTCAGCACTTCACAGTCATTAGCCAGTGTGATGAGGGCCATGTTGTTCTCAGGGTTGCTGCGGGTTTTGTTTATTTTATTTTATTTCATTTTTGAGACTGAGTCTTGCTCTGTCACCTAGGCTGGTGTGCAGTGGTGCAATCTTGGTTCACTGCAACCTCTGGCTCCTGGGTTCAAGTGATTCTCCTGCCTAAGCCTCCCACATAGCTGGGACTACAGGCACCGGCCACCACACCAGGCTAATTTTTGTATTTTTAGTAGAGACAGGGTTTCACCATGTTGGTCAGGCTGGTCTCGAACTCCTGACCTCATGATCTGCCCACCTCGGCCTCCCAAAGTGCTGGGATTACAGGCATGAATCACTGCACCCGGCCTGCTGCGGGTTTTGAATGACATACTATGTTGACAGCGTCCTGCTAGGCCTGCAGCCAGGCGGGTAAAAAGTCCCCATTCCACACATACTCAGTGTTGTCCACACACACCACAGTGCTTTCCAACACCATCCTGCCACCTTCCTCCCTCTCATTTCTTGAAATAATCCTTCATGCATAATTTGGGTTAATAGTGCCTCATAGTCTACTTAGAAAGAATCAGATAGAATTTTGTTTAGTAAGGAAATTTCCAAATAGAGAACAGAAAAGTTAACTGATGGCAACGTATTAATAGAGAAGATCAGTGAGGAAATGAATTAAAGAGGTTCCTTTTACACTTTTCTTCTCTGAGGCTAGGTACACCTTAGCTCAGGTTGCAGCTTCTTTGGTGCTGTCAGAGCACAGCTGGCATGAAATGGGAAGTTTCTGAAAGTCAGATGACACATTTGTGAAACGCAACCTCACTGTTATCTACCTGGAGCCCATAATTCAGCTGACAACAATCTCAGCAACAGGCATTTCAATGTGGTCCTGCATTTTGCTAATTGCTGGTGTATACTCAGGACACTGGAAGATTTAACCTTTTGGATGAGACAGACACCAGTAACTTCCCAGCTGAGGTTCCCAGGAATGAACTGATGAGAAGTGACATCCAAAAAACTATGTCTTAAAATATAAAGAGATAAAAAGAATGAAGTAGAGACTCAAACAGGTATTTGCACACCCACATTCATAGCAACATTATTTGCAATAGTCAAGAGGTGGCAGCAGTCCAGGTGTGCACTGAGAGATGGATGGATAAACAAAATATGCTGTAACCACACAATGCAACATCCAGCCTGAACAAGGAAGTTCTGACACATGCTCCAACACTGATGAACCTTCAGGATGTTATGTTAAGTGAAATATGCCCATTGCAAAAAGACAAATACTGTGATTCCACTTCTTTCTCCCTTTCTTTCTTTCCTTCTTTCTCTTTCTTTCTTTCTCTCTTTCTTTCCTTTCCCTCCCTCCTTCCCTCTCTCTCTTTCTTTCTTTCTTTCATTCTTTCCCTTCCTCCCTCCCTCTCTCCCTCCCCCCTTCTTTCTTCCTTCCTTCTTTTCTTTCTTCTTTCTTTCTCTTTCTTTTCTTTTTTTT
>NW_012117154.1:8360-10336 GCF_000951035.1 Colobus angolensis palliatus
AGAGAGAGAGAGAGAGAGAGAACATCCAGGACTGATATTAGCCATTCTGAATTGGACTGCCCCCTCAAATGTGGTCTTGCAGCTTTCCACTTGTTTAGGAGTAAGGAGTTTTATTGGAATAAATGTTCTCAGATATGAATCAGCACAACAGCACCCTCCCTTCTCAGTTCCAGCTGATGCTGAGACACCAATGGCAAATCTTGACCCATGCCCAGCCCAGGAGGATGAGTGACAGTCAGGATTTTGGGCCACAACACAGGAAGCTTCCTGCAGTGTCCTCTTCTCCAGGGTGCGCTGTGGGAAGGCCTCCCCAGCCTGGGCAGGGGCTCGGCTCTCACAGGACGGGGCAGCTGAGTAGCTGACAGCAGGGCCTGGTGGGGGGCCGAGGATGACGGTAGAGTCATCCACTGACACTCTGGACAAAGGCCAAACCTGTCTTGGATGCCACCTAGTTGCTGCCCTCTTAACCTGAGCCTCCGGCCTGCCTCAGACCTTATAATTTCCTAAGCACGCCTGCATAGACTGCTATTTAGTTTTGCCAATGACTCTGCGAGGGAGCTGTTATCACTGCCAGGCATCACATCCAGTCCTCACGGCTGGCCATAGGAAGATTTGGGCCTCACCTGGGCCTCCCATCCAAGCCCCAAGTTCTTTCCTCCCCCAGTGGCCAGCCAGAGCCACCAACCCTCCCTCAAGCTGTCAGAGAAGGCAGCTGTGATGAGCACTGAGCCCTCCACCAGGAGCTGTTGAATGAACAAGTATGAATCTCAAACACAATTTTCTGCAAGGTCTTTTTCTCCACTCCCAGGCCCAGCTGTATCTCTTACGGCTGAGATCAGGATGACTTTGCTGGGGCCTGGCTGGAAGCGCTTCTCTAGATTGCCATGGACCAGGCAGTCTAGCGGTGAGGAAGTCAGAGGCTCCAGAGACACTTAGATATCATCAGATCCCCTCCCAAAGGGAGAAGAATGCTCTGTTTTATTTCATTTTATTTAACTTTGTTAATTTAATTTTTAGAGGCAGGATCTTGCCCTGTTGCCCAGGCTGAAGTTCAATGGCTTCATCATGGGCCACCGCAGCCTTGAGCTCCTGGGCTCAAGAAATCCTCCTGCCTCAGCCTCTCAAAGAGCTGGGTCTACAGGTGTGAACTACCATGTCTGCTAATTAATTTTTTTTTTTTTTTTTTGAGACAGAGTCTCACTCTGTCACCCAGGCTGGAGTGCAGTGGCGTGATCTTGGCTCACTGCAACCTCTGCCTCCTGGGTTCAAGTGATTCTCCTGCCTCAGCCTCTGGAGCAGCTGGGACTACAGGCACGCACCACCACGCCCAGCTAATTTTTGTATTTTTAGTAGAGACGGGGTTTCACCATGTTGGCCAGGATGGTCTTGATCTCTTGATCTCATGATCCGCCCTCCTCGGCCTCCCAAAGTGTTGGGATTACAGGCGTGAGCCACTGCGCCCGGCCTGTGATTCTACTTTAATGAGATACCTAGTCAAATTCATAGAGACAGAAGGTAGAATTGTGGGTGCCAGGGGCTGAGGGCGGGGGGATGGGGAGTTACAGTTTAATGGGTGCAGACTTTCAGTTTGGGATGAGGAGAAAGCTCTGGAGAGGGAAGGTGGTGATGGTTGCACAATATGCATGTACTTAATGCCACAGAACTATGTACTTCGAATGACTGAAATAGTACATTTTATGTTATGTGTGTTTTACTACAATAAAAAATACAGAAAGAGGCCGCACACGGTGGCTCATGCCTCTAATCCTAGCACTTTGGGAGGCTGAGGTGGGTGGATCACCTGAGGTCAGGAGTTCAAGACTAGCCTGGCCGACATGGTGAGTACAAAAATTAGCTGGGTGTGGTGGTATGCATCTGCAATCCCAGCTACTCGGGAGGCTGAGGCAGGAGAATCACTTGAACCTGAGAGGTGGAGGTTGCAGTTAGTTGAGATCAAGCCACTGCACTGCAGTCTG
>NW_012117154.1:10386-18700 GCF_000951035.1 Colobus angolensis palliatus
GCGTGATCTTGGCTCACTGCAACCTCTGCCTCCTGGGTTCAAGTGATTCTCCTGCCTCAGCCTCTGGAGTAGCTGGGATTATAGGCGCCTGACACCACACCTGGCTAATTTTTGTATTTCTAGCAGAGACGAGGTTTAACCATGTTGGCTGGGCTGGTCTCAAACTCCTGACCTCAAGTGATCCACCTGCCTCAGCCTCCCGAAGTGCTGGGATTACAAGTGTAAGCCACCATGCCTGGCCAAAATTTTTTTTTTTTACTTATAATTTTTTGTAGAGATAGTGTCTCCCTATGTTGCCGAGGCTGGTCTCGAACTCCTGGCTTCAAGAGACCCTCCCACCTCAGCCTTTCTCTGACTGTTCAGTTTGATCCACATGGAACCAGGTTTGCTTGCACCCTCCTCACCGCTTCTGCTTTCTGCTCCTCCCAAACCCAGGAACATATTCAGATATGCATCAATGTGCACATGCGCCAACACGTGTGGGCACACACAAGCAAGCGCACAGACACACACCGACACACACACCCTGGACACACACACATTGTTTTCTTGAAATGACTTTTGGCAGCAGCAAAGCCAAACCTTTCCAAAGGCCAGAGAAAGGCCTTAATTTGCATCCTGTTAACTTGGGAGGCTGCATCTCCTCCACTGTTTTCAGTACAAAACATGAGTCAATGGCCTTCCTCAATCCTCACCCCAGCAAATTAATTAGGGTCAATGTGATTAAAGGGCTCGCTCTGGTGCAGGAACTAGGGTCCCCAGATACCCTGATGAACTTCACTCACAGTCTCTTTCCTAAGGTTTGTGCCCTAAAACAAGGCACTTACTCGCTGTGTTCAGCTCTTAACCTCAAGAACTTCCCTTCCCAGCTGGGGGCCTCTTCCCTAAAGGAGTTACCAGAAAGCAAGAAGCAACACACAAAGCTTTCAAAAGCAAAATGGTGAGGAATGTAGTGCGTGTCAGCGAGTCAACGAAAATAAGAAAGGGGGCCTGATGTCAAGCTTCACACGATCATTTTAATTTCCGAGTACTTTTTGGGTATTTTCATGTTGGCTTCATGGAAATTTATGTTTGCCGAGAAGACTGTATTTACTACAGGATCTCGCTGTGTTCATTTAGCCTGGTAATAAAAACCATCTGCCTGAAATCCTTTCTGGAACAAGGAGGGGTATAAGCAAATAAGCAAATGGTCATAAAAGATCCGGAGAAGGGCGGGGCTGTTTCAGGAAAGTGGGGAGCCTGGAGTACATGCCTCGGGCCTGGTGACCGTAGGAGGCCGGGGACTACTGATGGTCATGTGTGAGGCTGCACAGCTTTCCCAGTAAATACGGTGCATGGTGGGAGGACAGGTGCATGTGGACAGGCACCCGTCTCTTCCCGAGCACTCACTCTGGGCTGGCGTCTCAACGCTGGAGTAAGAACAGTATCATCATGCATCAAGTCAGGAGTCCTTGAAGTGGGTTGAAGAGTGTCCCTGCAAAACTCATGTCCACCCAGAACCTCAGACCTTCTTTGGAGATAGAGTCTTTATGGGGGTGATTAAGTTAAGTGTGGCTGAGTGCGGTGGCTCATGCCTGTAATCCCAGCACTTTGGAAGGCTGAGGAGGGAGGATCACGTAAGGTCGGTAGTTTGAGACCAGCCTGGGCAACACGGTGAACCTCTGTCTCTACAAAAAAATGCAAAAATTAGCTGCAGGGCATGGTGGCGAGCACCTGTAATCCCAGCTACTTGGGAGGCTCAGGCGGGAGGATCTCTTGAGCCTGGAAGGTGGAGGTTGCAGTGAGCAGTGATTGTGCCACTGCACTCCAGCCTGGGTGACAGAGCAAGATGCTGTCTCAAAAACAAAACAAAACTAAACTAAAGATGAAGTTATACTGGCCCTAAATCCAATGGCTGCTGTCCTTACAAAAAGAGGATCGGCAGAGAAGAGGGAGGACAGCCACGTGACGACAGAGGCAGAGATGGGGATGACGCGACTACGAGCCAGGAAAGGCCAAGGAGACTTGGAGCCACCAGGGCCTGGGACCAGCAAGAAAGGGGCCTCCATTAGAGCCCTCAGAGGATCGTAGCCTTGCCGGCACCTTGATTCTGGATTTCCAGCCTCTGGAGCTGTGAGAGAATGACGCTCTCTGTAGAAGGAAGCTCTCAGAGTCCCTTCTGCCTGGGAGTTCTGAGCCACTGTGTCTTTGTGGGGAGAGACGGGTCAGACAAGATCGCAAAGAAGCCTCTCAAGCTCTTGGCCTTTAAGTCAGGCATTGAAGTTCGAGAGTAGAACAGAGCCAACCTTCAGAGAATATTGTTGAGCCCATGTTTTGTTTACCGGTTTGTTTTTCTGCCCCTCTGGGAGGAGGTCGAGACACCTAGGCTCAAGGAGGTAAAAGGGCAGCTGAGAGCAGCTGTGAGGGTTTCAGAGGGGCCTTCGTCCTGTCCTGGTCTCTGGGTCCACCCTACAGATGGGGGTGTCACCACAGGAGTCCTGAGCTGGGGTCTGTGAGTAGAGAGGGCTGCTCCTCTGCCTGCCCTGGGAGGCGAGGGGTGGAGGAGAAATGGCAAGGCACATGAAGCTTTCTTCATGTGGGTTCTGATAACATAGGTTTTTATGTTCTCAGCAAGACAGTGTTCTTGTAAGCCAGGCATTGGTAAGAGATAATCTTCAAGGTTCCTTTAGCTCCGATTGCCATATAAAGACCTAGGCCTGCAGGTCTGATCTTTGAGGTTCTTATAATCCAGAAAACTCAGGACACTGCGTGCCAGTGTCGGCTTCAAGGAGCAAGGGAAGTCCAGTTCTGCCAGTCCTGGGGTATGAGGAGGAGGAGGGAGGGTGAGGAGGAGGAGGAGGGAAGGTGAGGAAGGGGAGCCGAATGGCCGCACACCTGCCACAGTCTCTCCTGCAGCTAACATTGGGGAGCGGGAGCCTCTGCAAAATGGGTTTTCTGCCCCCTGCCAGGAAACACTGGAGGAGGCCTCATCTCAGTACGGGAGTGCGGGTGGGTATTGAAGGAACACATGTGGCTGAAGGAAGGTGGGATGGATGAGCACACACTGGGATTCCTGGCGCCCTTCACCTCCTCCATGGTGTGGAGGAGACCCAGGATCCTCATGTGTTCCCAAAGCCGGAACAGGGTGGCTGGGAGCCAAAACCTGGCTGGAAGCCAGTGGATGCCAAGAGCCCACTTTGGCCAGGATGGGGTGGGAATCGCACTAGATCTTGGAGGGATCACCATGGTGTACTTGGTCACACGTAAGAGACCCCAAAAGCAGGACCTCAGGATCTTCTGCGGGGACATCGGCTGGATTCACAAAGAATCCTGCTGGACACCGGCTGGGCAACAGAGGCTGAGGTCGGACTAGCCTCTGGCGCAGACCGGGAGACAATCGCCTCTCCCAGGGACTGTGAGATTTCCTGCACACTGCTCGCCATGTAGGATATGATGCCAGGGAAGAGAGAAACAGGACTGACGAGACTGGAATCTACAAACACATATTTACCTAATAAGGCCTGTTTCAATCAAAGAAGCTTGTTTCAAACAGAGAGGGCTGAGAGGATATTCCTAACAGATTAAAGTCCCCTGGGCTGCCCATGGGGGTCTCAGGAAGAGGAGAACTAAAGAAACTTCGTGGTCCCTGCACACTGGCATGTTCGAGTGAATCTGAGCTGTTACCGCCTTGGCATGAAAAAGATGATTGTCAGGGGCTGAACTGTGTCCCCTTCCAAATTTATATGTTGAAGTTCTAGCCCCCAGTGCCTTACAACGTGGCTGTACTTGGAGATGGAGTGTATAAAGAGGTGATTAAGTTGAAATGAGGTCGTATGGGGAGTCCTGACCCAATCTCACGGATGTCCTCCCAGGAAGGGGAGACAAGGACACAGATACATGCAGGGGGATGACCCTGGGAAGACACAGGGACAAGACAGCATCTACAAGCCAGGGAGAGGGGCTTCAGGAGAAACCCACCCTGTGGGTGCCTTGATCTCTGACTTCCAGCCTCCAGAACTGTGAGACAATAAAGCCTGTTGTTTAAGCCGCTCTGTCTGTGGAACTTTGTTACAGCATTCTTGGCAAACGAATACAATGATTCTGCTCAAAGACCACGGGTCTTCCTGTGCATCCCTGCAGACATCTGTATCCAGAGGAGGACCACACAGGAGGCCTGGATGTTCCCAAACTTCCCTCAGATACCTGCTGTTACCCAAGTTCCCTGGGCGGAGGAACTAATCCCCACGCACAGAAAGGGGAACCAGAGGCCGGGCGTGGTGGCTCACGCCTGTAATCCCAGCACTTTGGGAGGCCGAGGCCGGTGGATCACCTGAAGTCAGGAGTTCGAGACTAGCCTGGCCAACATGGTGAAACCTCTTCTCTACTAAAAAATAAAAAAATTAGCCAGAGGTAGTGGCGGGCACTTGTAACCCCAGCTACTCAGGAGGCTGAGGCAGGAGAACCCGGGAGGTGGAGGTTGCCATAGCCGAGATCGTGCCATTGCACTCCAGCCTGGGCAACAAGAATGAAACTCCATCTCAAAAACAAACAAACAAACAAATAAATAAATAGGAACCAGAAAGTCTGATTGGATCAAGTTTTTCCTGAATTGACTGAACTTTGTTTAATTGTCAAGTTTAAGAGCTCCATTATGGGGTGGGATGAAGGCTTGAGACAGAAATGATACTTAGTTATGGAAAAGGGAATTTGAATTTTTTTGCTGCCCACTTGAGTTTTGGAGTCTCAGAAAATCATACTGACTTAATCAAGAAAGCAGATGCTGTGATGCACGTTTGATCAGTGCAGATGCTGATGTTTACAATGAGCAGCTGAAAAATCAGCTTCCCTCCTGACAGTCCGGAGCTTGGGCCTAGAGCCCCGGCCCACAGACTAAGAAGCAAAGGTGATTTTACAACCCGCGCACTGAGTTGGAGTGTGTTCTCACCCAGCAAAGTTTTTGTCCACTCAGAACGTCAGAACGTGACCTTATTTGGAAGCAGGGCTGTAGGTATAATGAGTTAAGATGAGGTCACAGTGGATTAGGGTGGGCACTACACCAATGCCACTGGTGTCCTTATAAGAGCAGGGGAGACCCAGGGGGAAGAGGGCTATGTGAAGACCGAGGCGGAGACTGCAGCTGTAGGGCAGGGAATGCCGGGGATAGCTAGACCCCACCGGAAGCTGGAAGGGGCAAGGAAGCCTTCTTCTCTAGACCTTCAGAGACAGCATGGTCCTCCTGGCACCATGATTTCAGAATTCTGGCTTCCAGAATTGGGAGTAAGTTTCAGTTGTTTTAAGCCACCTAATTTGAAGTACTTTGTTACAGCTGCCCTAGGATGCTAATATATTGTTATAAAAATCAGAGTTTCTGCTGAGTGCGGTGGCTCTCAAAATGCCCATAATTCTAGCACTTTGGGAAGCCGAGGAGGGAGGATCATTTGAGTCCAGGAGTTTGAGACCAGCCTGGGCAACATAGTGAAACCCCATCTCTACAAAAAGAATACAAAAATTAGCCGGGCATGGTGGTGCACACCTGTGGTCCCAGGTACTTGGGAGGCTGAGGTGGAAGGATCTCTTGAGCCCAGGAGGTTGAGGCTGCAGTGAGCCATGATCACACCGCTGCACCCCAGTTAGGGAGACAGAGTGAGACCTTGTTTCAAAAAAAAATCCAGGGTTTCTAGAGCCTGAGCTCTATCTGAAATGATTTAGAACCTTTCTTCTAGGGACGAATTCCTCCAAATGTAGAACCAGGCAGGAGATTTAGGCACAAGAGGTTTCCAGGGTGTCTCTACGGAGCATCCCCTGCTCCCCGTTTCTAGTCTAAATCAGATGACATGGACCCCTGAAAGCAAATGCTTGCAAATCACTCAGGATGCCCTCCCAGCCAATGGAGAATAAAGCAGAGGAAGGAAGGAAGGAAGGAAGGAAGGAAGGAAGGAAGGAAGGAAGGAAGGAAGGAAGGAAGGAAGAGAGGTGGCAGGCACACAGGCTCTCTTTGCTTTCCAACAGGAAGCGGCTCAGGGTCTGTTTTCTTCTCCATTCCTTTCAAATGGATCTTTCATATCTCCAATAACTCTTATCTTTCAGCAAACTCCAGCAGGCCCCAAATGAACCGAGAAAATATCCAACTTCAAAGGTTTTGTACAAATCATCTTAAAGGCCTGACCTAAGCCTGGGAAAGCCAGAACGAAGCCCAGAAATCACTCCTTATTTCATCACTGTTTAGCCAAGACACCTTTCCTGTCCACAGGTCACATCTGTCACTGTCCCCTTACTGCCCCTGCCCAGGTCCCAACCACCTTGAGACACCTGCATGATCCACCCTCAAAGCAATGAGTTAGGAGCCACGCTCCTGGTCCTTGGCCGGTAGCTTTAGTGTTATTCTGGGGGAGCTGCGTGGGGGCACCTGCGGGGGCTGCCCCATGAGGGCTGTGGTTTAATTTCCTTTGCTACTTTCCTTAGCTCTTCAGTCTCAGTCTCAGCCACTGAACTGTGTCTTGGCCACTGGTGGTGACAGCACAGGGTGACACTGTTGTCAGGAAGAAGGTGCTTTTTCTTTTTTTCAAGATGGAGTCTTGCTCTGTTGCCCAGGCTAGAGTACAGTGGTGCAATCTTGGCTCACTGCAATCTCCACTTCCCGGGTTCAAGCGATTCTCCTGTCTCAGCCTCATGAGTAGCTGGGATTACAGGCACCTGCCACCACACCCAGCTAATTTTTGTATTCTTAGTAGAGACAGGGTTTTGCCATATTGACCAGGCTGGTCTCAAACACCTGACCTCAGGCAGTCCACCTGCCTCGGCCTCCCAAAGTGCTAGGATTATAGGCATGAGCCACTGCGCCCAGACAGGAAGATGTGTTTGTGAGCCAGGACAATTGTGAGTGGAAATAGAAGAAAAAAAGTAAAATAATAATACTAATAATGCCTTTTCTCTGGTCCTGGAAGATCTACACGAACTTGTATTTTACATGTCTTGTCTGGATTTAGCTGTGAAAGACCAGTAGACTAACTGGTGGGAAAAATACTTGCACAGCAGCAGGTTGGTTGAATAAAATAAGAGATTTCCAGTCTCGGATTGGATACATGCACTTAATATCAGCAGACATGCTGTGAGTATAAGCCTCTATAAACTGAGCACTGTTGCAGGCGATGGGGACGTGGAACTGGGTAGGACCGATGGCTAAGCTCTCTTCCCTTCCATCCCGGAAAAAATGCACATAGGAACTGGCTGTGGCAGACAGCAGCCTACAGAAAGGTGGAGGCACCTCTCAGCTGGCCTTCAGCTCCAATACAGACATGGGAAACCAGCCTCGGTTCAGGTTTAGGCTCCACTGGCTGCGTTTGCCTGGACATCATCGGCCCTGCACGAAGGTGGCCGCTGAGGGGCCCTCATGGGGGCTGAAATCCAACCAAGCCTTGGTCCCTGCCTGAGTTGCCAGGAACTTGTCTCTTTGGTCTGGGTGGTTCACTCAGCAGGGGTATTTTTTGTAATTCAGTCACCCAGATGGGGGTCCCTTCTTACACTCTATCCACCTGGATGAAGCACCTTTATTTTCTAATTTGGCCAGTTGCAGGGCACGTGACAATCACTGATACGACAGAAGGGTAACCTTTCTGGGGTTGCATCTTAGGAAATTCCATTGAAGGAGGAGTAGAGAGATGATATCATTGACCACAGGACTCAAGAAATAAGCCCAGAGCACACATGGGTTTGGCGGGGGCAATGAACCACGCAGCTGCCGGGAAACTGACCTTCAGAACTTTGATGTGAACGGGGCCATTGACTTCAGCTTTCTCCAAGGTTTTTTTCATTTGTTTGTTTGTTTTTTGGTCTCACTCTGTCACCCAGGCTGGAGTGCAGTGGTGTGATCTCAGCTCACTGCAACCTCTGCTTCCTGGGTTCAAGCGACTCTCCTGCTTCAGCCTCCCAAGTTTTTCACTTGAAACCTGCATGCACACAGCCTTTTTGTTTCGTGGGCTGGGTTCCTACAGAGTTATTAGCGAGGGATTGAATGCATTGAGGCTATTGGTACCAAGTGATCAGGATTAGAACATAGTGGCTTCCCTGTGTTCAGAGTCTCTACAGTTGTTGCAGGGGGCCTGTTGCAATGTCCATTCCAGGGCCTACCGAATCAGAAATTCAGGAGGGGAGGTTAGGAATCTGTGCTTTTATGTCAGCCCCTGTTCCAATCCACATGACTCTTAAGCATTGTGAGGTTGAGATTCACTGATTTAGACACGTAGACCATAAATACCGATTCTTGGACTACAGAGCCAAAGACAAATCGAGTGACGTATTCTAGCTTGTGGAGCCAGCTGGGCAAAGCCAGCAGGGA
>NW_012117154.1:19480-28791 GCF_000951035.1 Colobus angolensis palliatus
ACCACCACACCAGGTTAGGTTTTGTATTTTTAGTAGAGACGAGGTTTCGCCATGTTGGCCAGGCTGATCTTGAACTCCTTACCTCAAGTGATCTGCCTGCCTCAGCCTCCCAAAGTACTGGGATTACAGGCGCGCACCATCGTGCCCGGCTGATACATTCCGTTCTTTAGCTCCTTCTTTGCTTACACATTTTCTTTTCTTTTTAGAAAGTCAACTCACTTTCAATAGGAAGTTGCTGATTCTTTTTCATGTTTACTCTTGAGTTTCAAATAGACACCACCTTATATTTAAAGAAGACTCGTTATCACTGTGCCAGCCACTTCATTTCCATCACTTCATTTCATCTGCACAGAACTCTACGCGGGGGATATGATTAGATCGCATTTAGTGATGAGAAAGAAAACTCGGAGAGCTCACATCAGCAGCCCCGGGTGGCCCAGCTAACACCTGGGGGCGCAGTTCAGCAGCAGGTCTTCTTGGCGATGTGGTTGCTGTCTGCCTGGCTAATGGCCTGCCTCATCCTGAACCCTTCAATGTCCCCCTCATCTTTCCTTCTCTGCCTTGGAAGACGAAAGGATGATGGCTTGTCTGAGGGCTGAAAGATTTCACCCACGTCAAGCCCCATTTGCTTGAAATGTATCTGCCCAGTTTATATCAGCAACATGAAGGGCAAAGAAAGCTACCTGTTTATATTGCCACATCTGTAGGCCATTAAAATACAGGATTAATGGGAGTTTCTGTCAATATCTCGCTTTTTTTTTTTTTTTTTAAGAAAAGTGAGACCATGATTGGGTTACACTAGCGTGAGTGGTAGAAACCAGGTAAAATCTGACCTTTGGGACATGGAGATGGTCATCTGACCCAGGGCAGGTCACACTCAAAGAGCACAGACAAGGTCCCCCCGAAGTCAGTGGGACATTTGGGCCTGAGACTGTGAAACTGAACTGGAACTTATGGGCTTTAGGGAACAAGCCTAAAAGCTCCTAAATCTCCTCCCTGAAGATCTCCTTCCTCCTGTTTTCCTTCTAGATCTTCTGCTGCTTTGACGTGGATGCCATCCCCTGACTTCAAACTCACACGTTCAACCCAGTGATGGGTGGCGACTGGGAGGCTCTGTTAGTCTCTTTTCAGCAGCCTGGCCCTAAATTAAAGGGCCCATGGTCCTCTCTAGTTGAACACACCCCAGGCTCCCAGCCAGCCCCTGGCCCTCAAGAGGGGTTGCGATTGATGGCAGGAGGGAGATACAAGTGAACGTATTTTAGGATCTTGTTACTAGGCCACAAGGAAACACTAGATGGAAAGTCTTATGAATGTGAAAAGCCCGTTTTTAAAAAAAATCAAATCCAAGGAACCCAAAAGGCATGAAGCTATTGTTTAAACACAGACTCAGTGCCCAAACCCTGCACACTAGTTTGTAGAGGTTGGAAGAGGCAGGATGGAAGGGGTTAATGGTGCTATTCTTTCTTGAATATTCTGGAACACACCACAATGAGCCAAAAACAGTCAGAGGGAACCATCATGAGGAGCAGTATGTTTTTACCTACGTTAACTCCAACATCCACAATAGCTGAACCTCAGAATTATTATCTGAATTGTGCATACTGGGAAACAAGAGATTTGATGCATTTAGTAACTTGTCCAAGATTACAAAGTTGGCAAGAGGTAGGGCCCAGAAATGAACAGGGTCCTTTCTTCTGCAAGCTGGCTCCCATGAAATACTACTCTTCTGCCAGCTGAGGTCTGATGTGGTATCACATTATACTACTGCACCAGCTAGGGGGACAAGGGCATTATGCCATCTCTGTAGTATGCTTAGAGGTCTGTCCCAAAATTAGCAGAGTTCACTTTCGGCCATGAAAAGGATATTCCGAGGAAACGATATCTTAGATGGCTTTCTTTCAGTGCATAGACATCACTTGAGAGGCTTCGTGTTACTCAGACATCTTGTAAACTTTACAGCTACTGTTTTACACTTCATCAGCATTCCTGATCTTATGGTGTTCACTTCAAATAATGTTGGGTGTGTAAGAATCAAATGCAAATTGTACAGTATTTGACATGGATGTCTTTAGGAGCCAATATTTCCTCAGATATCATGGTTTCAACGTTATCCACTAATGCTTTAATAGATAGAGTTTCTTTGCATTCATAAATATAATAGTAATAAAAATACGAGTTGTCTACTATAAAACAAAACACTTATATTTCCCAACTACTAAAACATCTATGTAATCTTGAATCCATCTGATCTAAAGGAGGGAAAATGTGCTCAACCTAGGCTACACACTAGATCACTTGGGAAGCTTTGAAAAATTCTTAATGCGTGGGCCCCACTCTGAGACCAATTAAATCAGATCTCTGAGAAGTGTGGTCTGAGAACTGATGGTTTAGAAAACCGTACAGACGGTTCTAACATGCAGCCAGCATTGAGAACTACTGGGTTTAGACAAGAATGGATTTTTTTGTTTTTTGAGATAGACTCACTCTTTCGCCCAGGCTGGAGTGCAGTGGCACAATCTCAGCTCACTGCAACTTCTGCCTCCTAGGTTCAAGCGATTCTCCCGCCTCAGCCTCCCAAGTAGCTGAGATGACAGGTGTGTACCATCATGCCGTGCTAATTTTTGTATTTTTAGTAGAGACAGAGTTTTACCATGTTTCCCAGGCTGGTCTGGAGCTCCTGACCTCAAGTGATCCGCCTGCCTTGCCCTCCCAAAGTGTTAGGATTACCAGCGTGAGCCACCAGGCCCGGCCAATACGGTTTGGCTGTGTCCTCACCCAAATCTCATCTTGAATTCCCATGTGTTGTGGGAGGGACTTAGCGGGAGGTAATTGAATCATGGGGGCAGGTTTTTCTCATGCTGTTTTCGTGATAGTGAATAAGTCTCAGGAGATCTGATGGTTTTAAAAATGGGAGTTTCCTTGCACAAGCTCTCTCTTTGCCTGTTGCCATCCATGTAAGACATGACTTGCTCCTCTTTGCCTTCCACCATGATTGCGAAGCTTCCGCAACCACATGGAACTGTGAGTTCTCCATTAAATCTCTTTCCTTTGTAAACTGCCCAGTCTTGGGTATGTCTTTATCAGCAGTGTGAAAATGAACTAATACACCAGCCAAGAATGGATTTTTAAATTAATGGAGTTAGGTCTGATTGATATCAATGCATTAATGTATAAAGGTCTACACATTATGCATTACAATCAAGAGTTTTAAATATAATGCCACTAAAATATATGCAATGAATGCAATACATACAATGAGTCATTAGCTTCCAGGTGTAGATGCTTGATAAATATGACTGAATTACTGAACGAATGGCATTCTACAAAGTTTTATATGAAAAATTATATTTTGATGAAATTAAGATGCTATCAATTGTAAGATGTAGTATCACTGATAAAGAAAATAAATCCATTAAATTATGACATGCTATCTAGTATATGTCACACCCTAACTTCAAAAATGTTAAAAAGGCCAGACGTGGTGGCTAACGCTTGTAATACCAGTGCTTTGGGAGGCCAAAGTGGGAGTATTACTTGAAGCCAGGTGTTCAAGACTAGCCTGGGCAACAGAGCAAAATCCCATCTGTATGTAAAAATAAAAAAATTACCTGGGCATGGTGGTGCACACCTGTAGTCCCAGCTAATTGTGAGGCTGAGGTAAGAGGATCACTTGAGCCTAGAAGTTTGACGCTACAGTGAGTTAGGATCATGTCACTGCACTCAAGCATGTCTCAGAAAAAAGTTAAAAACAAGAAAAAAATACAATATTTTGAAATTACTGTATTTGCTTTTTCTGCTTAGTCTATGCCAACTGTTATACCATTAATTTCCACTAGATGCCGCTGTGATCTGCTACTTTAGGTTCCGAAAGGCAACCTGAAAGCCAATTTTCTCCAAGGATTTAAAATGGAAATAATTCACCCCCTTTAAAGACAAAAGATATTTTAACCACCTCATATTGTAGGGGGTTGTGGCTCATTCCTTCTCTGTGTTAAGACCTACCCGGAATATCTTATGAAGTGCAAAATTATTTCAAAAGGAAATTGAAAAGTTTTCATGACTTGATAGAAAACAATTGCTTCCCTTTTATCCACATCCCAAATTTCACATTTTGCATGTAACTCATGACTAGTCTGCAGTGGGTTATAGAGAAGGGACAGTAACACCAATAGGAAGGCTGATGTTGACTTCAGTGAAATAATAAGTAAAACTTGAAGGAAAGAGTATGACATCTTCTGATCTGAAGACAGCAGATCATGGTACCCTGTACTCACGAGTCACCGCTCCCAGCGACAGGAAAAGCTGGGTAGAAAAGAAAATCTGGGCTGATAGGACTGGGCTCTGAGCTTGAAGCCAAGCCCAGTGTTAACCCTGGGCATTGACCCAGGTCCTCCCTGGCTGAAAATCTGGAAGATTTTCCCTGCTGGGTGAGAATCACTTTTTCAGCAAAATGATACAAGCTTTAGGGCCAAAAGGAAGCCATGAAGCTTCCAGAGACGTGCTTAGAGCAATGCTTCTCAAACTCTTACAATCTCCACTATATGAGAACAGAAATGGAGAATAAGTATCTCAAAACTTGTATAACAAATTTAAACAGTTTTACGTCTGCTAAATCTAATAAAAAGAAGCTGGGATAGTATTCATATGTCTTCGTTTCAGATTTCATTTTTCCAGTAATTCAATTCTTTTAGTATTTTACAAAAGTATTGGTCCATAATAGATTGAAATTTAAAAAAAAATAGCCCTTCAGCCCAGATAGCTTTTGAAGCACTGCAGACAGCCCACCCCAAGCTGCTGGAGGAGCCAATTCCAGGACGATGAACCCATCACACCCCTGAATAATGTTCTAGCACACAAAATAGGTAAGAAAGGGCTGAAGAACAGGAGCACTTTGATGGTAAAGGACAGGATGACTGGAGAGGTAAAAAGAAATCCGAAGAACAGAACACCTCAGGGAGTCCCAGCCTCTGAACCCACAGTCAGCAGCTCACCAGAACCTACCATTTCTGCAAAGGCTCAGAGATTCCACCATTGCTACTCCCAGCAGCTCCCCTGCCCAATGTACAGACAATCAGCCTAGAATTGACCTTGGGACAAGAGGAACTCAGGTGGTTACAGTGAAAAGAAAATGCAAAACCACTCAGAATTGCCCAAGTCTGACATATTTAGCTTCAGAAGAGAAACACACAGAGCGGTCCATCATGAACCCCTTCCCGGTTTGATCCACCCAAAGTCAGCCAGCTTGGATGGAGGGGAGGCGTAAGGCACTGTGGACTTCCATTTATGGATAACTGTGAGCTGGCTTTTTTGCTTCTCTGAAAAATGCTCTGTTACACTAGCATACTATCAGTGCCTTTTTTGGATATCCACTTGGTAATATCTATCAAAATATAAACTGTGAATACTCTTCAACTCAGCTATTTCTCTGCTAGAAATTCATCCCCCAGTTATACTCCTAAAGTAAGCAAAGACACAAATAATACAGGATTCAATACTCTCTGGCTCTTTCTGAGAGAATAAAACAGTATAAAATCTAAATGTCCTTTATAAGAGATTACTTATATTAACTACAGTACATCAATACAGATTAGTATGCACTGTTAAAAGATTAAATGCTGTAGTTACTAATATGCAAAGAGTTCCAAGACACAACGTTAAGTGAAGGAAGCAAGTTGAAGTGCAATGTGTACAGCACGATCCTATTTGTGTAAAAAAGAACAAATGCGGCCAGGTACAGTGGCTCATGCCTGTAATCCCAGCACTTTGGGAGGCCGAGGCCAGTGGATCACCCGAGGTCAGAAGTTCAAGACCAGCCTGGCCAACATGGCAAAACCCCAACTGTACTAAAAATACAAAAATTAGCTGGGTGTGGTGGTGGACGTCTGTTATCCCAGCTACTTGGGAGGCTGAGGCAGGAGAATCGTTTGAACCCAGGGGGCGGAGGTTGCAGTGAGCCGAGATCGGACCACTTCACTGCAGCCTGGGTGAAAGACCGGGACTCCATCTCAAAAAAAAAAAAAAAAAAAAAAAAAAAAAATGCAGACCTTCTGAGGGCTGCACAAAAAGCTGTTCACAGTGATCACGTCTGGGGGTGGAGCCAAGGGTTAAGGGTCAAGGTTGCGGAAGACTTTCATTTTTTAACTTCACACCCTTGTATGTGGTCTGACTTTTTAAAAAGTAAAATTGTATCAATTTAATATGGAGCAAGGTATCTATTGCAGAGCATCAAGAGTTACATGAGGCCGGGTGCAGTGGCTCACACCTTATAATCCCAGTGTTTTGGGAGGCCAACGCGGGAGGATCTCTTGAGCCCAGGAATTTGAGACCAGCCTGGGCAACATAAAAGACCCTGTCTCTAAAAAAATAAAAATAAAAAATTACCTGAGCATGGTGGTGTGTGCCTGCAGTTCCAGCTACTCAGGAGGCTGAGGCAGAAGGGCTATATGAGCCCAGGAGCTCGAGGCTGCAGTGAGCTATGATCACACCACTGTACTCCAGCCTAGGCAGCAGAATGAGATGCCCCCTCTTAAAAAAAAGGCGCTACAGGAAATGGCACTAAATATCAGTCAGCCAAAGACATAACCTGACACAAGCAGCTGCACAAAATAGTAGTTGCCCTCAAACTCCAGGGACGTTGACAAGGAAAAAACACACACCTCCCAGTGTGCTCTCAACCCATGGCTGTGTATATCTTTTAGTGACGAGCCTTGGGGACCCCATAAAACCCAGAGGAACATGTGGCAGAGGACCCAAGGCTTCCAGGGGTCGTGGCTATCACCAGCTGAGAAAGCCCAGAGACAACCGCGTGTTTAATTACTATGTGAAAATGGAACAAGAAGGAGGGAAATTGGGTTTGGTTGCTTCAGTAAAAAATGGTTGACCAGGTGTGGTGGCTCACACCTGTAATCCCAGCACTTTGAGAGGCCAAGGTGAGTGGATCACCTAAGGTCAGAAGTTTGAGACCAGCCTGGCCAATGTGGTGGAGTCCCGTGTCTACTACAAATACAAAAATTAGTTGGGTGTGGTGGCACGCACCTGTAATCCCAGCTACTTGGGAGGCTGAGGTGGGAGAATCACTTGAACCTGGGAGGCAGAGGTTGCAGTGAGCTGGGATTATGCCACTGCACTCCAGCTTGGGTGACAGAGTGAGACTCCATCTCAAAAAAAGAAAAAGTTTTCCTGGCCCTGGTTCATAAGTAGAGGGACTGTCTTGTGTCTTGGGAGCCAGTAGCACTGTTAACATTCACAAATGGGATACACACATTTCCTGTTTAATTCCACCCTGCACAATGCTGATTCATTATGATACCATTGGTCTCAGAGATACTTTTCTTAAAAGTTGTATATAATTACCACATATATACACATAAATAAATAAAAATATACACACATATATGTGTATACACACACACACACACACACACATATCACACTCTGTGCTCTCAGTCAGGGAGAGCTGCGGAAGGAGACTGCCTTTGGAGCCCTTGGCACGTTACACTATATTACAAATGCTCTTTGCCGAAGAGTATTTTTAGTGCTGTCCTGAGTTGAGTGTGTTCTTCAAAATGCATTGTTTACTCCACTGTGGTCTTCCTTTCTGTCACTCATTTCATGTTCTAGGGAACAGTTTTGACTCACAGTTACAGGTAAAAGGTGTTTGAGTGATTGTTCTAGACTTGCCCTAAAGAGACAAAGGAACAATATTATGCCAAGTGTCGAAAGGCTACTTTTCAGGCAGCTCTAGTTGCCTTCATGGAAATGATGGAGGAAGCAGAGGGTGAAGTTTAAGGACAGGTGGAAATCCTTCAGAAGCCTATCAGGCATCATTAACAGCACTGCAAGGCTGGGAGAGATGACCAAGGGGATTTGAAAAGAGTATTAGGGTAGGAAGCCGGAATTAAGCTTATAAAGACCCACAGAGCACGCAGTCCTTCCATGTCACGGCCTATCTGACAGATGCGTTGGGGGGCCCCGGAGAGCCAGGAGTAGTGGGCAGAGGGCAAGCAAGCACAGAGCCACCCTCTACAGGGACACTGGAGCACTGAGGCCACTTCTTGGTGAAGAAATCACCAAGGTTTCTGTTAGCCAGGGTGGGCCAGCTGAATGTCTGCAACATCACTGAAAACAGTCCTAAGTTGGAGAGACAATGGTCTTTTCCAGAACTCCCCTTGGGAGAAGCAGTGTGGGAGATGGAAGGTTCTGGAGTGAGGGGTTATACCTCGAGGGGCCGGCTTCAGGACACTGTCCTGTGGGTCGGTAGGCATCCTTAATTGTGGGGCTTTTGTTTTGCTGAGAGAAGACTGCAAGTTTGAGGCAAAAAATGAATCTGGAGGTAAAGAAGCGGCTGAGGTTCTCCCCCTTGGCCCTTTCTTCCTGCTGGGCCTTTCCTTTATTTATTTAGAGTACTCAGCCTTTCCTCTAGGTAAATACTGAACAAATATTTTTAAAACCACCAGTTTAAACAGTGTCGAATTATTATCCTGTCTCCACCTGGCCCTGGGCATGGCTGTGGTGTGTATTGTGCTGTGTTCTGACTCTCTTTGGTTGAGCAGGAGGCGGCCTTAGCGCTACAAGTGGAGATGGCTGCCCACCAGCCATCAAGGCACTTCTGGTGTCCGCCATCTTGGGAGGAGCTTAAACCGGAAACCACAGGCAGGAGAACGCAACTGGGAATGGAAAGTAGGCATGGCTCTTTGTGTTGCTTTGGGCTAAATTAGGAGAAGGGTAGATGTTTGGAGGTGGTGTTTGTTTGGACGAAGGGAGGCAGGATGGCGCACTTCCGGGTTCTTCATCAGCAACTTTACCCGCGCGCGCGAAAATGCAGCCGGCACCCAGGGAAGGTGCAGACCAACCAGGCATGCGCCAGGTGACGTCAATCCGAAGAGACCAAGATTTACTTGGTCGCACCTGCAGAACGCCCCGGACACGCCCGTGCCCCGCCTATTGCCCTCCCACTCCTAGAAAAGCTACGCTCGGCCAGGGTCCCACGCGGCCTTCTCACAGCCCCACTCCTGTCGAGATGTCGGGACTGTGGGAACTCCGTCCGAGAGCCCCACCGGGGGGATTCTGTTGGCCTTCTTTGCTGGAGGCGACAGACCTCTTCCCCACACCTTAAGTGGCCAAGAATAAACTTGCAGTTTTGCTCCTACACTTGCCTACCCACTGGTTCTTTTGTGCTCGCTTGGCTGGTCTTAGAAAAATAAATCAGTTGGTGCCGAAGACCCGGGAGGAGACCCCTCCTCAGGCCTCTAGGGGTTGAGGAACCTCCTCCTGCTCCCACACCGCAGACGGACCAGGACCTGAGACCCGCT
>NW_012117154.1:29876-146289 GCF_000951035.1 Colobus angolensis palliatus
CAAGGTCCCCGAGCCCCAACGCAGCCTTGCTATAAGTGCAAGGCATCAGGACATTAGGCCAGTGAATGTCCTAACCCTCGTCCACCAGCAACCCCCCTGCCCTGCTTGCCAGCAGGGAGGACACTGGAAGTTTGATTGCCCCACCCTGAGAACAGGTGCCGCGCCTCCACGTGACCCCCTTTCCCAGGATCCTGGGAGCTCCTTCCAGCTCCTACATCTGGACGACAACTGAAGGTGCCGAGACTCGGGGACCCCCATCACCCTCGCCGAGCCGTAGGTAACTCTCCTGGTAGCCGGTAAGACAATTTTTTAATCGACAGCGAGGCTACCTATTCTGTTTTGCCGTCCTTCTCTGGACCTAGCCTTCCATCCTTCCATCCAATATCTCTGTAGTAGGAGTAAGGGGAAAGCCATCCACTCCACAAAAACTCCACTTCTTAATTGCTGCCTGACCAACAACTACTTTGCGTACTCGTTCCTCACTCCCAGCTAAAAAGGGCCCCTACCGAAAGCAATCAGTGGAAATCAGTTTGGCTTTCCCCCACTCGCCTCAAACTTACTAAATTTTCTTAACTATCTCATACTCCCCAACCTTGCCAGGACTATCCTTCTGGGTTTTGCCCATATTCCAACAAATGCTTCCATTCCTCATTCCTATACTAATACTGTGCCTTATTTTATTTTTCATCCGTGCGTCCAAGTACCAACCATAGGCCCCGACCTTAACGACGCCCCTTAACAGCAGGAAGTAGCCAGACAGACCACGGCGCCCCTTATCACTATTATCAATAAAAGTCTGGACTGTTTGGACGAACGGAGGCAGGATGGCGCACTTCCGGGTTCTTCACCAGCAACTTTACCCGCGTGCGCGAAAATGCAGCCGGCGACCCGGGAAGGTACAGACCAACTGGGCATGCGCCAGGTGACGTCAATCCGAAGAGACCAAGATTTCACCTGGTCGCACCTGCGGAACGCCCCCCCGACACGCCCGTGCCCCGCCTATTGCCCTCCCACTCCTAGAAAAGCCGCGCTCAGCCAGCGTCCCACGCAGCCTTCCCCCAGCCCCACTCCTGTCGGGATGTCGGGACTGTGGGAACTCCGTCCGAGAGCCCCACCGGGGGGACTCTGTCGGCCTTCTTTGCCAGAGGTGACAGACCTCTTCCCCACACCTTGGGTTACCAAGAATAAACTTGCAGTTTTGCTCCTACACTTGCCTACCCGCTGGTTCTTTTGCGCCCGCTCGCTGGTCTTAGAAAAACAAATCAGTGTTGGCTACAGGGAAGAAGGAGTTGGAATGGGATGGAAATTTTTGGCCCAGAGAAGGGGAGCAGTGATTGTTGGCTGAGGCATTTATTGAAGGACTCCTATGGAGAAGATACATATGGTGGGGGGCAGAGCCCTGTTGAGAGGGAGTGCTGCCTGTCCCACACACAAATTCCTTCTCCCTGACAACCACAGATGTCTTAGCAGCATTGCTTTTATTTTTATTTCTTTCTTTATTTTTGAGACTGGGTCTCACTCTGTCGCCCAGATGGAGTGCAGTGGCCCGATCTCTGCTCACTGCAACCTCCGCCTCCCGGCTTCAAGTGATTCTTCTGCCTCAGCCTCCCTAGTGGCTGGGACTACAGGCGCGCACCACCACACCCAGCTAATTTTTGTATTTTTAGTAGAGACGGAGTTTCACAGTGTTGGCCAGGCGAGTCTCGAACTCCTGACCTCGTAATCCGCCCGCCTCGGCCTCCCAAAGTGCTGGGGTTACAGGCATGAGCCACCCGCGCCTGGCCCAGCAGCACTGCTTTTAGACTCACACTTCAGAAACCAAAAATCTGTTTACTGGCCACCTACACAACTTGTCAATTCCTAAACAACCTGAAGGTTTAGGGCCCTGCTGTAGACACGGTGTAACCTATTGAGAGGTCCAGCCTTTGCTACAGCAAATGGTCTTAACTCCCATGGTCTAGTTATGTCCGGGGCTCAGTTGGGTTTTTGGCCTCCTTATCTTCAAATGGGGCAGGCACAGCTCTGGGCCAGTCAAGCGCTGAGCTGATCCAAGACATTCGTCGACCAGCCAGACTGGAAATACCGGAAAAGCAGTGGCAGTTGCCCTCAGAGGCAGGGTCAGTATTTTCTTTCCTTTTGGCCAGTTTCATTTCGACTAGAAGCCGGAATCGTAATTATAATGCTACATGTTTACAGATTTAACTAATTGATCCCTTGGAGTCCTCTTTTGGGGGAAAAACGTTCTACCCACCTCATACATCAGGAAAACAAGAGGCCATATGGTTTGGCTGGGCTGGGCGGTCTCTGGTGTCAGTAGGAGAGTGGAGACTGCGGCTTCAACAGTTCTTGACTTCTTGGCCTGTGTCCAGATCTCTGGGCCTTGCAGCCCCTAGAAAGGTGACACATAAGAAATTGAAGTGGACCAGACCATAAACTCTCAGGAGCAGTTATCTCTGGAGAGGAGGGCAGGCCTCATGGCCCTGCCTGTGCCTGTTTCTCTTGGAGGGACAGGTTGGAGAGGAGGAAAACCCGTTACTGCAGGAGTGTTTTGCCCACCTTTAATTACCAGTTAAAACAAAACATTCTGTAATGAAAATTCCCCTTGAAAGAAACTCCAAGTTACTGTGAAGGTTTCATCTTTCCCTTTGGAATCCCAAGGTCTGTAGCCGTGTAATCCAATGTTGGTCTGGAAAAATATTTGGCTACAGAAAAACCCACATGGGGTATTGGGGACACCAGTAAAGGGAAGGAGGTTGGATCTTGTACAGTAGCCCTTAGCAAAATCCTTCAGGTCAAGACTTGGACTACTTATTAAGAACCCTCTTAACCCTTTTAATAAGAGGTATATATGTTTTCTTCTGATTCTATCTTCTCTATTGCCAGCAATGTTTTTCCTCAACAAATTAACGTGAGTTGGTGGTGGATGTAGAAGAGGGGAGAAGGGAAGCCTAGTTCTCCAATGGTCATGGCTATTTCAAGATAAGGGAAGTGATAGAAACAGAGAGGGAGGCAGGCCGGGGAGCCTCCAACCCCAACAGATGAAGACACACATAGAGGCATGCAAGTCGGCAAACAAATTCAGGCTGGGTTCCCAGAGGGCAGTGTTTGTGTTTTTTTTCTAAGTAAGTAGGTGTAGTTAAGCACAACCTTTCCACGGTGTGTTGAAGCAGATTACCAGCCCTGTTTGGAAGCACAACGTTGCCATCTCAATGGGTTCTCCTTCAGAACCCTTAATAGGTGTTTACTTAGACCAGATCCCATATTGCCTTGTGTCAGTGTCCAATTGTCCTATGTGGATTTTACCAATTCAATTGTAGATGTCTTAGTAACAGGGACCAGAATTTTTCCATAATCAATAGTAGTTTAAATGATTGAACCAAAAGTTTCCTCTTGTGTGCAATCAGCTGAGGAACATAAACTAATTTCAGTCTCATTCCTGGTGCTTGATTTTTCTTCCATCATTCTAGGTTTCCTGTCTGGCCCACACTTAGAGAGTCCTCCCTGCTGCAGGGAGCACATCTGTGAGCCATGTGTTTCCTTCCTTGGCTCCTGTACAATGGTAATTTTTTCTTAGCTACTACAGGAAGCCCAGCAGATTCAGATGTACAAGAAGCCACACCAGGACCTAAGATGATACTCATTGATGTTATCAGCAGGTCTGATGCCAACATTTGCCTACAGAGTGGTTACCCTAAGAAGTCTACCCCAGTTTTAAGTTTGGTTGGTCTGTTTTGAGGTGATAACCTCCTATTGAAGTAATTTCTCCCCACCAAAGAGTCTAGAATAGGTTTATTTGTAATCTATTTTATGTAGCTGTGACTGCCTCAAGATGCCTGCAAAGGGTTATTAAGAGTGTGTGTCTAGGCATGTGGTTAACTGTTTCAGCTCAACGGTCTGTGAACATCATTAGTAGCCCTTGAAATGGATCTCCAGGAAGTGCTGGCTGTTAATGACTCTGCCCTGATGCTCCTATGTGAGCAGAACAAAGAGATAATGTCTAACTTTGCAGGTAGCTGAGTGCTCTAAACTGATGACTGGCTCAGGGAGAGGGAGATGCTGTGCCATCATGAGCCTAGAAGACATCGCCAAAGGAACAGTGGGAGATTAACAACTCTCCCATGCTGGGAGGCTGACTTGCCAAACTGATGGAAGAGTGACAAACTGATAGACGATGGTGCTGTGTCCCTTCTACGGTTGAGGGAGGGCTTCACCTGAGACAGTCAGAAGTGGTAAGAGGCGATTTATGTGGTAAGGGACTCTTCCCAATGATAACTATTAATTGACTTTCATTTTGTAGAAGAATGTTGTATTAAGTGTTTGGAGATAGAAAAAGTATGGCATGCTCTCAGGATGTTTATAATTTACTTGGGGAGATAAGGCACACGATTGAAAAGCTAGTTAAAAGACAAGACAATGGAATATCCACTCTCCGGGGTAACGTTCGGCCATTAGAATGGATGAATCAGATCCTTATGTACTCAGAGTTGAGCAGGAAAAGGCCAGTAGCAGAACAAGACACCATCTATGTAAAAATTAAAGCAAAGCTCACAGATGTGTGTGGACGTATATGCGTATGCGTGCGAACATACATGTGTATGCACATGTCTGAAGGGGGACTGGAGGAAAGCACAAGGAAAAAGAGCCAGAGGTTCCTCCTGGGGAGGGAAATGAAACTGGGGAGGACGGAGAAGGGCACCTTTCGTATTTTTGCCGCACATGCTTTTGCATTGAATACATTATTTAGAACAAGATAGTCTATATTTCTTATGTAAAAAAGAAAAAGAATGAAAAACGTAACAACAAAGCAAGTACATGATTGATGCCAAGGGGTGACCCTAACGGTAAAAGTGGTGGCGTAGTCTGCCCATCACCTCACAAACTCTTCTGCTGCCCCTCTTCCTCCTTGTTTACAGAATCCCATTTTTGCTCAGGAATCTACCTGCTTGTGTCTCAGGAGATATCTGGAAAAACATAAAATCATGGTGGTCCCATCCCATCCCTCTGTGGTGATTTGTTGTGCTTGGTCATGTGATGCCATCAGGGCCAATGAGCTTGGAGGGACTGTTGGGGGGCTGCTGGGTAAAGCGTCTTTGCTCTTAAAAAGAGGAACAAAGCGCCGAAGGACCACTTTTTTCCTTCAACAGGATAGCACCATTTCTGGATGTGACGACTGGCAATGTGGCAACCATCTGAGCCTTAGGGAGCTATCCTGGGGACCGAGCCAAACTCTGAGGATGTTGGTAGAGAGGATGTTGGAGCTGTCCTAGCTCAGGACTTCAGCTTCAGTGACAGAACACATTTTCCTTTTTGTTAAAGCCAGCTGAGGTGGGAATATCTATTACCTTCCAACTCACATGCCAGTCACAGGGAGGCCTGTTTGTGAGACTTCAAGCTCCTTGGGTGCATCTGAGGGTAAGTTTGAGTCCTCAGGGACATGCCCTCTGGGGACAAGAATGAGAAGGGGTCATAAACCCTCTGTGACTGGGGAGACGGAGAAGTCATCCTGAGCTAGGGTCACTCCTTGCCCTGGCACCTCAGTGGGTGAGAGGGACTGCTAGGGTGAGGAAGGGAGATGTATTTAATACAAGCAGCCCCTCAGTCTGGCCCCTGGGATATTTGATACGAGTTCTTTTTTCTTGAGACAGCGTCTAACTTTTTCGCTCAGGCTGGAGTGCAGTGGCACGGCCTCCACTCGCTGCAGCCTTGACCCCCTGGGCTCAAGCAATTGTCCCATCTCAGCCTCCCCAAGTAGCTGGGAACACACGTGCACACCACCATGCCCAGCTAATTTTTTTTTTTAGAGATAGGGTTTCTCATGTTGCCCAGGCTGGTCTCAAACTCCTGGGCTAAAGCGATTCTCCTGCCTCAGCCTCCCAAAATGCTGTGATTACAGGCGTGAGCCACCGTGCCCAGCCTACAAGTTCTTAATAGAATCAGAAGGTGTAGCCAGGAGACAAAAGAGCCATCACAGCTTCATGATATTTGGAGGGAAGTTTTCTTCCTTCAGGGCAGAAAGCATCACTGCTGTCATGGGGGAAGAATATTGGCAGCCTCATGGGAGCTGGAGTTGGGACAGTGGCCAGCCTTGCAGAGCCATGGGTAGGTTGCAAGGGCTGGGCAAGCAGAGCCCACGGCCGTGCTGTGGTGGGGAAGAGGCAGGCAGGGAGAAAGCCCACTGCAGGTGTTTCCAGGGTGCGCCAGAAGCAATGAGGGTTTCAACTGGTTTGTGGATAAGTCTCCCTGAATTAAACTCCACTCATCCTGAACTGGTATTGATTTAAATATCTTAAACTGGGATAATCTCTTGCAGTATGTTGGAGCTGTGCCCCTGAAGAGAGAACGGGGAAATAAAGTCTTATTGTGATTGTGTGTGTGTGTGTGTGTGTGTGTGTGTGTAGAGAGAGACAGAAGGGAGGGAAGAGGAGGGCATGGGAAGAGAAGAGAGGAGAGGAGAAGGGGGAGAAGGGGAGGAATGACATCACTTAACCTGGTCCTGAGGAGGGGGTGGCTGGTTTCTGCACTGAGACATAGCTGTTTCCTTCTCTTGTCTGGCCTCCAGCTTGAAATCAACCACCTCCCTCATTTTCTTGGAATGAAGTCAAGGAAGGCTTACTCGTACAGTGCAAAACCCGGCCCTGGTCTTCCCACTGTGATCTACTGAACCCTAAGGTCACTCGGAGCGACTTGAAAATGCTTCAGGAGCCGTAAATGCTCAACTCAAATCTCATTTAACATTTTTCCCACTTCATACCTGTTAGGATAGCCTGTATCAAAAACCAAAACCCTTGAAAACAACAAGTGTTGGTGACCGTGTGAAGAAATTGAAACACATTTGCACTATTGGGGATGTAAAATGATGCACCGGCTGTGGAAACAGTAAGGAGGTTCTTCCAAAAATTTAGTACAGAACTACTACATGGTCCAGCAGTTCCACTGCTAGATACATGCCCAAAAGACTGAACACAGAGACTCAAACAGTTCTTTGTACCCCAGTGCTCATAGCAGCAGTATTCACAGTAGCCAAAAGGTTGAAACAACTCAATGTCCGTCGATGGGTGAATGGATAAATCAAATATGATGTATCCACATCATGGGACATGATTCAGCCTTAAAAAAGTAATGAAGTGGCCGGGTGTGGTGGCTCACACCTGTAATCCCAGCACTTTGGGAGGCTGAGGCGGGTGCATCACCCAAGGTCAGGAGTTCGAGACCATCCTGGCCAACCTGGTGAAACCCTGTCTCTACTAAAAATACAAAAATTAGCTGGACGTGGTGGCAGGCACCTGTAATCCCAGCTACTCGGGAGGCTGAGGCAGGAGAATCACTTAAACCTGGGAGGCGGAGGTTGCAGTGAGCCAAGATTGCACCGTTGCACTCCAGCCTGGGTGACAAAGCGAACACACTCCGTCAAAAAAAAAAAAAAAAAGAAAAGAAAAGAAAAAGAAAAAAATTCCTATTTACAGAACTATAATAAGAACAGGACACTCGGATACTAAAAATACACACAGGGCCCACCTGTGTGCTAAGCTAAGCTGGGTTTCCTTTTTACCTCCATTTTTTTTTTTTTAAATTATTTATTTATTTATTTATTTTTTAGACAGAGTATCACTTTGTCACCCAGGCTGGAGAGCAATGGCATGATCTCACTGCAACCTCCGCCTCCCAGGTTCAAGTGATTCTCCTGTCTCAGCTTTCTGAGTAGCTGGGATTACAGGTGTGCACTACCATGCCAGGCTAATTTTTGTATTTTTAGTAGAGATGGGGTTTCACCATGTTGGCCAGGCTGGTCTCGAACTCCTGACCTCAGGTGATCCACCTGTCTCGGCCTCCCAAAGTGCTGGGATTACAGGCATGAGCCACTGGGCCCGGCCGTTTTACCTTCTCTTTGCGCTCACCTGGGAATCAAAGTTCTCCCAGCATTTCCACCGGGAGTTTGCATTTATTGCAACTATGCCAGTGGCTAGGAAGTTTGTATCTCTTGTATAAAAATTCATACTTGCGTTTCTCCACCCACATAAAGTTGCAGGAATACAGCTTTAACATGCCCTTATCACAACCAAAAGAGCCAATTGTGTATCAGTAGCTTGAGACATGCCGATATTATGTTTGTCATTTATTGTAAAGTTTTGATGCTTCTTGCCTGACTTTTATAGTTATGAATAAGAATACAAGCGACCGTTAGATATTGTCCACGGTTCTGCTTCAAAACAGAAACTTCCCTCTCGTTCTCCTCTCTCAAGCATCTGGATCAGTTTAAGCAAAGAGCATCTTGACACAGCCATCTGGAACTTCCTCTCAATTTCTATATTCATCAAAAGGTACAAGTATTATAAATCTGAACTTGTGAAATAAAATTTTACCAATAAAGTACTACATTTGTTTCAAACATTGAGGTTTCCATCAGATTTGAATTCCAAAAAGTTTCTACTAATAACAAAAAGTTTGAAAAGCACTGTATTTGCTCAATTCCCATTTGGTTCAGTTAAATGAATGCTCATTGAAGATTTTGTTCAGTTCTTAACTGGACACACAGTACATTGGTGAGAGATGAGACATAGGAAAGTTAAATTCTGATTGTCCTTGAGCTAAGAATGGTTTTACGTTTTATTTTTCTTTATTTTATTTTAGTTTTTTGAGATGGAGCCTCACTCTGTCACCCAGGCTGGAGTGCAGTGGTAGAATCTCAGCTCACGGCAACCTCCACTTCCTGGGTTCAAGCAATTCTCCTGCCTCACCTCTGAAGTAGCTGGGATTACAGGCATGCCCCACCATGGCTGGCTAATTTTGGTATTTTTAGTAGAGACAGGGTTTCACCAAGTTGGCTAGGCTGGTCTTGAACTCCTGACCTCAAGTGATCTACCCACCTCGGCCTCCCAAAGTTCTGGGATTACAGGCATGAGCCACCATGCCTGGCCTGGTCTTTACATTTTAAATGGTTAAAAAAAATTAAAAGAAGAATATCTGATGATGTGAAAATGATATGAAATTCAAATTTCAGTGTCCATAAAATAAAGTTTTGTTGGAACGCAGCCACATTCATTTGCTTGTGTACTCTCTCTAGCTGTTTTCATGCTACCACTGTAGTGCTGAGTAGTTCTAACAAAGGCCACAGAGTCCCAAAGCCTAAAACATTTACTATCCGGCCCTTTACAGAAAAAGTTTGCCAACCCTTGCATTAGACAACAACCATCTCCATGTGAAGTCTGAACATCAAAACCTGAGAAATTCACCTTCTTGATACTGCCAATGTTTTGGGAACGTTACTGCAGAGTTAAGACAGCCTTCATCAGTGGTTCTCCAGCCTGGGGAAACCCAGCTCCCAAGAGGGTGTAGAGAAATGTGTGGGCACAGCTTTTGTTGCAATGACAAGACTCGCCATGCATATTTAGTAGGCAGGGACTAAAAATGTTAAATTTCAGACAATGTTGGGTACAGTCCTGTGCAATAGAGCTCAAGGTGTACCCTGAGAAACAGGGATCCAGAAAATTGCCTTGATTAATTTTACAGGGCAACTTGGCTAGACCATGGTGCTCAAATATTTGCTAAGCTGTTATTTTGGATGTTTTCATGAGGGTTTTTGGGAGGAGATCAACATTTAAATCAGCCAAGTTGAAACAGAGCAGATGGCTCTCCCTAATGTGGGTGGGGCTCACCCAATCAGTTGAAGGCAGGAATAGAACAACTTCTGACCTCTTTGAGCAAGGAAGAATTCTGCCAGCAGATGGCTTTTGGGCATCAATTGCAACTCTTCCCTGAGCCTCTAGACTGTTGCTTACCCCATCAGATTTGGGACTCACTAAGGCTCCACAATTACATGTCAATTCTGTAAAATAAATCTCTCTCCACTTACACACACACACACACACACACACACACACACACACACACACACGCCCTGTTGGTTTTGTTACTTGGGAGAACTCTGACTAATATAATTACCCCAAAGTTTCAGTTTCTGGTCTGAAAGTGATTTTCAGTCCACTTATTCCTGTGCTTTGAAAATTCTACCTCTTTTTCAAATTTCAAAATTCAGGACATTTCAAAAACAAGTTGACATTGCAAATTTCATCTCATCAAATGCTAAAAAAAAGTTCACACTTCTGGCCGGGCATAGTGGCTCATGCCTGTAATCCCAGCACTTTGGGAGGCTGAGGCAGGTGGATCACCTGAGGTCAGGAGTTCAAGACCAGCCTGTCCAACATGGTGAAACGCCGTTTCTACAAAAACACAAAAATGAGCCAGGCATGATGATGGGTGCCTGTAATCCCAGCTACTCGGAAGGCTGAGGCGGGAAAATTGCTTGAACCTGGGAGGCGGAGGTTGTAGTGAGCCAAGATCGTGCCACTGAACTCCAGCCTGGGTGACAGAGCAAGACTCCGTCTCAAAAAAAATAAACAACAACAAAAATTTACACTTCTGCATATAGGACTCTAATTCAATAAATGTGGTGTTTAATTGAACAAATGTGTATTGACCTCCAGTGACCCATTTGGTAGATGCTGTTGGGGAGTGGTATAAAGATAAGATATAGTGTCTGTCCCAATTTACCCAGAACAGAGAGAGGGCGATTATCAGGCACACAATTAATGGGAATACCAGGCCATTTCTGAGAGGCCCTATTACAGACGTACAAATCAGGACCTGTGGGAGTCCTTCTTACAGGAGAAGGTCATAACTCCAACCAATGCAACTTCCCCGCTAGTAAAACCTATTTTTCTTTTCCCTTCTGAACTATTTATCTCCCAGTTATTATCAGTGAAAAGCCGTAAGCTTCTCTGGTGTCTCACCCATGTCCAGAGAGAGACAAGTCGTGGGTTCATATGCTGGTTTCTCACATCCACCACTTCACACCACGAGGACCTCACCCACTACAGCTGCAGAACAGGAAGGGGTCATCTACGTTGGTTACACACCCCATTTTTACCTAGATGTAGCTAATTATTTTCTGTTTAAGACTCTTTCTTGTCTTTTTAATCATACGAAGTAACTGCATTATTACGCTCTCATTGTAAGGATGTGAACCATATGGCAGTGCAGAAAATAAAACGTGAAAATCTGTTATATCTGTTCTCATTTCCTCATTCATTACTGCAACAAAAACCAATTGTCCTCACTTTGGGAGGCCGAAGTAGGTGGATCACTTGAGGTTAGGAGTTCAAGACCAGATTGGCCAACATGGTGAAACCCTGTCTCTACTAAAAATACAAAAAAATAACCAAACGTGGTGGTTCATGCCTATAATCCCAGTGCTTCACAGACTGAGGCAGGTGGATCACCTGAGGTCAGGAGTTTGAGACCAGCCTGGCCAACAGACAAAACCTCATCTCTACTAAAAATACAAAAATTAGCCGGGCATGGTGGCACATGCCTGTAGTCCCAGCTACTTGGGAGGCTGAGGCAGGAGAATCTTTTGAACCCGGCAGGTGGAGGTTATAGTGAGCTGAGATCGTGCCACTGTGCTACAGCCTGGGCAACAGAGCGAGACCCTGTCTCAAAAAAAAAAAAAAAAAAAAGACAAAAAAAACCCCAAAACAAAAAAACCCACAACCTATTGTCCCGTCAAGTCTTTCTTGCCACCAGAGCAGGGGACACGCCACTGATGAGAACATCTTCTCTGTTCCTTCCAAGCACTCAGCCCAGCACTCAGACCGGTGCTCACCCAGTGCCAAGTCACGGTGCCTGGGCATGGAGTCCAGATGCCACAGCCACGGCCATCAGAGATAGTGTTTTTGTTTTCTAGGGCTCTATAACGAATGACCACGAGCTATGTGATTTGTAGCAATAATAATGTATTCTCTCACAGCTCTGGAGGCTGGAAGTCCCAAATCAAGATGTTGGCAGGGCCGTTCTCCCTCTGAGGCCTCCAGGGAGGATCCTTCCTTGCCCTTCCCTGGCTTCTAAAGTTTTCTGGTCCTCCTTGGCCTGTTGCTGCGTCCTTCCAACCTCTGCCTCTGCCTTCACATGGCTGTCTTCCCTCTGTGGGTCCATGTGTCCAAGTTTCCCTCTTTCCCTCTTCTCATAAGGACACCAACCAGTGGACTGGGACCTGCCTCCTCCAGTGCAACGTCATCTTAACGTGATTACATGTGCAAAGGCCTTTTTCTCAAGGAAGGTGATGTGGTTTGGCTGTGTCCCCACCCAAATCTCATCTTGAATTGTAGCTCCCATAATTCCCATGTGTTGTGGGAGGGATCCAGTGGTAGATAACTGAATCATGGGGGTGGTTTCCCTCATACTGTTCTCGTGGTAGTAAATAAGTCTCAAAAGATCTGATGGTTTTATAAGGGGAAATCCCTTTCACTTGGTTCTCATTCTCTCTCTTGCCTGCCGCCATGTAAGATGTGACTTTCACCTTCTGCCATGATTGTGAGGCCTCCCCAGCCATGTGGAACTGTGAGTCCATTAAACCTCTTTTTCTTTATAAATTACCCACTCTTGGGAATGTCTTTATCAGCAGCGTGAAAATGGACTAATACAGAAGTTCACATTCACACATAAGGGAGTTATGACTTGAATAGATCCTTTGAGGGGACACAATTCAAGTCACAACAGATGGAGACTCCATACTTTTTTTTTTTTTTTTTTGAGACGGAGTCTCGCTCTGTCACCCAGGCTGGAGTGCAGTGGCCGGATCTCAGCTCACTGCAAGCTCCGCCTCCCGGGTTCACGCCATTCTCCTGCCTCAGCCTCCCAAGTAGCTGGGACTACAGGCGCCCGCCACCTCGCCCGGCTAGTTTTTTGTATTTTTAGTAGAGACGGGGTTTCACCGCGTTAGCCAGGATGGTCTCGATCTCCTGACCTCGTGATCCGCCCATCTCGGCCTCCCAAAGTGCTGGGATTACGGGCTTGAGCCACCGCGCCCGGCCGAGACTCCATACTTCTAAACAATCCACCAGGAGCCACAATGGCCCCCAGCAAAAGATCATCTCTCTCCAAGGCCAGTCCAGTTCCACTATGGCACCTGGGCAGATAATGAAAACACTAACCCCCTTCAATGCTGCCTGTGGACAGGGCTCACTGATCTGCAGAATGACCCCTGGGGGGACCTGGTCCAAGGTAACATGCTGCAGCCCAAGCAACTGCTTGCTTCGATTTGCAAGCTGTGCAGAGCAGACAGCCCAAAATGGCAGTGACTTGGGGAAAAGCCAGACTTTCTTGAAAAGCTGTCATTTCAGAAAGAAAGAAAAAAAAATCACTTATTTTTTAGATAGACATTGAGTATCAAGGATTTAAAAACTTGGCTCTGACCACAATATATCTGAAAGTAGAGGTTGTTCTGTAAAGATGAGCCTCTTCCTAAATCACCAGGCTGTCCAACCGGCTCCTGGCAGGGTCCAACCCACTGAAGTGGCCAGAGGACTGCCCCAAGGGAAGCATGAGGAAAGCACGTGGCCCCTTCTGCTAACTTGGAGAGGAGTGGCGATGGGCAGAGAGTAAAGCTAGGGCATGAATGGGGACATTTTATAAAGGCAGTTTCTCTCCTCTCCTGGGCTCACTGGTACACAGGAGAGGAGAGTTGGTGGCTTGTTGAATAGCCATTGAGTTCAGAAATATAGCTTCAGACATACCCTCTTGTAACTGGAGCCATCCAAACCTCTACTTCTGTATGTTCCCATGGCAAAAACACAGATTTTCACAACATTCCAAGAAAATCCAGAAATTGAGTCCTGTAGAGGGCTTGGGATTGTTCTGCCAAGGAAATAATATTCCACACATTGGTGGTCCATCTGTGTGGGCAGATGTCTGTCTTGGGAATGACAGAGTGGGGCCCAAAGCTGGTGGTCACTGCTGGGAATAGGGGCCGGGACACAGACTGGAGAGGGCAAATGGTACCACTTGATGCAGAGATAATGTTGACCTGGGGTCCCTGGGTCAGCTGATGGCGACAGAGGTCGGCAATAGAAAGAGGACTCAGGAATGCATCTATCCTTCCTGTTCCCTGTCCCTTCACTCTCAAGGAAAATGGCAGCATCGTCACAATTCCCCAAATGAAAATCACATTGGAAAATATCTAGTGTTTTATACGAGAAGTTCAGAGGCTGATATCATCACCTTAGGTTTTAGAATTTTCTATCAGTGGCAACATGCCAGCTAAAAAATTCCCTATCAAGTTATTATATGAAGTTTATTTATGCCTTATCTTTAAAAATAAAGGCCTGCAACTCCAAGCAAAAATCTTGGACTCCTCTTTATGAATCAAACTGATTCCCAAGCTGAGATCATAGCCAGCTCCCTGGTCCCTGTGCTTATTATAAAACCCATCTTCTTTTCACGTCCAATATAATCAAGGCAGCCACACCCCACACGCAGCACTCTGGCCTTCCTTTCCCCAAATCCAGGCCCCACTTCATGTGAAAATGCATATTATTACTCCTGGTGGGCTCAGAGGCTGTTTCGAAATAAAGCAAATAAGAACCACAGGGGACTGACTCAATCCTGAATTGTGTGTCCTGACTTGGCGCAAATGCTCTTCCTTGTCCTTGCTTATTAACTTTGGGAGACACTGAGCATTCCCCAGGATGCGTTGGGGGTTTGCACACATTCCTGCCCAAAGCCTGGTAAAACCTGAGTGCCCAGGCAGCCACGAATTCCCTCCCCTCCATCCGCCTTTGGGGCCTGTTCAGCCGCCCTCATTTTCCCGAACCCCACACAACCCACCGCGTTTGGAGGACTCTGTGATATACGGCGCCTTCCAGAGAACAGGATGCAGATGCGCGGGGGAGGTAACCGGAGAACAGCGCAAGAAGATGTGGCTGTCCCTGGAGCCCAGCACATAAATTACAAAGCACAATTTCGAATTCGAGGGCAAGTGTTGCCATTCCTCTCTTTCCCAAACTTTGGCCTTTTTGTGCTCAAGGTAAGTTTGAGAGGAGTGTAGCTTTTACCCAAGATGACTTCTTCCCATTCCATTTTAATTATCCGCTGGGTCTTGGTGACTAAGTCATGAGCAGGGAGGACCCTTGTCTTCAATGCCCTGCCATCGGCCAGCCAAGATCCAGTGTTCACTGTGGCCTTGATCTTTTCTGGGAGCAGAGGAATTTGTTCAGGGGAAAGGGGAGAAGAGGTGGCCCACACAGAGGCAGGCAGACCTTCGTGTCACTGTGGAGGCTGAACCCAAGACCAACCAGGCACTTGGCAGTGACCACCCCTCCCCACCTCCCCAGGGACACTCACTGTCCTGGCTGGACCCTTTCTGACCCTCCCAGTGTCAGGCAGCAAGCTTGACTGTCTGCGCCCAGGAGTCCCAGACTTGAGGGCTACATTTCTTCCAATTGCCTTTGTGCAGAGCACACAGATGGCTTCAAATAACAGGCTGTTTTCATGCACCTGTGCTCTGGCTGTCCCAGGTTAGAAAGGACTGATCCATCTCCTCTTGAAACTTCCATCTGAATACACATAAATAAGGTGTGTATGTGTGATGAAAGGAACACTCTTGGGCCGGGTGTAGTGGCTCATGCCTGTAATCCCAGCACTTTGGGAGGCTGAGGCAGGTGAATTACCAGGTCAGGAGACTGAGACCATCCTGGCTAACACAGTGAAACCCCCATCTCTACTAAAAATACAAAAAATTAGCTGGGCATAGTGGCGGGCGCCTGTAGTCCCAGCTACTCGGGACTGAGGCAGGAGAATGGCGTGAACCTGGGAGGCAGAGCTTGCAGTGAGCCGAGATTGCACCATTGCACTCCAACCTGGGTGACAGAGTGAGACTCTGTCTCAAAAAAAAAAAAAAAAGAGAAACACTCTTGAGCTACATGATTAGATGATCTGTGCTCCCCCAAACTTTTGCAAACAAGAGACTGTACTCTGGACTTAAACTTTTTTTTCAATGAAAGCAATCTAGGAAGTTTCCCGGTTTAGGTAGAAAGTGGATTAGGCCAGGTGCAGTGGCTCATTCCTGTAATCCCAGCACTTTGGGAGGCCGAGGTGGGTGGACCACTTGAAGCCAGGAGTTTGAGACCAGCCTGGTCAACATGGCAAACCCATCTCTACTAAAAATACAAAAAGTTAGCCATATGTGGTGGTGTGCACCTGTAACCCCAGCTACTCGGGAGGCTGAGGCAGGAGAATCACTTGGACCTGAGAGGCAGAGGTTACAGTGAGCCGAGATTGTACCACTGCAGTCCAGCCTAAGTGACAGAGCGAGACTCCATCTCAGAAAAAAAAAAAAAAAAAGTGGATTTGGCACCATCCCCAGTGACAGGTGGGATAAGGGACTGCCCTTAGTTCCCTTTCCGAGATGCTCCAGTCCTGCCGGCCCCTGGAGTGTGACCTGAGGGACACAAAGCAGCACTGTCACCACCCTGAATGCCAGTTCCAAACACTGAATGGGGACACAGGTGACCTCAACACCAGGAGCTGATTGCTCTCTCCAAGCACAAGGAACCTTTTTTTTTGGATCCATCCACATCAGCAGTGTGAGCTGCGGGGAATATGCATCTGCTTAAGATCTTTTTTTTTTTTTTTAATGAGATGGGGTCTTACTTGCTCTATCTCCCAGGCTGTAGTGCAGTGGCATGACCACAACTCACTGCAGAGCCTTGATCTCCCGGGCTCCAGCAAGCCTCCTGCTCAGCCTCCCAAATAGCTGGGACCACAGGTGTGTGCCACCATGCCTGGCTCATTTTTATTTTTATAGAGACAGGGTCTCCCTATGTTACCCAGGCTGGTCACAAACTCTGGGACTCAAGAGATCATCCTGTCTTGGCCTCCCAAAGTGCAGGGATTACAGGCATAAGCCACCACTCCTGGCCTGCCTCAGATTTTAACCTGCATGAGGGAATGGGGAATTCAGTTATGGCAAGAAATGAGACCCCTCCCTCCAAGTGAGGTAGATACCGACCCTGAGATCCATGTGACCGTGTGACCACGCTGTGGGCCCAGAAATGAGGGGGATGGGGAGTATGACTGCCACATGACAGGCAGGATTGTATACCTATAGCCTGCTGGACCTGGGCCCAGCAGAGCAAGTGCTGCCACCTGATATTCCAATGTCACATTCAGAGACAGCCACTGGCCACTTTCCAGCAGGGCTGGTGGGCACTTGTGAGAATGGGAAACTGGCCCCATGTGGAGGTGTTCTGCCTGGTATGCTCTGCTGGGCTGTGACTCATGGAGGCACTGGGGTCCTGCACCCAGGTGACATCAGAGCCCAGGGTGCCATCTTTTCTCAGTTCCTTCTAGCCCATGTTGTGGATGCAAGGCATGGGTGCCAGGTACTTTCCCCTTCCACCCACGCTCGGCTGCTGGGCCACTTTGACTGCCCTTGGAGTTCTGGGCCCTCAAGAGCCTTCTCCATCACCTGCTTCCCATCGGCGCTGCTCCAATACCCACCCCAGGTGCTCTGTGGAATGTGCCAGTCAGGGCTCCCTCAGGGAGAGTGAACACCAAGGCCCACCTCAACAGGCATGGCCAAACCACTCAACAAGCAGCCAGACACTGACGTCCTACCCAGCCCAGCCCTGAGATCTCGAGAGAAGGATAAGACAGACACCCTGACATCAAGAATGCGTGGTCTCGTGTGCAGCCCAACGCAAGCGCACAGAATGAGGGGGTGTCAGGATGATGACATGCGCTAGCAGTCTCTGGGGCAGGAGCTTCAAGGAGAAGGTGAATGCCATGCTGAGTTTTAAAGGATGAAGAGGATGGAAGGTGAGTTTTAAGTCAAAGCTAAATGGGGAAAACAAACAAACAAACAAATAAATAAAAATACAAATAGAGAACTGAAGCTGGCAGCGAGGAGAAACACAAGGTTCCGAGGCCAGGTTAACAGGACAGGGGTCAGAGAGGGGATGATGACCGGGGTTGGAAGATGGCAAGCAGCCCCTCAGCCACCACAGGGGACACCAAAGATGACGGAAGAGCCGGCATGAGGCCAAAGGGAGGCCAGACAGAGGGACTTTTGGAAACTTGGCAGAGGTGTGAATGTGACTTCCAAGCTGGTGGGCAGCAGGACGGAAAGGGCGGATGATGGGTGTGATGGCCCTATGTGTGGTGTGCTGGGCAGATACCCTCATGGTAAAGCCGAGGCTCTGCCATTGACCACGAGGCACCACCGACCACACTCTGACTCCTCCAGCGATACAGCTGCCCTCCCAGCAGGAATGGTACCAAGGAGCCATTGGTATCATCAATTGTCCGCTGCCAACCGGTTGCATGGAGTCTTTAAAACTGGGGCTGGGTTTTAAAGACTTGAGAGGCTGAGCCAGAGGATTGCTTGGAAAGTATGGTCCCTGCCCACAAAAAGCCCAGCCTCCAGACCAGAGGGAAGCAGCACGATGAAGGTATGAGAGTGCTTCTGTTGGCAGGTTCAGCCTCTGTGCTCTGACTTTCTCCACCTCAGGGATGTCCCTTCACCCAGGTTCCTACAGAGCCCCATGCTCTTTCCTTATCTCAGAACCACAGATTGGAATCCAGAAGGAGCGTAGCTAAAGATCATTTAGTCCAGGGGGTGGCAACCTTTTCCTGGAAAGGGTCAGACAGTAAATATTTTCGGTGCTGCCGGCCACAGTGTCTCTGTTGCACCTGCTCAATTCTGCTGTTGTAGTCCCAAAGCAGCCATAGACAATACATACGTGAAATGGGCATGGCTGTGTTCCAATAAAACTTTATTTGCAAAAGCAGGCAGCAGGGCAGGTTTGACCCACCAGTCACAGATCTCACGCTCGACACTCCCATCCTACAGATGCTAAAGTGGAGCCTCAGGAAGATGGAACTGACTTGACCAAGGGTGCATGGCTACCAGGACCAGACCAGAACTCAGAACGTCTGTTCCTCAATCTTCAAATCTCTTTTTAAATACTGTTCAACCAACTGCTTCCTCCTGGCAAAGTGGGGTCCTGGAAAAGACCATGAATCTTATTGACTCAAGTGATCGGAAAGTCCGGTAGAACCTGCTGGGATGTTTGTGTTTTCAATGAAGTAGAGAAAACAAAAACAGATGAAGGACTTCAGCATTTTTTAAAAATGGAGTGTTCATTCAAATAAACTTTAAATCCCACCAGGCAACCACGGGCACTTCACACTCCTGAGATAGGTCCAGCAATAGCTGAGACAAATCTCACTCCTATTTAATTATCATTAATCTTCCCTCCAGGCTTTTCCATACCTGCTAAATAGCTCAATCCATCTCATTACTGAAGGCGGCTTCCAGGTGTGGTTGTGAGAAATCTCATTAGCACAAATGTACTTCTGTATGGTGGGTCTGATAGGCCCACCTCCTGAGACGGGGATGTTGCATGACAAAATCTCAGCTCTGAGGACCACTGAAGCACTGGGTTCCCCAAAGTTTTGGCCACGCTCAGTAGTAAGAGCCTTGTATTATTGTCATTTTCAACCATAGATATCATGCCCCCCAAATAAGAAGAAAGCAAACACCTTAAAAGGGCAGACTTAAAGATTCACAATAAATAGGTAACGCGCAAATCGTCCAACACTATGAAGCTCAACTGTTCCTCCTCTCGGACGGGATAATTTCACATGTTCAGACCACCCTGCCAGCATGTCAGATTTAAAATATTACACGTAGAATAATGAAAAATTGCCAACATCTCACCACTGTCTTTTGATTAATGAGGAGTTCCTCAGAGATTGATTGGTTTGTTTTATTTTGTTACCGGGAGTGACTGATGGCTATTTTAAAAAATACTTAGCTTAGCGCTACCCTCCATGAGATAATTTTCATATGCCTTGTGTAGCTGCGTCCAGAATAATTGGACTTTATTGCCTTCCTTCCATGCATGAACTGAAGTTCCCTGGAGAAGGAAAACAGCTTCAGACTTTGTTGCTTTAATATTTCCATGTAGATCAGCTGCTGTGTTCATGGAGAGGCTTCCACCAGATGGCCAGCCTGCCTTGAAGTGACATTTCCCATTTCCTGTCGATTACTCACCAATGGAAAATAATGTGATACAAATCCCTCATTTGGGGTAATATGTGGCCATATCCTTGTTGTACCTGCACTAAAGATAAATCATGCAATATTTTCTCAATTCTCCAGGGAGAAAATAGGAGAAACAGCAAGTCACCAGTGTCTGGCAGGAAAAGGGAATCGTTATTGGTAAGGCGTTCACTAGGACATTGAAATCTAATGTCCTAATTTCTTTCTTTTTTTTTCTTACTGCTTGTTCTTCTGTATCTCAGTGGAGAAGAAACTTATTTTGGTTGTTTAAAACATTTAAGCTCTGGTTTTTAGGAAGAATCCCGGTTTTGGTCAAGTCCCTAGATATCTCTTCTCAAAAGCACCCATTTTGATGCTGAGGTGAGGACGCAAGTATTAGTTTTCAAAAAGCCCAATTTCATCTCCTGAACAGACTCAAATGATTAATTCTCATTCAAAGTCATTGTCAAATTGTTACTTTTAAAAATCTTAGTAATTTCTCTTCAGTATTTAGTATTTAGTATTACAAAGCTGTCGCTTACTCTCCGATCATCCTTGTTGTTCAACTTCTCTGTGTGATTCCAGCAAATTCTTTTAGCTGGTCACTCTTTAATTACTGTTAAAGATGAGTAAGTAAAAATGAAAATATTATTAATAAGCTATGAATAATTATCACTAACATTTATTCAGCCCTTAACATGTGCCGGGCAGTGTGGCAAGGGTATTCCATGCTTTAAGCCATTTATTGTCACCGTCATCCTGAGAGGCCAGGACTATTATCATCATCTTCCAGACGTGGAAAGTGAGACAGTCCCTGTCCTACAGCCTGAGCAGGATTCGAACCCATGGATCTGATTCCAAGTTGTTCACCTCTGTTCACTGGGGAAGCCAAGTGTTAGGAAACTCGTCTTTCTGGAATGTTCCAATTTTTCTCTTCTCAGAGAGAAGTCAGCCTTGTTATTTCCCAGTTTCTGCTCTTCCTACCAGGCTGCAGGTCTCTGCCCACCCTGTCCTCACAGGAGGGCAGCAATAAGGAACTGGGTTAGGGTCCCTTCCCCAGTCCAGAGATGTTGGGGTATGTAGTCTTCCCAACATCTCCAGAGTCCCTGAGTCTTCTGTCCATGCAAGGGGCATCTGTCCCTCTCCTGCAGACAGTGATGCACCCTGGGCCACAGGCTGGTTCCTGGCAAGTTGCTGTTCTTCAGTGAAAGAATCTATTTGTTGGAGGCACCAGAAGGTTCTGGAAGCTGCAGAAAATTCTAGAAGTGGTGGAAGGTTCTGGAAACAGTTTCCTCCCTCCTCCTCTCCCCCTTCTCCACCACAGGCAGCATCTGCTATTGTGTGAGCTACAACCCTGCCTGGCCCTCCACCAAGCCTGAGGAGGACGCGAGCTCGGTTGCGGCTGACAGCATTCAGGAGCGGAACTCCAAGCAAGGCGGTCACCTGTCCAGGAGATTACTCCCCTAGTAACTCAAGCTTTTATGCACTCATTGGTATTCATCCAGACGGTTGTTTTGGCTAGAAAGAAACACTTCCTCCTCACTAGAATTACAAATAATTTGAACAGAAAACTATAGGGAAGACATATTAATCATGTTTGAAAGGATGTATCTTTTGGTACAAAGGGTTTTCTTAATCTAAAAATGCTTTCCCCAATCTCTATTTATATCTGATGGTAGTTTCTAGCACACAGAGTATGTAACTTGTTTTGTTTAGTCCTTTCATACCCACCTCCTATGCAGATTAAAAAGTTGCATTTTTTTCTTTTTCTTTTTTTTTGAGAGGGAGTCTTGCTCTGTCACCTAGGCTAGAGTGCAGTGGTACGATCTCGGCTCACTGCAACCTCCACCTCCTGGGTTCAAGCGATTCTCCTGCCTCAGCCTCCTGAGTAGCTGGGACTACAGGCACCCACCACTACGCACAGCTAATTTTTGTATTTTAGTGAAGACAGGGTTTCACCAGGCTGTTCTCGAACTCCTAACCTCAAGTGATCTGCCAGATTCAGCTTCCCAAAGTGCTGGGATTACAGGTGTGAGCCACTCACACTCAGCCAAAAAACCCATAGATTAATATGTGTCCTTTGAATCAGTCTCTTCGTTAGTAATTTGCTTGAGGATCCAAGGAGTGAACCACTATGGAAATTTTTCTGTAATAACTTCCCTTAACCCTTATTTGGATTTGTAAGTCTAAAAACTTACCATTATCTGACATATGAAGTATGAGCTGTGGACACAGTCTCATCTTTTCCTTATTCCCTATTTATATTTATTTGTTAGTCCAAAACATCATTGTTACCTGACAAATTAAATGTCATGAAAGCAGCTGTTTTATGCAGAACAACATAGTGCTGTGTAGTTTTTATATCATGCTAATGTCGGAGGCAGCACTCCTGCCTCCGATCCTTCTCATTGACCCCGAATAACAGACACCTGAGCAGGCACCTGCTGGGGGATGGACTTTGATAGGATGATTAGAAAGGAGTGTTTCCATGATTTGCTTATGCTTCACCCTGCCTTTCAGTTAAAGATTAAGTCTTTGCATCAGATTTCAGTTCTGTGGCACGCTGGGGAGGGATGTGAATATTTTCTTTATTTTTTAAAAAAACAAACCCTTGTAAATAGAGTTGGTTTATTTTTAACAAGGTAGAAGCATTGTGGGAAGCTGGTTTTCAGATTTCATTCCAGCCACGGACTGCGCTGTGCAAACAAAGACACAGCCTGGATTCTCCCTAATGAAAAGAGTGTGTTGGGGATGGGGATGGTGTGTGTGTGGGGGGTGGGCTCTGAGGAGGCAGCTCCCCCTGCACAGAGATCCGGGCCACATGCAGGTCTGCAGTGACTCTGCCTTCTCTCTGGCCTCACCTTTATGCAGCACTTGCCTTAAACAAGCTCACATGCCCCACCTCAGGCAGGTCAACCAACTTTTACTGAGCATCTGCTATGTGCAGGGCAGACCGATAGGCATAAAGGAGGTCTCTGTCTTCCTAGAGATAGTCTGGTAGATGAGACAGATGTAGAAACTAATAAATCTAACAAAGGGCAGGCCATGTCATAACAAAAACAGTAAGTGAAACCCAAGCCACAACAGAGACAAGCATAGGTTGAGGGGATCATGGAGGGAGTGACTGATTCCCACCAAAGGAGAGGGGCAGAGAGGGCTTTGGAGAATAAACAGGAAGCAAAAGGGAGATATTTCAAAAAGTGGGAGGAGGTTGTGTTTCACGTGTACCTGGGGAAGTTTGGGAGGGAGATGGGAAATGAGGAGCAAATCTTCAAATAGCCCAAATTAAAGAAAGAAGTCTCTAAGACAGCCTGTTGACTGAAACAAGATGCAAAACAGATTGTGTTAAAAATAAGTTTGGGAAACAAATTATGTTCAGTAAAGCAACACTTAAAATAATGTTAGCCGAGGTGAAGTGGCTCACACCTGTAATCCCAGCCCTTTGGGAAGCCCAGGTGGGCAGATCACTTGAGGTCAGGAGTTTGAGACCAGCCTGGCCAACATGGTGAAACCCTGTCTCTACTAAAAATACAAAAATCAGTCACGGGTGGTGGCACCTGTAATCCTACCTACTCAGGAGGCCGAGGCAGGAGAATACTTTGAACCTGGGAGGTGGAAGTTGCAGTGAGCCGAGATCATGCCACTGCACTCCAGCTTGGGTGACAGCGTGAGACTCTGTCTTGAAAAAAAAATTAATAATGTTATAGAAATTTTAGGGAAATATACAAATATATACATATTTGCTAGAAATGCTGGTGGTTGTTGGTTTTTCGTTGTTTTTTTTTTTTTTTTTTTGAGACAGAGTCTCGCTCTGTCGCCCAAGCTGCAGTGCAGTGGCACCATTTTGGCTGAAGTCTCCACCTCCCGGGTTCCAGCCTCCCAGGTAGCTGGGAATACAGGCGTGCACCACCACACCCGGCTAATTTTTGTATTTTTAGTAGAGACAGGGTTTGACCATGTTGGCCAGGCTGGTCTCAAACTCCTGACCTCAGGTGATCCACCTGCCTTGGCCTCCCAAAGTACTAGGAGTACAGGAATAAGCCACTGTGCCTGGCCTATAAATGTATCTTTAAAAGGCCTCTAGATATCCTCAATCAGTAACAGCGTCTGGGGTGGGACAGGAGGGAATTGGAATGGGGCAGGGGTGTCAGAGTGGACTTTAGTCTTTTTTTTTTTTTTTTAAACTAAGGATATATATATTCTGCATTACCTATGTAATTAAAATGTATTTTAAAATCTAATAAATTACCTATTTACTTTTCATTATAACACGAGGCACTTAAGGTCATTATGTTATGTCCAATACATCTAGGTTTGATAAGTAAAAGTCAAGCGGATTCTGGAGAAGCCAAAATACTGACCCAGAAAATCTAGATTCGCCTAGTTTAATTCCCTTATTTTACAAATTGAGAAGTGTGGGTTTCTCATCGTCTTTTTGTTGATCGGCGCAGGAAGACGTACATGAAATAATTCATGGAAAAGTCATAGTGGCCTTCAAGTTTTCCAGATAACTATGAAAAACTACATTAAGATGCTATTTTTCTACAAAATTCATTTTACCAACCTCAAAACATATTTTCTCCGAAGAGGGCACACACTGGCAATACCCGAGTGTGACATGCTAGCAAGAGTACTAGGCTGGGAGTCAAGAGACTCAAATTCCACCCGGGAGCCACCACATGACCTTGGCATGAGCCCATCACCAGGCTCCTCAGCCTGCTCGTCGCAGCACCAGGGATTTCCGAAGCCCTCGGGAAATATTACCTCACAACAATGGAGAAAGACTTTTTTATCCAGGAGGTCAGAATGCTGGCCTTAAAAAATGTCCTTCCAACACGTTTCAAAAGTGAGATTCTAATTTAAGCCTTGCAGGATCTCTACTGTGAAGCCTAGTTTGGTGGGGTTGAACACCAAAAGGATAGGAAGGGCTTCTCTTTTGAGAATGTGGGGAGAAAGAAAACTCAGTATTTTGACTAAAAAAAAGTATTTAAGTTATGATCAGAAATATATTTGTCTAGAAATAAAAAGACATTCCTCCCACCCGCCCGCCACCCTTTTAAATATTCACAGCTGGCTCTCTGGCCATATAAGTTACCATGCTGTCAAATGACTCAACTTACAACATCTGTACTGGTGACCAACATCCTGTATCACGGGTTATCTAACCCTTTGAGTCACAACACCCCTGTTTGAGTAAGGTTTATTTTACTAGCACCAAGAGACTCCTGCATTTAACATCTGCGGTGCTGCTCCTGAAATTCCTAGCCGTAAAACAAGTAAATTCAGCGTGGTCTGAAATTCCAGAGCGTAGCCACGAACTACACAGAAAACACATTCAGAGGGGCCGGCGGGTAATGGAGCAGGGCTTAGCTCAGGCGGGGCTGCACATCTGGCTATGCCTTCTCTCCGCAAGTGTGGGAAGAGGACCTGGAAATGCCAGGGTCCAGCCAGGCAGAGAGTCGCTGGACGGTCTGCACAGGCAGGGGCTGCTCTGGCCACATGGTACACTCCCCGCAGTGTACACTTAGGTGCCCGGTTGGTGACACTGGGTGTGACCAGCTGTTAACCACTAAACTCCATCTGGTGAAGCCCTCTGTAGGCCAAATACTCCACATGCCTGAAGATCCTTCCAGCTTACAATTGTGAACCCAGCTTCTGTGTCCAGCATCTAGAGTTTGAAGTAGGGCCTGCCCATTCTCTGGATAGACACAGAGCTGTTAAAATAATGATTATGTAGACATTGCACCACGTGGGAAAATACTGATGATGAGACCACACTGGAGAAAATCAGCAAACAGAACACAGGGTGGCAACATCACCGTGGTAATAAATTGGTAAGACTGCCTGGAACACTATGCAGCCATAAAAAAGAGCCAGATCACGTCCTTTGCAGGAACATGGATGGAGTTGCAGGCCATTATCTTTAGCAAACTAAGGCAGGAACAGAAAACCAAATACCACGTGTTCTCACTTATAAGTGGGAGCCAAATGAAGAGAACACATGGACACATAGAGGGGGACCACACACACTGGGGCCTACCTGGGGCGAGGGATGGGAGGAGGGAGAGAATCAGGAGAAGTAACTAATGGGTACTAGGCTTAATACCCGGGTGACGAAATAATCTGTACAATAAACCTCCATGGCACAAGTTTACCTATATAACAGACCTGCATACGGACCCCGGACTTAAAATAAAACAAATAAATAAATAAATTGGTAAGATCTGACTTGCCTGTGCAGCTGAGGACTAGAACTAAACACAGAAAAACTGCAATAGCTTAGTTCACTGGAGTGAAGTGGCTTTAAAAACATTTCTTTTTTTTTTCTTTTTGAGGGAGTTTCGCTCTTGTTGCCCAGGCTGGAGTACAATGGCGCGATCTCGGCTCACTGCAACCTCCGCCTCCTGGGTTCAAGCGATTCTCCTGCCTCAGCCTCCCGGGTAGCTGGGATCACAAAATTTTTTTTCACGCTATTCATGAAAATTAATAATTTCAAAGACATAATTCCAGCTTTTTAAGGGAGTCTCGGGCAAGGCATGGGGGTGGCATCTGCATGCAACACACAGCTGACAGGAAAAAGGGATGATGGAAGCCCAGGATGACCCCCTGTGGGAGCCAGAGCAAAGTCGTGAACTTCAAAGCTCTTTGACAAGTACAGGATGATCGAAAACATATGGCTTTAGGACAACTCCCAGTCACATCTTCCGTGTGGCCGATGCCTGGCAATCCTTCAAGTCACTGTTCCGTATCAACATGGCTCACGTGCTGGATGAGCGTGCACTGGGGAGAGGCTGGCTGACAATCACCACGGCATTGTCCCATCGAGAAGACGCACAGACTCCCCAACGAGACACAGACCTGGCCTTATGTGCCCGACATTCTACTCCAGGAGCAAGCAGCCTCTAAATTATTTGTCACTGCTACCCTGAGTGTCCCATTTTCACGATGCCACCCAGTTCTGGGTTCAATCCCGCTCTTGCTCATTGCCCTGGGCAAGGTGTCAGTCTCAGGCGGGGTCAAGAGGCTGTGTCCCCGCCCCTTACATTTAAATTTTAGTGGGTGGCATCTTTCCCAGCCATAACGAGTGGAAATGCAATCACCTCCCTCCCTGATGCCGGCGTAATCTAACCGTCACAAGCCAGGAAGGGTTGTGGCGAGCCACTGATCTTATTGTATAATTATGCTTAGGGAAGTGTGAATGATAAAGGATGAAAAGGAGAGGTGGAAACAATAGACTTTGTCTAAAAATGAGATGAGCTAAATTACAGTGCATGGATTCAATGGAAAATCATTTATCTATTTTTAAAAATGCTTTGTGGGCCAGGCGCAGTGGCTCACGCCTGTAATCCCAGCACTTTGGGAGGCTGAGGGGGGCAGATCACCTGAGGTCAGGAGTTTGAGACCAGCCTGGCCAACATGGTGAAACCCCATCTCTACTAAAAATACAAAGATTAGCTGGGTGTGGTGGTGGGTGTCTACAGTCCCACCTACTTGAGACACTGAGGCATGAGACTCACTTGAACCTGGCAGGTGGAGGTTGTGGTGGGCTGAAACTGCACCACTGCACTCCAGCCTAGGAGACAGAGTAAGACTCTGTCTCAAAAATAAATACGTAAATAAATAAAATAAAAATAAACAAATAAAAATGCTTTGTAAAGACCACATGACAATGGAAAAAAGCATGAGATACAAAATTAAGTGAGAAAAAGTACTGTATAAAATGGTATGTGAATATGATTCTAACTATAAAAATACATTTAAAGACCAAAAGGAATACAAATATATATGTGTGCATGCACATACACATCTAAATGACCTGTATAGTCACATGTTATTCTAGAAAGGAGACGAACAGGTGCATTTCCTTTAATGCAGAAGGGAGTCCACAGAGAGTGGCTCTGAGCAGGTGACTTAGTTGATTTCAGGAGCGGTGAGATCATGGGGAATTTTTTCTCTAGGGCCAACAATTTCTATAACATCATGCATATGCAACTGAAACATCATTATCTCAAAGCACACGAATTTTGTATATTTTGGCAGCATTTTCTGCAGTTCAAATGTTCATATGAAACCCTTCGGTTTAGCCAGGGGCGTACCTTACAGCAAACCCACACTATGGGCCTGGCAGGAGGCAAACCGGCATGAAAGGACTTCACGGCGCTCCCCGACCCTTGGAAAGTATAGGAATCCATCCTCATTGCAACACCATCTCTAAACGTTCTCCAGGGGAGGAGGCAGGCAGCCTTGCTGTGCTGTTCAGCACTGAAGCAGACTGAAAAAGCAATGATCATAAAATGCAAGTTCAGCTGCAGCCCAGCTCTGTGGGGGAGGTTGTTGGATGAGGGGCTGTCTGTCTAGGGGAGCCCCTGACTCAGGCTTAGCTTCATCCTTGAGGTCCAGCCTTGCACCTGCTCTGTTTCCTCATCTGGGGTCCAGCTGGCATCTGCCTGTACCTGAGGACCTGCCCAGGGAAGGCCGACAGAGACGGTGGGGGACTGACGACAAGAGTGGGGGCCAGGCAGCCCACCCTTCCTCAGGGCATGCCCAATTCTCCCTCGTGTTAGATGCAGAAATCAAGTTACCTCGACTGAACTCATTTTAAAAATGACTTTACTCCATTCTGTTTCAATGTTGCATTCTTGGCTTTGACCTTGTGTATTAAAGAAGCAGCTCCATAAAAATGTTTCAACATTAATGTGTGCTGTGAAAGAGATGGCTGATTATTTTGTTGGTATCATTTGTCTAAGGCTCCATGGGACAAATTAGTTTCATAGTTTTAGTGCGAGTAAAGATCATATTTCCTAAAGGTGATTTTTAAACTATTTTTTCATTGACACTAGAAAGCTGAGATTGAAATTTTGTGTTTAGTTATACAAACGACATTAATGTGTTTATAGCACCTCTACTGCTCTCCTTCCTCCCACCCACCATCCTTCTACATATTAAGAAAATATTTTCTCTTTTTTTCAACAGACTCTCTATTTTATTATAAACTGCCTCAAATTCTTTTTTGGAGTAGATAAGATGTCAGTAAACCTGCATAGCAATATATCTTGAGGAAATTGACTATTGGCAGAGACACACTTTCTTACGTTCAACAAGGTTGTAACACTGCTCAACTAAAAAAAATCTGGGCCGGGCGCAGTGGCTCACGCCTGTAATCCCAGCACTTTGGGAGTCCAAGGCGGGCAGATCACCTGAGGTTGGGAGTTCGAGACCACCCTGACCAACATGAAGAAACCCCATCTCTACTAAAAATACAAAATTAGCCAGGTGTGGTGGCGCATGCCTGTAATCCCAGCTACTCGGGAGGCTAAGGAATGAGGATCACTTGAACCTGGGAGGCGGAGGTTGCGGTGAGCCAGAGATGGTGCCATTGCACTCCAGCCTGGGCAACAAGAGCGAAACTCCATCTCAAAAAAAAAAAAAAATCTGCAGCAAGAAAAATCAAAAATCAAGCTGTGAGGCTGTCTATAAGACAACTCAGCTAGGCCCTTCAGAAAGTCAGTCACAACAGAAAGTCTGGGAGACTGTTATAGATTGAAATTGATAAAAAGACATAACAATGAACATATTGATCTTTGATTAGATCCTTTCTTAAAAAAATAAGCTTTAAAAGACTTTTTGGATGCAATTGGGAAAACATGAATACGAACTGGATAGTAGATGATGCTAAAGTTAATTTTTTAAAAAATTAATGTTATGAGGTATGATAATGGTGTTGCAGAGACATAGGAGAATGTCCTTGGTAGATATCTAATGAAATATTTAGAGTCAAGTATCATGACCATTTACAATTTACAATTTACTTCCTTTTTTTTTTTTTTGAGACGTAGTCTCACTCTGTCACCCAGGCTGGAGTGCAATGGCGTGATCTTGGCTCACTGCAACCTCCGCCTCCTGAGTTCAAGCAATTCACTTGCCTCAGCCTCCCAAGTAGCTGGGGTTACAGGTGTGAGCCACCGTGCCCAACTACTTTTTATATTTTTAGTAGAAAGGGGGTTTCACAATGTTGGTTAAGCAGGTCTCAAACTCCTGACCTCGTGATCCGCCTGCTTCAGCCTCCCAAGGTGCTGGGACTTCAGGCGTGAGCCACCACACTAAGCCTACAATTTACTTTCAAATGGTTAAGAAAAAAACAAAACAAAATGTGTGTGTGTCTCTGTGTGTGTACAGAGAGAGAGAAATGTATATGGCAAAACATAAACAATGGTTAGAGCCAGGTGGACAGTCTACTGGTGTTCCTTGTACTATTCTATCTTTGCTGTCTGTTTGAAAATTTTCAGTCAGTTGGGTGGAGATCTATGAAAGTCCAACACTTATAGATCAACCAGAAATCGGTGAAATCTGATGGCAACTCATTTTCTGGAACCCCAAGTATATCCCCAAACAACTCAAACGGTTGGGATCCATGTTAATGGGTTTCAAGGAACAGTCATAAAACTTAGCAAGAAAGAGGAAAACAATCACCATCACCACCACAATTTTGCTGCTGTCACTGTCTGCAGGACAGGTCGCAGAACTGCGTGGCAAGAAGAGACGGCGGTTCATGAGGCCAAGAGAGCGAGACCATCCTGGCCAACGTGGCAAAACCCTGTCTCTACTAAAAATACAAAAATTAGCCGGGCATGGGGGCGTGCCTCTGTAGTCCCAGCTACTCGGGAGGCTGAGGCAAGAGAATCGCTTGAACCCGGAAGGTGGAGGTTGCAGTGAGCCAAGATCGCGCCACTGCACTCCAGCCTGGCGACAGAGTGGGACTCTGTCTCAAAGAAAAAAAAAGAGAGAGAGAGGGAGAGAGAAAAAAAAAAGAAGAGACAGCATTTCAGAAGGAGTCTCTGCCCAGCATCCAGCAGCAGTTGGTAAGAGAAGCTCATGTATGAGAATCCGGATGCTGCAGCGCCCCCTCGAGTCACCTCCATTGAAACACATTTTTTTCCGCAGTCGGGAGTGGCCGATTGCTGCAGGTATGACATCTGGCCAGTACCAAGCTTTCTTAACTCTGCAGAGACCACCCCAACGCGGGAATGGGCAGACATAAGGGCACGGGGAGTCCTGTACGAGTCACCTGATCCCCAGCACCAGGTCAAGGCTGCAGAAGTCCCAGGCGCGCTCCTGCCCATCACACCCACACACAAAGCTTGCTTCTCAACTATGCCAGGACAGCACAGGTTCCCCTGGGCGAGGCCCTAAACGTGGATTCAGAGCTGCACAACATCCGCTGACCCCACTCCAGAATGATGGCTGGGTAAGTCTCTGTTGTAACCCACGCCAATTTAAGCGATGCCGAGAATGAGCTCTCAGTCACGTATTCATTCATTTTAAAAATGTTTACAGAGAAAATTCTCTGTGCCAGGCTCTGTGTCAGACATATGTTTGTGAACAAATCAGATAAGGTCCCCACACTCATGGTGTCTAAGGTCTACTGTGAGACACGGCAATGAAACAAGTAAAAAATACGTGTGTGGTGTGTACAGAGTGAGTGTGTGTGGAGTGTGTGTGCAGAGTGTGTGTGGAGTGTGTGTGTGGAGTGTGTGTGTGGAGAGAGTGTGTGGAGTGTGTGTGGAGTGAATGTGTGGAGTGAGTGTGTGTGGAGTGTGTGTGCAGGGAGTGTGTGTGGAGTGAGTGTGTGTGTGTGGAGTAAATGTGTGGAGACAGTGTGTGGAGTGAGTGTGTGTGTGGAGTAAGTGTGTTTGTGTGGAGTGTGTGCAGTGTGTGTGAGAAGTGTGTGGAGTGAATGTGGCGTGTGTGTGGAGTGTGTGTGTGTGGAGTAAATGTGTGGAGGCAGTGTGTGGAGTGAGTGTGTGTGGAGTGAGTGTGTGGAGTAAGTGTGTTTGTGTGGAGTGTGTGCAGTGAGTGTGAGAAGTGTGTGGAGTGAATGTGGCGTGTGTGTGGAGTGTGTGTGGAAAGAGTGTATGAGTGGAGAGTGTGTGTGGAGTATGTGTGTGGAGTGTGTGTGGAGTGAGTGTGTGTGGAGTGTGTGCAGTGAGTGTGTGTGAGAAGTGTGTGGAGTGAATGTGGCGTGTGTGTGGAGTGAGTGTGTGTGGAGTGAGTGTGTGTGGAGTGTGTGTGGAAAGAGTGTATGAGTGGAGAGTGCGTGTGGAGTATGTGTGTGGAGTGTGTGTGGAGTGTGTGTGCAGAGTCAGTGCATGAGTGGAGTGAGTGTGTGTGGAGTATGTCTGCAGAGTGAGTGTGTGTGCGGAGTGAGTGTGTGTGCGGAGTGTATGATTGGAGTGTGTGTGCGGAGTGTGTGTGGTATATGGAGCATGTATGTGTGTAGTATGTGGTATATGTGTGTAGTAGCATGTAGTGTATGCGTGTGGTGTGTGTGTGGCGTGGTGTGTGATATGTGTTATGTATGTGTGTGGAGTGAGCGTGTGTTGTGTGATGTGGTCTGTGTGTGAAGTGAGTGTGTGTGGAGCGTGGTGTGTGTGTTTATACAGTCATCCCTCAGTATTCACAGGGGATTGGCTCCAGGACCCCTGAGGATTCCAAAATCCTCAGCTGTTCAAGTCCCTGACGTTAAATGGCTTAGTGTTTGCATATGGCCAATGTACATCCTCTCATACACTGCAAATCATCCCTAGATGACATAATACCCAATACAATGTAAGGTTATGTAAATAGTTGTCATACTGTGTTTTTATTTGTATTGTTTTTTATTGTTGTATTATTATTTTAATTTTTCCAAATACTTTTGATCCATGAATGTGGAACCTGCAGATATGGAGAGCCAACTGTACATCACATAGGAACATATCTAATTACCAGCTGATTTGTTCCAGAAAGGAAATCAATGAGGTGCAGCTGAATGGTGGCTTTTACCTCTCCTACTGATACTGAACGCTGGGCAGCACGGCCCTCTGAAATCCCACTCGTTCCTGCCAGGAGCAGGGGGGATTTGAGGAGTGTCTCTTTGAGGAAGTGGCTGTAGGTCAAGTCCTGAGAGAGGGGAGGGAGGGAGCCGGAGGGCAGAGCTCCAGTTGGAGACATCTTGTGAGTTACCTAAGAGTGATGAATTCAGGATGCGAGGAGAGGGCAGAGAGGCCAACATCAGCCAGACCTTGCAGGTGGTGATAAGTAGTTGGATGTTTATTCTAAGGGAAGAGGAGGCCATGGAATTGTTGTAAGCAGTGGATGGACACGAGGTGACTTGAGTTTTAAAAGGCCACTATGGTGACTCTGTAGCAAGTTGACTGGAGGTGGGCAAGAGTAGAAGGTATTGCCCCAGGCCAAGTGAGACATCAGTTCCTTAAACAAGGACAGTGGCTGTGAAGCAGGAGAGGAGTGGACAGATTCCACACACACTTTGCACGTAGCATTGACAGGCTTTGCTAATGGGTTGGATGTTAGAGTTCAGAAAAGAGGAGAAACCAAGGAAAACTTCCAGGTTTCTGGTTTAAGCCAATGGTGGTGCCAATTCCAGAGAGAGGAACTGACATGGACAGGCTGGTGGGGAGAACATGGAAGTCAACAGGTAAGAGTTCTTCACCTTCTGCAGGATGCCTCCTGCCTTTCAGTCAGTCAGTTTATCAATCTGGTACTTGTTGAGGGTTTACCATGTATTAAGTTCTGCACATTTACCTTGACATATTTTTAAAGATGATTTGAAATGACTTGTAATAAAACTCATAGGTACAAGAAAACTATTGAAAAGGTACATGTGTGAAAGTACAAGAGCCAAGTAACAAAAGGATGAAAAGAATCATATCCAAGTCCTAATCCTAAAAGAGACTGCTGCAATTACAAGCAACAAACCTTAACTCTGAGTTTCCCAGGAGCCAAAGCGAAAAGGGAAAGTTGAGTTTTATAAAGCTGATTGTCTAATAAAAAGAAGCATGCCTGCTTACTCAGAGAAATAAAATTTTGCCCTTATTCTCAACTTCAAAAGCATTTTTCTTACTACCTACCTTCTCTAAGGGCCAATGATCAATATAGTGGAATTGTTATATTGTCAATAACAATTTTACACAAAATACAAAGGATTTCTATATAAAACCTAAAAAACCGGTGTCCCAAATGCCAGGTAGAATGGACTATCAAGAGCACTGGTCAGGGGCACAGGTCGGTAGCAAGAGAATACTTTGGCCTGTGTCTTACTGTCTTAGGTTTTAATAGTGTCTTTGTGATGGGTACCTTGCTACCCACTTACTTAACTACAGTTTCTTTTGTCTTAGAATGTAAATTTCTTTTGTGACCCTCTCTCTCTCTAAACATGTGTGTGCATGTATGTGTGGGCGTGTGTGAACCATTGGAGTTGGCTGTAGACTTTCCTTTAGTTTTGCAGCCAGAGCCACCCCCTGTCGCCCAGGTTGGAGTGCAGTGGTGCGATCTTGGCTCACTGCATCCTTTGCTTCCCAGGTTCAAGCGATTCTCCTGCCTCAGCCTCCCAAGTGGCTGGGATTACAGGCACGCACCACCACTACCACGTCTGGCTAATTTTTGTATTTTTAGTAGAGACAGGGTTTCACCATGTTGGTCAGGCTTGTCTTGAACTACTGACCTCATGATCCGCCGGCCTCGGCCTCCCGAAGTGCCGGGATTACAGACGTGAGCCACCGCTCCTGGCCGGCAGTATACTTTCTAAAACATTTAAATAAACTTCGCACCCCTTATCACGCTGCCCGGAAAATTCTGACTTCCCTCACCTTGGGAGAGCAAAGCTCATATAGCAGACATTGCAGACCTTGTTTAGCTCACATTTAAGATAAAGGAAGATGCAAACGCCTTTATTTCTCATCAGCTGATCCTCTGTGACTAATGGCCGGGGAGCTCCGCCCGCACCAGTCTGTAGGCTCCAGCCTGAGCCAGATTCCATGCTAAAAGTCCCGAGGCTGACAGTGAAAGAAGCCCCGGGGGCTGGAAACTCACCCCTCCTGGGCGGCTGGACACCAGCTCATGGCCGCTCTCGGGTCTGTGGGGGCCCGGCGCGCCTTCTCCCCAGGGAGCTGCGTGACTCTCCTTGATCTGGCCTCACTTGGAGCGACAGGCCTCCCAGCCGCCCCCCAGCAGCCCCCGAGCAGTCCCCGGTGCCCTGGGCGACTCTGCAGCGCGCAGGTGACCACGCAGAGCCAGCCCGAGCGCCATGAATAATTGACGCGCAGAGTGGAATTACCTTTGTGGGCTCCAGGTCCCTCTCGCAGCCCGCACCTGTCCCTGCCTGTCCCGACCTGCAGGACAGTCGACATGGACCCTGGAAGGGGGAGTGGGAATGGAGGGGGACAAAAAAACACCAGAAATGGAGACAAGACAAATTGCCTGATCAAGGCAATTTGCCTCCTTCATTGAGGGCGATGGTACAGCTTATATAGGCTGGTAAGAAAGGGGAAGTGCAGCAAAGCAGGCGGGGTGGAGAATAATGAGCGACGTCACCAGGCGCATGCTCGGTTGACTTTAACTTTCCCTGGCGCCGGCAATTATTTACACCGGCGGGAAAAGTTGGTGATGAAGAACCCGGAAGTACGCCATCTTGTCTGTAATGATACGGAGCTTAAGTAACAGAAGCCGGGGCAATTTCCAGGCCTCAGGGCTCCAGACACCTGCCCTTGTCCCTGCCTCTGCCCCGAGGACTACTGCTGTTTTCAGAAATGACGCCAGTATCCGCACGTACAAAATGCCTTTCCGTCTTGCTGGGAACACATTTGCATGCTCAGTTTCAGGTTCAAATACCTGCACATGAAACAGGATTAAATAGCACAATCTGGCGGGGGCAACGGGGAGCATGAGGGGCCTCCTCCCACCAGGCCAGAGGTGGGTGAAAATCCCAGTAGATTTCAAAAACCCCCCTCCCACCCTACACCCCCAGTGGGGGCGCGGAGGGACCCACCTGCTGGAGTAGGGGCTGCCCTACGGCATAGAGGGACCCCCAGTTTCCAAAGTGAGGGCTCAGAGAGCACCCTGCTTCTCCTCCATTCTCTCATTTTTTCATTCATTTTTCCGCCAACAGATATTTATTGAACACCTACTATGTGCCAGCACTGTGAAGGGGGACAGTAGGGACTATAGCAGTGAACAAAAAAGTCCCTGCTCTTTGGGTTGGGTGAGACAATTTAAAAAAGACTCAAAGAAATAACAGTTCCTGTGTGAAGATAAGAGCAATGACCAGGGAGAGGCAAACAAAAGAGAGTGATAGGAAAGTTTCTCAGGATGTTCAGGAGGGCCTTTCTGTCCTGCTGTGCTTAGATTTTGCCTATAACTTCCTAAGTATGTTATTATTTGACAATAATACTTACCAAACACTTCTCGTGTTCTCGGCACTGTAATAAGTGCTGGCTTTACATCATCGTTGTAACAACCTAATGACATGGATCTTCTAATTGTGCTCATTTTACAAAAGAGTACAATTGAGGCAATGGGTCCCAAGGCCAGTAGCTGAAGAATGGCGGAGCTGGGACTTGAACCCAGGCATCTAGTTCTGGGACCCCACTCTGAAATGCTGCACTGTAACTTACATATATTCATTTCCCCTCCTTTTCAAATGTGGGGCACGGGCAAAAGCAAGCAAATATGCATAAGGAGCATCTGAAACGTAAACAGCCAGCCCCATAACATGGCATTTTTCCTGTTCTTGTCTACATTTCTAGTTGATTCCTAAAGTGGGGGAGAGAGCGTGTGATGACAGGGACTGTTTACTTGGCAAAGAAACTGAGTCAGCCTAGGATTCCCAAGGCTGCAGCCAGGGAGGCCTGTGTCATGGATTCAACCATCCATCCTGAGCCGCACCTTCAGTGGCTGAAATGCTAGTGGCCGGGTTTCAATTTGGGGACCCAGTGAGTGACACCCAGGAGCCCAGAAACCACACCAGCCCTTGGCTGCCTACAACCCAGGTTTCCATTACCACGTTGCACCTGCCAGCTTGGCAGGATCACACTGCACCTTGGGCAGGTCCTTGCCCTGGGCCACCTCTGCTGCCATCCATCCCTCTCCCTGAGGAAAGTGGCTGGAAGGACAATGGCCTTTTCTTGGCTGAGGAGTGCCAGGGAACCAAGCCCCTCAGTACAGAAGGAGGGAGCAGCCGAAGCTCTCCAGCATCCAGACCCCATCACAGGGTAGGCCTGCAGGATTGTGGGTGTCTTACAAATCTTGCTCATCCTCCAAGACTAGAACAAAGTTCTCCCAGGCCTCAGACAGTCATCCCTGCCTGCAGCTATTGACTGTTTGCATAGGAGGGGCTGGAGTTGGGATTTGGGAAGGAGAGGCAAGTTCAAGGCTGGGGAGAATTTGGATTTTCCTGTGCACTAACCACAGGCAGCTATCCCCTCCTCCAGAGCACACTCACTCTCAGACGCCCAGGGAGCTGAGCAAAATTTCTCCGTATTTTATCCAAATATGTCGTGGTCTTTGAAATGAACTCTTTACTCCTCCTTCCTGCTGACCCGACTGCAAATCAGCTTTTGATGGGATTGGACAGCTTGGAGAGATGGGCAGCGATCACGCTGAAATATGATGACAGGGGCAAGACTGCAAGGACATCGGCGAAGTAAGACATGTGCACAGAGCCACCATGTGAAAACAATTAGGACGACAAATTTACTAATTGCTGAAAGTAACTTAATAACAAAACCACAATGCTCTCTGTTATTAATCCTGGCTACTGCAGCGGGTGCCAATTGAAGTTTGCTTGCAGGAGGGATTGTATCTGGCCAGTGCCCTAGCATTTGTGGATACTAAGTGAAAAGAGCTTGCATCTCTGTTGGTAGTTGAAAAATAAACCATTCTCCAGCCTCCTACCAATGCAGGTGGCCATGGGGATTGGAGACATTTCTGAAACCCATGGAGAGAGGGAGGCAGGGTTCTCTTGCCCTTCCATGACTCTCTCTTTTTTGCACATTCTCCACTTAAACCAGAGCAACAGGCATTACTCAAATTTTGGAGGGTTAAGAATTGATTTTTAACAAACACAGATTCGAATACAATATTCTTAAAGTGTTTTAAGGTGGAGTGGGTAGAAATGAGGTAGCAAGGGACTCCATTCTTGGGTTGGGTGAGTAGCCTTCAAAAGTTCTCTGAGCTCCCAAGTCTTTCACAGGCTGCTTGCTACACATAATCCTTCACAGAAATTAGGTATCAGTGCCTAGGCATCGGAAGTGAATGCAGTATTTTTGGAGGCAAGGGAGTCCCTTAGCCCTCCAGAAGATCAAAGACAACCATCAAATGTGTCGCCTTCAATAAGTCATGGGATGCAAAGGACCATAACTTCCCTAACTAGAGGGGCTCTTTGTGCCTATATTTCTCTTAAGTTGCTTAAGTCTGCAAACATTTGGATCATTCAAGCCTCATTTTTTTCCTTGAAATATTTACAAAAAAGGCTGAATTATTATTTTTTGAAATATGTTAGTATCTGCCCCCACTCTGTGTTTGACCATTTATATCTCAACGAGAAGTTGCATTCATGAAAGCTGGCAGCTCTGTGTGGACTTTATTGTGATGTTTTTGTAATTACAATTAGCAGTGTAGCTTTTTTTCCCCTCCCAATTAAAATGATCCTGGCCCAGAATTTCAGAGTCTTCAAGGCCAAGTTTGCTTCTCCTGGAGCATCCCCAGGAGATGTCTGCCCAGTCAGGAGGTGGCAACTCGACCTCTTCTTGGACCCAGGACTTCACCAAGGATGGTCAGCTCCTGCAAGAGCCCTTCGGCCCTCCCTCCAGCAAGAGCAAGAGCCAGCGGGGTGGCCTCAATAGGTCCTCCCGCCCAACAGCCGCCTTTCAGGAAACAGAGACTGTAACCTGGGACTTATTAAAAGTTTGGAGAGAAATAGTATTTCTGAGGTCGTTCAACCTCTGGCTACTTTGAAGTTTATTCTTGGATTAATTCAGATCTTCAGAGACTGCATATGGGCATGCATTATTTTCACTTTTTGCAGGATCACACTCACTAAATTGTATGTTAGTCTTATCTTATTGACCTACTTCTAAAGAATGCTTGGTTAAGAAAACAAATTCTCAAGCCTCATCCCAGAGTCTGATTCAGCATTTCCAGGAACATGCTGGAAAGCTGTCAGTGTCAAAGCCTCTCTGTGGTCAGTTTGATTGCCCTGTGACATACCTTTGAGAGTTCATGCGTAGAAATAGCTGTGCTTGTTCTGAGCAATGGGCTTATTTATTTATTTATTTATTTATTTTTTATCAGTAGACACTGTGATGCTTCTAACTAATCATGTCATTTCTTTGGGTTGACTGTAGGAACCTCAGATTCAAATCCACCCCTAGCAAAAACGTGCATGGTCTTAGCACAGGTACTTTTTATTCATTCTCTAGCGACTGCCTTTACCTTCTTTCCCCTCTGTTGAACTTTCCTCAAGCACTTACCTTTTTTATTATGGAAAATGTCAGACACAATGTAAACGCTTACCTTTTTATTACAAAAAATTTCAAATGTAGGCAAAAATAGCAAACATAATGAGCTCTTATGTATCCATCACCAAACTTCAGTAATTTTCAACTTACAGCCCACCTTTAAATATTTATTTTTAATCTCACTAAGATTATTGGAGTCTTTGTAAGTCTCCCAAATTCTTTTTCTAATGAGACAGAGAGTACATTATCAATAACCACAACAAATCAGCAGTTCTTACATTTAAAAGTGATGTTGCCTCCCCACCCCTAAGAGGACATTTGGCAATGTCTGCAGACAATTTGGGTTGTCACAACTGGTCAGGGAGCAGCGTTGCTCTTGGCATCTAGGGGATAGAGTATGCCCTACAAACACAGGACAGTCCCCAGAACGAAGAACGGTCAACCTCGAATGGCCATGGTGCTGAGGTTGTGCACTAAATTAAAATGAGTATTTTTCAAGTTAGACTATTCCTAGGAAATTGACTTTAAAGCACAACTTGTGTTTTCAAGTTGAGAAATGCTCTAAATATCATAGGTTTGGTGGTTTATAGGGTATTCATGGTACACACGCTGGAATATCAGTAAGAAACTAGTTGACGGTGGTTGTCTCTGGGGAGAACTGGGTGGCAGGGCAGGATAAAGACTTACTTTTTCCTCTATCCCTATTTGTGTCTTTTATATTTTATAATGCATGCACGTCTTACCTACTTGAAATACATTTGAATAACATGGAGTACGTGAATGTTTTCAACAGATCTGAAAACAAAATTTTTATTTTAAAGAAAGCTTTTAAAATGGTTGTGTAAAGAGACCAAAAGGAACCTTCCGACAGAGCTTTCCAGAGTACTGTGAGTCTGTCAGACGCCTAGTGTGGCTCAGCAAGCCCGGGCCATTAAGGGAATCAGAAACACGTGGAGAGGCGGCCGCTGCTCCCGGCATGATGGATCAATTGTGTGAGAGCGAAGTTAAATGTGAGGGTCCCTGTGCCAAGCCTCTGACACTAATGAGCCCTCAACTCCAGGGAGCGGGTCTCCCAGGGCCAGGCGGTTGACGTGGCTTCTGGGCAGCAGACAGGAGGGCTGGGAGCCGCCTGCCACCTGGCCGGAGCTGGCTGCAGGATGAAGGTCCAGTCCTGCCTCCGTCAGCTGGTGGCCATGTGCACCAGGGGGGTCACTCACCCTCTGATCCTCCGAAGGACACAGCTACATTGAGCTATAAATGGTGACAGAAGTGAGGCAAACCCCTTGCTTCTTTTGAAAAGAAAGGCCCAGCAAACACATCTTTTGAAACGTTACCTGGCGGTGTCACTTCTATTCTTAGAACCCCAGTGGCTCCTGGCTGCCCTTGGTCCTCCTCTTTCTCCTCGGATGCTCTGTCTCTCGACTCTGGCTCCCATGGCTTTTTGTCCGTCCCTCGGATTCACCACACTCCCCTCCACCGCAGGGCCCCTGCAGATGCTGTTCCTTCCACCAGGCACACCCTTCCGTCTCCTCTTTGCCTGGTTACCTCCTCCAGGAAGCCCCTGTTCCTCCACTCCATTAGTAAGTCAACCCCCGTCATGACAGACTGTCCCAACCCTCGTCCTTTTCCTCTCAGCTCTTGGAGAGATGCATCTTCATCATCTGTGCAATCATGTGATAAATGCTCGTCTCCTGGCTAGGCCATGAGCTCTGGAAGCAGCATTTAAGACCAGTTGGTTTGCCCATCCTGGAGCCGCGTCAGGCCCATATTCACTGGGACTCACTAAATGTCCATTGACCAAGAGACCTAATGAAGAACAAAAACAGCCCTGCCCCAGAGGCAGGCATCAACATGCAGCTCGTCGAGGGAATCCTGGAAGAGCAGTCAAGCTCGGGGGAGCAGAAGGGCCTCTGAGATGTGGCGGAATGGGGTGTGGGCAGCCTGGAAGCTTCCATGGCTTCTCTAGGGTGGAGAACAAGTCTGTGGCAGGTCAGAGGGCATGCCTGGATGATCACCCTGACTGCACTGCGGTATCTCCTGCTCCTCCCCTCTCCTGCATGGTCCCCGATGGAGTAAGGCAGACTTCCTTGGTGCCAAAGGCATCGATGACCCCCTGGGATTGGTCAGTGGATGTGGGAGGCCATGGGTGGAAGAGCTAAGAGCTCCTCCAGGGTGATCTGGGGAGAACAAGGAAGCCCCTTCCACACTGACCCATGAGAAAGGGGAAATATTCTCCTCTCTCCAAAGCAAGTCCTTCCCTGACTGCAGTGACCCCAGTGGCTGCCCCTTCTCCAGGCTCCCACCACACCCTGGGCACATTCCAGTTGCTGCATAGTTCATGATGATGCTCTTTCTAGATGTTTGGCGCCCAGCTAGGCTGTGAGCTCCCTGAAGGCAAGGACTGTGGGATGTTTTTTCCTAATACTCAAACCATGCACAATGGCCCAATTATTAAGGTGTCCAACACCCTTCTACAGAGTGAGCTTATTGCTGCTATGGGGCATCACACAGAGGGGTCATAGCTGCTGGTTTTTTTTTTTTCTTTAACTTGTCCATCTTGCTACAATTTCTGTCAGCATGAACAGAAATGGAGATTGAAGGACGGGGCTGTTGGCTTCAAGCAAGACTCTTATATTCCTTCATGTGTGCATCACACACACACACACACACACACACAGTCTCTCTCTCTCTCTCTCTCTCTGTCTCTCTCCCTCTCTCCTCGGCTACTGAGAGTCCTTGCTGAAGCCAAAAGTGGTAGACGTGTAAGAAAATGCTGCAAAATAAGAAAGATGTATTTGGTGTTGAAAAGGAAATTGATGAGGAGAAGGAGCATGTGGCCCCCGGGGAAGGCGAGCTGCCCTCCCAACTGGCAGGTGTGCAGCTTTCTCAGGGCACCCCACAGAGGCCCTGGAAGACATTATTCCTTTGCCTGCTTTCTGTGGAGAACAAATCACCTCTAAAACATTTCCCAGAGGAAGGGCCGGTGGGGCAAGAATTGCTTCTGGGGGTCGACCAGCCACAGGCCCAGCCAGAGAGCAGGAGCTGCTGTCAGAAAGCCCATGGTTGGCCAGCATGGCCACTTGTCAGCACACAAGGGCCCTGGAGGAAGTCACCTGCCCCAGGTGAAGACAGTGAGACAAGGGTGAACTCAGATCGGTGAACTTCCTGCCCTTCTTCAGGTCTTCACCTCCCTGGGGACCCTCACCTGGCCACATTCCTACTCACAATCATCCCCTGGCCTCGTGAACTGGACACTTTCCCACCTGTCATGCCTGATTTTTCCCGAGCATGGAAGACGCTCAAAAGCCCATTCATGTTACTGATTCTCAATATCTCTCTCCCGAGATTGCAGTTGGAATGAGGATAAACACTGCACCTGCACTGCCCCCTGCTCTGTCCCCAGCAGCTACAACACTGCCTGGCACACAGCGTGACATTGGTACTTATTGCATGGCTGAAAGAATGAATGAATCGTCATCGAAGGCAGTCATGGAAGGCTGCCTTTTAGAATGGTGACTACCCTGTATTCAGATTCTTTTCAAGATATTGTCTTTCTAAATGCCCCAGAGTACTAGGTGGGCCCAACCTACATTTAAATTTCAAAACACCCAATGCATTTTCAAAAGAAAGTTGCTTTAAATTGGCTGCATTAAATTAAATTCACTGAACTTTCTTGGGGCTGCCCTGAGATAGCCCAGACAAGCAGCCGGTCTTGGGAGGTTTGACCATTGTCACCATGATACCAGCTTGGCTCCTCTCCCCCAGGCCCCAAAAGTTGAATAAGCTCTTTACCTTCATTGGTATGGAAATAGAGCTCAGGGCTGTTTTAGTATCTATATGTGGAGGGAGAATTGGAGGGGCCCTAAAGTAAGTTGGTTTGCCACCCTTTCAAGAGAAGTCAAAGGGCGATGCCAAACCCTGCTCGTCGCCAGGGTTTCTCAGGTGCTGTCTGGCAAGTTGGGCCCATGGCATCAGCCCCGTTTCTAACCTGGTCCCCACCACAGGCCTGGATCACATGCTCCCAGTCCCCTCCCAGTTCCCTTCTGAGGTCTGGGACCTCCTCCTGGCTTTCTCCAGTTCTTGGCGACCTGTCAAGAGGTCCCTGCTCCATTCAACTCTGCTCATATCCCCAAAACTCTCTATCTGCTTGCTGCCTAATGCCAGCAACAGTCACCATGTGAGGCAAGAGGCTCCGGGGCCACCAGCCACGGTCCCTACAGACACTGTAGCAGGTTGAGGAGAGTCCCTCCCAAATTCATGCCCACCCAGAACCTCAGAATGTGGCCTTATTTGGAAATAGGATTGTTGCCGATGGTGAGGATGAGGTTACCCCGGAGCAGGATGGGCCCTGCTCCAGAATGACTGGTGTCCTTAGAAGCAGGCACCAGGAGCAGGCCACGTGAACAGGGAGGCAGAGACTGCAGTGACATAGCCGTGAGCCAAGGCCAAGCAATGACATGGCCGGCTGGCAGCCACCAGAGCGGGGAGGGGGCATGGAATGGACTCCCCCTGGAGCCTCCAGAAGGAACCAGCCCTGCCTACCCCGCAATTTCAGACTTCCTGTCCCCAGACCTGTGAGACAATGAATCTCTTGTACTTTGTTACAACTGTCCTTGGCAAACAAATCCAGAGAGACTACGATGGCTTGGCCCCCTCCCCTTGGCCTCTGCACTGGGAGGAAGGAGGACCCCAGTGAGATCTCCAAGCAGATGCGCTGTTCCCTGCGGACAGGCTTTATCCCTGAAGCCTCTGCCTCCCGTAAGCTGGCCCAGCCCACACTGGGCACTGCTGCCCACCGCCTCCTTTTCTTGCCTGTCTTCCCTCTTCAGCCCGCAAACTCCTTGAGGTCTGAGCATCATTTTGTCTGTGGCTTTGGGCAGGGTGGCTGGCACAGGGTAGGGGTACCACAAATAACTGTTGGAGTGTAGCCAGCCCCTTGTTTAGGGAAGAAATGGGACTAACAGCCAGGCATGCTGGTCTTGTGATCTGGGTCTGAGATGTCGCCTTGGGTGGTGGGTGGAGGGGTGACCCTGAGCCAGCTCTGTTGCAACAGCTCCTCCTGAAGACCCCAGATGCTCCAGGTGCCATCCCTAGGTCAGCTGTGCTGTAGTACCGCAGCAGGGGGACGAATTTTCACGTGAAAAGAAGAATCCCATCGAGCAAAATGCTCACTCACTGTCAGAGATCAGTGAAGCAGACAGCAACTCACTGCAACTGCTCCTCGTGTCCTGTCGGCCTAGAGGAGGGTGCAGCGTGACCTGACAGTCCTGCTGCTCCTAGCCGCAGACACGCCATCCTTCTTGGCTGCTGTTTTAATCATTTTTTAAAGGACTGTTGAGGGTGGGAGGAAGTAGGAAAGGAGGTGGTTTCATATGAGATTTCTACAGTTTGCTAACAGTAAAAAATGGGAGAAGTGATAAAGTTACTACATTCATCAGTCATCCACCCCGAAACATTTGCAACTGATTATGTTCCTCAGAATTGGCACTGAGTCATGAGGTATTCTTGTAAGCAGTTTGCTGGAGCGAGCCAAAGGCAGGAAAACTAGAAGGTACCTCTGAAACACGTTCAGAAGAAACATTCTCCCAAGTAATAAAAAAGATATGGAGACCAGTAGTTGCTTTTTTCAGCGGCAAAGCATCCAGTGCTGCTTTTAAAAAAATGGAAATAAAATGAGAATGGTTCTAGCAACCGCAAAGACGCATGCACTTTTGCTGCCTATCTTAACAGACAAGTGGGCTTTCTGCGTCCTGTGCTCAGTGTAAGATGCCCCATGTGAAAGGGAGCTGATGGCCACGTTGAGTGGGCGCACTTAAGGACACTTAGGGGTTTATGTTTTATTTATGGCCAAGTTAAGCTGATCTGTTACAGGACTCATTATCCTAAAAGGGTCGCTAATGACATCTGCTGGAAATTTTGCCCAGAATGCTTTCAGTTTGACCCTCTAGAGATGGCCACGGTTGGGTTGGATTAAGGCTTATAACTGAGCCAGAAAAATAAACCTGATTTATGGCCAAACTGGTTTTTACTGACCTGTGAAGTAAATGAAATTTGAATCCCTATGACAAAACAAGACAAAAACAAAACAAAAGAAATACCTTCTTGAATTGGAAAAAAAAAACTCTCTATTTTCTAGAAAGAGTGCATAGGAATGTCAGGCCATTCTCAGAACAGCACGGGTCTCTGCTTTGAAACTTTGGCCTTGTTGTTGGGAGGAAGCTTTGATCACCACCCCTTTTCTTGCTCTGAGTTTGAATGTCTCTTGCTTTGGGATTTCTGTTTCTGGCACTTTCTGGACTACTTCCTTGGACTTGTGGTTTAACCTGCCTGAGATTTGGGGGTGCAGAGGCCCCTCCTCAACCTCACCTCTAAGTGGGATAACCCAGCTTTCCTGCCACCTAGGGGTCAGCTGACACACACCGAATCCCTTGGCCCTGGGCCTCGACAGGACGGTGCTCAACAGATGGGAGCTAAAGCATTGGCTGGACGTCACCGGCTCTTCTATGAGGCTGTTGAGTTAGGACCAAGGCATTACACGTAAAGGTAGCTGCAGCCTCGAGGCCCCCGTCTGGTGGAAGGACTCCCCTTGAGCTGACCAAGGGCACTGATGGCATCTGCTATAGTCTTACCTCTGCCTTTGATGGACCCCTGGTTTCCTGAAGTAAGAGGTGCAAAAGGCGAGAAGAAGGGGAAGATGGGCTTGGGAAGGGGGTAGATATCAACACAGGAAGGGCCCAGCAGCACAGCAAGACAGCGACGCCCACCTGAAAAACAGGCCCCTGGTGGTGTCTGGCCCAGTCTCTGATGGCGAGCTCTTGCAGTATGTGCCTTCCGGTGATTGCCCCTTTGTTGCCTCCTCCTGAGCCAATGTTAGTGATGGCCAGCACCAGCATCTGAGGCCCTGTGCACCCATTTCCTGCCACTCCTTTCCCTGCACCCCATCTTGGGCCACTTTGGCGACTCCTTAGGAAGGGAGGTGGTTGGGTGGGATGCTGCACACTTCATGGTCAGCCAGCCCTCCTCCACCACAGCCGAGCAGAGGACAACTAAACTTCTGGCACTGGCGGCCTCACTGCTGGCCCCTGGCAGGACCTGCTGCAGTCAGCAGCACTGGCCAGGAAGATATTCTTGCTCTCCTTTATGGCGAGGACAATTGCGTGTGAGATGGGGGATGAGGCATGGCCGGGCCACATCGCTCCATCTATGGAGACAAAAGTGACTCCATCTTGGATGCTAATCGCCATGTTGACTCTGTTTAGCCACCACCTGGGAATGTTGATATCATCGCACATGTCATTGGCTATGGCTAATAAAGCATCCTCCACTGTCCTGGAGGTGGCCTTCAATTGTCTCTATAGAGCATGTACCACCTTTCCCTATGGTATATAAGCCCAGGTCTAGGGGTAACAGTGAGACATCTACCTGCCTTACCGCTGCCCAAGACCTTGCTTCTGTCTGTAAGTTCCCCAATAAGCCACCCTTTACTGACTGTTCTCTGGTTTCTCTGCTCTGTTGGCATTTGGAAGCCGCTTTGTGTATACAGCCCTTTCACAGGACAGCATCCCAAGTCCCCCAAGCCCCAGGCTTGGCGGTGCCTCCTGCAGTAATTCCCACAAGGAAGCAGCTCCTGCTCATTCCTTCTTTCAAGGAACTTTGATTGTTTCCTGCTGCAGACCTGGTCCCTGGCGCTCCAGGAACACAGACCCAGTCTCAAAAGAAGGGCTTGTCCAGGTACAACCACAACACAGGGTTACAGGTGCCCCGTTAGGAAAGCAGAGGCAGGTGCGTAACAGCCAGCATAGGAGATAAACGGCCACACAAAAGAAGCTTAGTGGGGTCAGGCCCGCCTTGTTCCAAGTGTTTCATTCACTTATTCCTCACAACATTCGTGCAAGATGGATACTACAATTACTGCCATTTTACATAAGGGGAAAGCAAGGCACAGAGAGGTTAAGAAGCTTGCCCAGAGTCACACAGCTGGGATTCTGAGGTCAGAGTCGGCATTCTGATTTTTGAGCCACTAGACTGCAGGGTTGACAGCAGTACAGGCCTATAGATGTCTTACCCGCACCCACCCCCACAACCTGCTCGACAGTCAACGTTCCCTGAGGGCAGAGGAGGATGCCACGGGATGCGTTCACATCGAGGACGCATTTAGTAAGTACTGATTACCTCCCGCCCCTGCCTCTGCAGCACCGACAGGCCTGGGAAGGGTCTGCAAAATTTGATGATCTCCCCATGACCCCTCCAATTCTAAGAGCTCCCGCGACACATGCCATTCGCCAAACTCTTCGATATTTACAGAATTGCTTCCTCAATCCTCGAGCATCTTCAACACACTACAGGGTCCTCTGAGAGCAACAGCCAGCCACAGCCTCCCCGACTTTCCTGGAATGCCCCTGGGCTACCCAGAGGCCTGGCCCGCGGCAAGCCATCCGCAGGGATTTGTCAAATGAAGGAGTGAATGGACACCTGCAACTCTAACTCAGAGGCTGTGAAGAGGCTTGCTGCTCTAGAATGCCTGTAACCATGCTTAACTCTGAGAGCGTTGCTTTTCTAGTATTTGGAGTGTATGAGGAGGGGTTTCAAAGGAATTGCCAAGCTATAGCAGGCTAAAACCGCCTCGGCTTTGCCAGAAATCCCTGGAAAACACAAGCCAAAAGAGGAGGTCTTGGGTCTGAGTGACCCATGCTCCGCGTGGGAATTGTCCTGTGGAGAAGGTGGCTCAGCTCCCGCGCCCTGCACGGGGTACGCTATTAGGCTTCAAAACAGGACTTATCAACGATTTAGTCTCATTAAGTTGTAAGAAAACAGGCAGCGTGTTCCAAGGTCGTAAGTTTTCTCAAAGCTCAAATGTTTCCAATGTTTTGTAAAACCAAAGAGTGCAGGAGCCCACTGGGCTTTGCTGGGGTGATGGATATATGTGGAGTTGGTGAGGAATTTTTCCAGGCTGCCTTGAAAGCCAGCTCATTACGACCCCATGGGCTCCAGACGTTTTCTCGTTCCTAAGGCTGGTCAGGTGGTATGTGGGACGTTGCCCAAAGATGTCTAGGTCCCACCCTCCATTTTTAGCTTTACCAGAAGCTTCTGAGACTGCAAATGTGAACACACACAGCCAGGCATCCCCCAATTTTCTACCCCCGATTTTCTATAGGTCAGTGTGTGTGTGTGTGTGTGTGTGTGAGAGAGAGAGAGAGAGAATGTGTGTGTGTGCACGCACAGCACAGGGACACTTTTTGCACAGTGAATCTGATTTTGGCTGCACTTCTCTAGAATGAGGAATTTTAAGAATTCTCGCTTTGATCATTTCCTATCCCACATATCAGTTTTATCCCCAAAGATATCACTCCTGCAAACATCAGCTCCCGGTCACAGTGCTTCGCTCAGGCGCCCAAGCTGTTGGTGGTCGGTGACTAATTTCAGCACTTCACTGCCTGGTGCTGAGAGCCGCCGCTTACCTCAGGGACCCTTTCATCTTCCAGTTTGCAGTTCTTAGAGCAAAGGGACTTAGGGACTTGCCATTTGCTTCTCTTGGGTCCTCAACTGATGAGTGTGTCCTCCAGTACTTTCTAGTTAAACTGGCTTATATTAGAGGTGGGAATGTCTTCTAATTATAGCAGATGCACCCAGGGCCAGAGGTGACCAAAGTCAGGAGCCTACACAGTGATGGGTGAAGAATCAGGTGGGAGTGCTGCCCATGGTGGCCATGGACCTTTCTGTGCTTGGTCCCTATAGTCCACTTCACCAAGCCCCTTTTTTGGGATCTCATGGCCCCAAAACTATGGGTGTGGTAGGAAGATCACAGCTTTTGAGTCCAGCTTTTGAGGTTTGGGTTGGAGGTCTGGCTCTGCCCCTGCCTTGTGTGTGACTTCTGGCAAATTTTCTAACTCCCTGACTATGTCACTTCTTTCCTCTATGAAGAAAATGATGCATCCTCAGCGGGTGGCTGATAACATCAGCCAGGATGACCCATATAAAAGCACTTAGAACAGCATCTTGGAAATAAAAGGTATCAGCTCCCATGAATTCTCTCCGTGTCCACAGCTGTCTTCCTGAAAAGTCTCAACCAATAGAATTGCATTTCCTGTTACTGTTGATGGTCCCTGATTTTGGTGGATTCTCTTCTCACTCTCTCTTTCTATCTTTCGGTGGTAAGAATATTTAACATGAGATCCAGCCTCTTAAATTGTATGAGTGTGCAATACAGCACTGTTAATTATAGGCACAAAATTGAACAGCAAATCTCTAGGACTTAATCATGTTGCATAAGTGTAACTTTATACCAAGTGAAAAGCAACTTCCCATTTCTCCCTCCCACTAGTTCTTGACAACCACTGTCTACTCTCTCCTTCTGTGAATTTCACTTATTTTCGCTCCTCATATAGGTGGACTCAAGCAGTATTTGCCTTTCTGTGACTGGCTACTTCATTTAGCATAATGGCCTCCAGGTTTATCCATGTTGTCTCGTATTGTAGAATTTCTTACTTTTTTTAGGGCTGAATAATATTCCATTGTATGTGTATACAATGTCTTTATCCATTCATCTGTCAGTGGACATTTTAGGTTGTTGGCACATCTTGATTATTGTGAATAATGCTGCAATGAACATGTGAGTGACAATATCCCTTTAAGATCCTGATTTCATTCTTTTGGATAAATAATACTCATATGTGGGATTGCTAGAAAACATGATAACTCTCTTTTAACTTTTTTGAGGAGCCTCCATGCTGTTTTCCATAGCTGCTAAAACATTTTACATTTCCACCAACAGTGAACAAGCGTTCCAACTTCTCCACATCCTTGCCAACTCTTATCTTTAAAAAAAATGCCATCCTAGTAGATGTGAGGTAATATCTCATTGTGGTTTTGATTCGCATTTCCTTGATGATTAGTGATGTTGAGCATCTTTTCAAATACCTGTTAGCCATTTGTAAGTCTTCTTTACAGAAATATCTACTCAGGTCATTTGCTCATTTCCTAGATTGGGTTATTTGGTTTTTTGCTATTGAGTTGAAAAACGCTTACATATTTTGGAGATTACCCCTTATCAGATACATTATTTGGAAATATTTCCTCCCATTCTGTACGTTCTCTTTTTACTCTGTGGTTTGTTTTCCTTGGCTATGCAGAAACTTTTTAGTTTGATGTAATCCCATTTGCCTATTTTTGCTTTTGTGGCTTACACTTTGGGTGTCATATCCAAGAAATCATTGCCAAGACCAATATCATGAAGTTTTTCCTTAATGCTTTCCTCTAGAAGTTTCAGGTCTTAGGTTTAATCTTTAATCTATTTTGAGTTGATTCGTGTGTATGGTTCAAGTTAAGGGTCCAATTTCCTTCTTTTTCTTGTGGATATATAGTTTTCCCAGCACCATTTGTTGAAGAGACAGTCCTTTCTCTGGTGTACCAGTATTACTGTCACCATTGTCAAAAATCAATTGATTGTATATCTGTGGATTTATTTCTGGGTTCTTTATTCTGTTCCTGTTCCATTGGTCTACATGTCTGTCTTTATGCCAGCACCATACTGTTTTATTTACTGTAGATTGTAATATATTTTAAAATTAGAACATGTGATGCCTCCAGCTTTGTCCTTTCTTAAGACTGTTTTGGTTATTTGGGGTCCTTTCTGGTTTCATATGAATTTTAGGATTTTTTTTTTCTGTTTCTTTGAAAAATGCTATTGGGATTTTGATAGAGATTGCAGTGAACTTGTAAATTGCTTTGGGTAGTATCAATATTTTTAAACAATATTAAGTCTTCTAATCCATGAATGTGGGAGACTTTTCTATTTATTTGTGTCTTCTCCAATTTATTTCATCAATATTTTGTAGTTTTCAGCGTACAAGACTTTTACTTCCTTAGTTAAATTTATTCCTTTGTGTGTGTGTGTGAAAGAAAGTTTATTAAGACAGGAAAGGAATAAAGAATAGCTACTCCATAGGCAGAGCAGCCTATTATTCCTGTTTTTTATTCTTTTTGGTGCTATTATAAATGAAATTATTTTTAAATTTTCTTTTCAGATAGTTTACTGTTGGTGTATAAGCTCCAACTCATTTTTGATGTTGATTTTGTATCCTGTGCCTTTACTGAATTCATTTCTTACTTCTAACAAGGTGGGTTTTGTTTGTTTGTTTGTTTTTGGAGTTGTGAGAGTTTTCTACATATGAGATCATGTCATCTGCAAAGAGATAATTTTACTTCTTCTTTTTCAATTTAGATGCTTGTCCTTGTCTGGAGTTATATTTTGATGCCATGAAGACATTTTATTTATATGTAATGTTGATATATTTTAAAGATTTGTGCCAAGAGAGTATATTCCATAAAAATTTAAATGACTTTAAAAATATTTGCCTAACTGCTCTTACAAGGACTTCCTGTATTATGTTGAATAGAAGTGGTGAGAATGGGCGTCCTTACCTTGTTCCTTATCTTAGGAGAAAAGCTTTCAGTTTTCTACTGTTCACTATATTAGCTGTAAGCTTTTCATATATGGCCTTTATGTTTAGGTCATTTTTTTTCTATTCCTAGTTTGTTGAGAGTTGTTATTTTATTTTATTTCATTTTATTTTATTTCATTTTATTTTATTTTTTAGTTTGAGACTAAGTTTTGCTCTTATCGCCCAGGCTGAAGTGCAATGATCTCAGCTCACTGCAACCTCCGCCTCCCAGGTTCAAGTGATTCTCCTGCCTCAGCCTCCCAAGTAGCTGGGATTATAGGCACCTGCCACCGCACCCAGCTAATTTTTGTATTTTTAGTAGAGACGGGGTTTCACCATGTTGGCCAGGCTGGTCTCAAACTCCTGACGTCAGGTGACCCACCCACCTTGGCCCCACAAAGTGCTGGGATTACAGACGTGAGCCACACAGCCTGGCCGAGAGTTTTTATCATAAAGGATACGAAAATTTGTCAACGCTCTTTCTGCACCTATTGAGATTATCATGTGATTTTTTTGATAATATGGATGAATTCATTTCTTAAGATTTGAGTGCAAACTTAAAAACAAGAACAAACAAAGCTTTTCATCAAGAAAAAGCATAAAATCTAAACAATTCTGCAATCGTGCATTTTAATAGAAAGTACAAATTTGAATACATTATAATTTGTAACTGCATTTAAAAATTAAAATATTTCTCTCCAAATCCAAAACACCACACAATCTTTAATCTGTTCTCATCTTGTTACCTTGGAAACATTTGTCATATGCCATCAGGAAAATATAGGCAAGAATTGCTAATCAGTTTTTCATGATCAAAGAAACATTATTCACCTTAAGGGTGACTTTTTGAATTATTTATCTGTATTTCATTTCTGAAATATCACACAATTATACCTCCACTCTAGAGAAAAAAAGAATAAATACAAATATCAAGGAGGCAAGAATGTTCATAGAATTAAAGCAAAACTCACAAGTGTTTGACTTAGAAATGTACATAGTGTAGCAAATTAAAAAAGTACAACTTTAGTTGATGACTGATGTGTATGTAAAAATTGTGAACAATTTAAATAGGTATAAAAATGTGAGTTCAAAATCTTTAGGCTCAAATACTTATCATACATACTTTAGTCATTTCTTTCTATTCCTAGTATGTTGAGAGGTTTCTTTTTTTGAGACAGAGTTTCTCTCTTGTTGCCATGAATATGGAAAGATTTGCTTACATAAACGTGTATATTTTTAGATGAAAAATCAAGGGGTAGTGGCATGTCCCTGGTCTCTTAACAATATTTGGATTTTTGCAAAGAATTAGCCACACCCAACCTTAAGTGTGAATTATGTGTTTCTGAAGGACCTGTATAACAGATTAGCTGGCAGTGTTCTAGCTCTCAGGAGATGGGGTAATTGGGGGTGCAAATACCTGAGATAAGACAGTGCATATGATGTGATTTTTGTCTTTTATTCTGTGGATGTGCTATTTTACATGAATGGATTTTGCATGTTGAACCATCCTAGATTTCCCAAGGATAAACTTCACTTGTCCTCGGTAAATGGGTGTCACTGAGTCATGGTGTATGATCCTTTTTAATTCTTCCTTGTTTCTGATTAATTTTTTAGTTGAAGAGGCTCTAATAGTGGGCATAGAAAATGTGACAATATTCATTCTTACTACAATTCAGATGTGCAGGAAATGTTGCTTCTTTATTTTTTCCAAAATGGATTTGATCTTCCTTAACAAGTCCCTATCCACTGGGGAGAAGAGAAAAAAGTGTATTATAAGCTCTAGTCCCATCCGTAACAGTGCATCTCAAACTATCTGTGGTAAGAAATTTTTTGTTGTTGTTGTTTGTTTTTAATTTCTAGCCAGTTGCAGATATTTTCATAAAATTCAAGAGAAATGAATTACTGGGAAGTAAAAATTCTAAAAGCGCCGGCCGGGTGCGGTGGCTCAAGCCTGTAATCCCAGCACTTTGGGAGGCCGAGACAGGCGGATCACGAGGTCAGGAGATCGAGACCATCCTGGCTAACACGGTGAAACCCCGTCTCTACTAAAAATACAAAAAACTAGCTGGGCGAGGTGGCGGGCGCCTGTAGTCCCAGCTACTCGGGAGGCTGAGGCAGGAGAATGGTGTGAACCCAGGAGGCGGAGCTTGCAGTGAGCTGAGATCTGGCCACTGCACCCCAGCCTGGGCGACAGAGCGAGACTCCATCTCAAAAAAAAAAAAAAAAGGTTCTAAAAACATACAAAACATAATCTTATATTTTTTATGATTGGTTTCAATAAGCATGAAATTATTTTGCTACAACAGCTTCTCAACACCCACCCTCAATTTTTGCACCTTTCTCATCCCATGCCAGCAGTAGTTTGTGGATGCGTCCCAGTCTTCAGACCCATTCTGAGTGGTTTAAACAGACTCCAAGGGCTTAACTAGACCTATCGGTTAAGTAATGTCTGGGCCTGTGGAGGAAGGAGGAGAGTTTCCATGCTCAGGGGCAGGGAGAAGAGAGCTGGTCTTGTTGCAGGTCTGTGGGTGGGTCTAGCTGTTCCCCACTGGGGTGGGCAGCCACATGATGTCCATGACTGATGGAACCAAGGGAAATTTTTTCTTGACCTGTTAGGACCAAGGGGCTACCTCTCTTGACTTGGGGGAGGACAGGAAACCCTTTGGAATTCTGCCACAGCCTTCATCTGCCTCTGGACACCATCAGACACAAGTTACTTGGTTCCCGCCATAGTGGGCCACTTGGCTGCCCTGCTGCCCCTCAGCTTAGCTATCTAGTGGCCACAATTTAGAGACACTAGACCCTCTCTGCCACACAGAGCTCTTCCACTCTCTTGGTTTCTCAGAGGCCCTCTGTGTTGGGGAGGAACCATCCAGCAAAGTAATGTTGCCCCATAGAGAGCATGATGTGAACCCTCTGTCTTCTCTACTCACTTCAACCTAGCAAATGCACTGCCCTTTCCCTGAGCCTCAGCCAGGAGAGGCATGTTAAGACCCACACATCTCACAGCTGACTCCTCCTTCTGTAGGCTACTTATGTCCCACAATCTTTTAGGGCTGGAAGGAGCAGGCACCACTCCCTCCTTTTTTTCTGAATACAAATCTCTACGGTTTGGTCCTTCAAGCCTGGCTCTTGGTATGCAAGTGGCATAAACAAGGATTGAATAAACCCTTTCTCTCAAAAAGACTTGACTTTGAAGACTCTCATTTTGCTGCAAAAATCCTGTTTTGCATAACAGAAGCTGAAAATGAAGTTTTCCTTTTCTTTGCATTCCTTCTGCAATATTACTAAGTTCCTTGGTGCATGAAATGCATCTCTGAGGGACGATAGATCCTTCAGTTAAGGTTTATTCATAGGGGTAATGTCTCTGATTAATCCATCAACACCATTTTTACATAAGGAAACAGATACCCTGAAGGAAGAGGACTAGAATGGGTACTGTTGAAAGAGGGTGGAAATCTGGCAGGGTGTGGCTTTCCATGGGGCTTCATGAGCCTGCATCTCAGACCCTCTTTGGCAGATTTGAGTCACCAGGAGGGACCCAAGGGCAGGAAGTAGGCTACAGCCAAGCGATGGGCACCAAGAGGAAACAGGAAAAGCATGGGGCATCCACTTTGCAATTCTGCACCCAGGTCATTCTTCAGCTAAGTACTAAGCTTATTCCCATTTTCTGCCTCTTAAACCATAACGAGACCTCTTCTGATATATTCCTGAGGAAAAGGACCTATTTTCTTCTCTAATGAAAAGCCCCACCAAGTCTCCAGAGTTGATCACTTCCAACCCATATGTCATCTTGTGTTTATGATTTTCTCATCAGTTTTGCTTTAAAAATTAATTTTTAATGATCTCTAAAGAAATACATTCACCCTTATCTCTAAAATATTCAAAGGATCCCCTATCTATTCTGTGGGGGTTTTTTTTTTCTTTTTTTCCTTCTTTTTTTTTTTGCATGAGCAAATTACATCTGGCCTCTTTCCCTCTTTCCTGCCTGGGGAATAGGCAGTGATCATCTGGGATGGAGACTTGGCTTGTTCTCAGCACAGTCAAGCAGTGTAGTTTTGTGGTGAGCCCACTGGCCTGGGAATTCTAATAACCCTGGCTTCATGGGTAATTTGGGGTAAGTTATTCATTCTGTTCTTCATTTGGCTCCTCTGCAAAATGGGGCAAATAATAATATGGCATGATTTCGAAGCCATAACAAGATGATGGAAATGAAAGTGGTCACCTTCATCTAAACATGAACTTGGGTGCTGCAAAAATGCAGAATGAAATGTTATCATTCTTCAGGGGAGTCACATTTCATGAAGACCTCTGTGTTTTAATCACTAACTTAAAAATAAAAGTAAAAGAAGGAAAGAAAAAAAACTAATGACAGCAGCCTGAGATGCATGGGCTACATTCTCTGCTGCTTAAAAAACAACAACAAAAAAAGCATGACACTGGTTTGAAAAGTTAATCACGGAGGGCTTTGAAGGGTTTTATCTAGCACCAGTTGCAGGTAATATTGGAAAAATATTGCAGTCATAGCATCTCCGTGCATTATTGGGGTTTTAAATCCTAAATCACTACATACAATGCATATATGCATATTCTGGTTTAGGCTACCCAGCTGGATATGTTGGCCTGGTTTCCTTACTCTAGTGCTCTCTGCTAATAACTAAACATGTAAAAAAAAAAAGAAAAAGAAAAAAAGAAAAAAAAAAGCAGGGCTCTTTTCAAAGTTGCAAGTCAATGTGCTGTAAACATGGGTCTGAGGTTAGGATATTGAATTGCATGAATAACAACAATCTGTCTTACTCCATTAATCAGAGCTTTACAATCTCTACAGTCTTATGAGCCATGGGGCCGTCACTGATAATTCTCTGTCAAAGAGAAATGGAATCATCTAGACGTGTGCTTAAAGAGGAATTTTTCCCCTTGTTGATTTTATGTAGGAAACGGCTATCAGAAAATGTTGGCTCCCATGGAGGTTCGGAGACTGTGGGAAGAGGCCTCATGGTGGGGATAGTGGAGATGCAAAAGACACGTGGAGCCTTTTGGCAGACAGGGCTCAGCAAAAAGAGGTCCAGCAATTTGTTGGGCAAGGTCTCTGCGTGGTCTCCTCTGGGACCTATTCCGGAGCGGTGAAACTAATAATCCTTAAATTCACTCCCTCTCCCCCAGGCACCATTATACCGTATTTGAATTATGTTATCAAAGACACAGACGTGGATTCAGTTCTGATCCCCCAAACTCTTAAGGAAATATGCCCCTTCCTTAATGGGAAAGTATATTTGATGACCTAAAAGTTCACATGCCTTAAATCTGTCTGCCCTGCTCCCCAGTCCTGGGCTGCACCCTCATTCTGTGGAGTTCTGAGAAATGCCAAAGATGAGGCAGGTGGCAAATGTGGCTCCCTGAGAGCTAAACCTGATATCCAATCAGGAACTTGGGTCAGTGTTTGTCAGCAAAATTAGCCTTTTCTTGCAGTGTTATATAAATTTTCCATAGAAATCTGGCATGTGTCAAGAAAGATGCCTGTTTTCCTGAGTTAGGTGTAATCACCACGTGCCCCACTTAAATTTATGTGCAAGGGTGCAGGCACCAGAGAAAACTACCAGCTATCACCAAGCCAACAAGAGCCATCAATTTGGGATGAAAAGTGTGAAGAGTTGGGATGGAGTTGCCTTCCCACTTGGGGAAGGCAAACATTAACACCTCTGATTTAGATCCTTAAAATGACAGAACCACCAGTAAAACCCATTTCCAGTATCTAGAACAGGTGTGGTTTCGTCCCTGGAGGACAGCCTTGGCTGATGCTGAGAGAAGGGGCTGGAATTGAGTCTCTTTGGTGAGCAACCCCCTAGATGTAATTCTAGAGTCAATTCCAGGGCATTTCACCAAAGACCTCGGGTGACATGTGTGGCTGTGGTTGTAAAATAATTTCCCGCCAAAGACATCCACGCCCTTATCTCCAGAACCCATGAATACGTTATGTTACATGCAAGGGCAGTGAAGGTTGCAGAGGGAATTAAGCTTGCTAACCAGGTGGTTTTAGAATAAGGAGATTATCAGGCGAGCCCAGTGTAACACCAAGCGTCCTTAAATGTGAAGGAGAGAGGCAGAAAGTCAGATCCAGTGTGATGTGAGTGAGAAAGACTTCAAAAGTGAGAAAGACTTCAAAGTGAAGTGTGATGTGAGTGAGAAAGACTTCAAAGCCTGTCGCTCGCTTTGAAGGTGGAGAAAGGGGCCACAAGCCAAGGAATGCAGGCGGCCTTTAGAAGCTGGAAAAGACAAGCAAGCAGATTCCCCCAGGGCCTGCAGAAAGGAACACAGCCCTGCCGATACCTTGATCACAACCCGGTGAGCCTCATTTCTGACCTCTAGAACTGTGGGATAATAATGTTTGTGTGGTTTTAAGCCACGTGGTTGTGGTCATTTGTTACAGCGGCCATGGGAAGCTAACATAGTTGCCTCAATGTTTTCCTCTGACTGACACAAGTTACACAAGCACAAATTTTGCTATCCTCAGAAACATTCACCTTATGACATGTGAGGTTGAGAACAGAGGTTGGCTGCACCCAACACATGCATTTGAGGTGCAGGGGGTTGGTTTGTCTCTCAACTCAGCTCTTGCTGCTGCTGTGAGAATGAGCATGAGGTCACCATCCTTTCTCCCTGGCTCTGTTGCAAATTGCTGTCTCAAATACCAGAGCCACTGGTCCTTCAGACCAACCCTGCAATCGTATTACAGCACTATGGTTTCCCTTTTTCCTCACATCTTTTTTTTTCTTTTAATATGCAACTCTGCCTTGTTGGAAAGATTCATAAAGCTTAAGACTTCCTTTCCTGGTGGTGTGCTGGTAAACTGGTTTCAGAAGTGGCAGACTGCTGTGTATAGCATTTGCCAATTTCCGTGGTGTAAACACTTCCATCATGGCAAATGTAAAGCTACCAGCTTAAGGTTGCTGAATGTGGAGTTGGGAAGAGATGTCCACAGTCTGCACAGGGTGGGCTCCAGCCCACTCTGAATGTCCTGGAGAGGGCTGTTTATGTGCCATGCCCCTGAGCCTTCAGAAAGCCTAGCACCCTGAGAGCAGATTGGACCCTACCATAAATAGTGCTGTGGAGTCTTCCAAAGCAGTTGTGCTTTGCTCTGCAGCTGGTGCCCCTTGTCACAGCTGCTCAAGACCCATGGAAATTCGGAAGAGCCAAGGAGCAGAGTCACACAAGCTGTCATAAGTTGATTACAGACATTAGGAACTGGTGATCAGAGCCAGTTGTAACTCCAGATGGTACTTTCTATAAATCTTTTGTCCTTTTTACAGTCATTTTTAGTCTAGTTTGTTTCTAAACATAAGTCTAGTTGGAAAACCATTGAAACTTGAAGCCATGAGTCTTATTTTTTTATCATATTAGCATGTCTCATTTTATATCTATCACACAGAAGGAAATTAGTAAATCTCACTTCTACCACTGCCTATACCAGAATCTATCGGTTAGCAATTCAGTATGAAATACTTAAACCAGTTTGTTGGAGGAATCTTAACACACTTATAGGAGATAGCATACGAATGTAATAATATAACCACTAATTTGATGATAACGAGGCATATTTTATAGGATTGTTAGAAAGATTCAGTGAATTAATATTTGTAAAGCACTCAGTCAATAGTAAGAGTTTGTTAAAGAAATAGAAACAAGTAAATATAACTTCTTAAAATTGAGAACTTAGATCTCTAACTTAGGAGGGGACTTAGTCAAATATCTCCCAGCCCTGTGAATGAAAACCTCGGCATCACTAGATCACTTCTCCCTTCTAGTTTTCACAGAAGCTTTTTTTCTTTTTGGTGACTTCTCCGTAGAACTGGACCCATGCAATGACTCTGTCCTCTGAGTTGGGGTCCTGGGGCCTCACAGTCACTGCAGCCCCTCTGCACAAGCACTTGCTCTTACAATTTATGAGATGCTTCTTGCAGCTGCTCCCTTGGAATGATTTAGATGGCCTTGGCTTGATCCCTTCCAAATGTGGGCACCAGCAGGCTGCCATGTGCAAAAGCATTTTTTTATGTGCACATCAAGTCAAAACAGAGAGCCAAATCTCCAGAACCTAAATGAGGTGGTCCATTCACTTCTGGCACCACTTTCCCTCCAAATTCACCCCAAAGAAAGGCCAGGCGAGAGCTCAGCCTCAGCAGGCTCTGCTTGCTGGGTTCAGGACCATAAATCAGGGGGCTCACGTTGATGGGTGAGGAGGCCGGAAGACATCTGTCTGCCTTCGGGAAGAAGGAGGTGCTTGTGGCCACTGGGCTGATTACAAACTCATAAGCTCCTGGGAGTGTCAGGTTTGGGATAAAAGGAAAAGGCAAACATGAAAGATGCTGGAGCTACATTTTCCAGGGCATATCTTCATCCCATTGTGAATTGATCTGTGGCCCTGGATTGCATCAAGTACATAATACCTCAAAGTTAGCGAGAAAAGACAGGCTGACATCCAGGACTCACCAACTATTAGGCAGCTTGGAGGCAGAAGCCTACCCTGCCTCAGGTTGGAGCTTTGAGGGCATGCACATTTGCACAGATGAACTCAAAGAAGGCTCTTGCCTAGAAATTGAATCCAGTTTCTTTTTCCTGTATTTGTTTTGCAATCCACCCTTGGAAGGGAAAGTTGATGTAGGATAGCAATAAATCTCCAAGGCACATCACTTCAATTAAGAGATAGAGAAGCCCAGAGGGGCCCAAGAGCTCCAAGGGGAGCCAACCGCAGATTAATGGATGCCGAAGAATGCTGCCTTCCAAGACGGGAACTGGCTGATTTATGTCTATTCACATATTCCGAAACATTTAACTCACGGGCCTTCCTTAATCACAGCACGATTACACGACCACTTTCATTTAGGGGGCTGGGGGTAAAAGGGTCTGTTTATTTGATTGAGCTTTAATAACCTAGCTCTTTATTACAATGCTCTTGGTGAAAGCATTTTTGTAAACTGAGAACAGTTTCCATTGAGTGCCCTGGGTTGTTCTCGTCTCTAGACCCATATACATCCACCTTGGCTGTTCTTTATATGCAAAACATTTGAAACTGTCCAGGCTCCACTCTCCTAAAATCCCAGGGGTATTTTACTCAGGGTGGTTTGAGCAAAATTAGCCTGGCCATTTAGTTTATGGAAGGGGGAAGGAGAGAAATCAATGCATTTCCTAGGATAAGCCAAAGTCATTCATTTTTTTTTCACACATTTGTTTCAATCAAAGAACTTTTATTTAGTACCATTTATTTAGTACCTACTATGTGAACGTTTAACCTACTATATGAGATTCACAAATAAATATGTTTCCCTTTTCTCGTGAGCTCACAGTCTAGTAGGGGGAACAGACAAGAAAATCAATAATTACGGAAGAGCAAGAGGTCTAGAGAAAGGCAACCAGGAATGGATGGGAGAAGTGCTCCGGGGCGAGAGGGCCCTAGAGCTGAATATTAAAGGACCAACGGGAGGTTACAGAGTGGATGGGGTAAGCCAGCTTGACCAGGCAGGGACTTGGTTTACGGAGGAATTGCAGGTCGCCTGGGCTGGATGGAGCATTGGTGGAAACGGAGCTGCTAAGGTGGACAAAGGGTTCTACTTGACCTGTGTGACCTACATGCTCAGAAATTCCTTCAAGAAAGCCTTCCCGGCCCCACTTTAGGGTCCACCTGAGCTTTTGAGCCAAGGTCAAGCTGATTTCAGCTTGCCCCAGCCAACCCCTAAGCAGTAAGTCCCTGCTGGGAAAAAAAGTGCCACCAGTGCGGCATCCTCTGTGTGCACTCTTTGCTCTAGAGCACCCTGTCTTTCCCTAGAGCCCCTGGCATGGGGATGGGGCAGTGGGGGAGAGTTCCAACAAAGTGACTGCAAACACGCTTTTGGCTGATGATGAAGCAAAATGTTAAAAGCCTAGGCTGGGCACCGTGGCTCAGGCCTGTAGTCACGGCTACTTGGGAGGCTGAGGTGGGAGGATCGCTTGAGCCCAGGAGGTTGAAGCTACAGTGAGCCATGATCATGCTACTGCACTCCAGCCTGGGCCACAGAGTGAGACCCTGTCTCAAGAAAAAATGAAGGGAAATATTCATTTTTCTACACCCTCTTTCCTCTTCTCACAGACACCCCACATATGCCTTTCTTTCCTTTACGAGTTCAGACCGGTGCTGTCAGTATGATGCCACTGAACAGGCCATTTGTATGGTATTGACTGTCCTTTGAATCCAATAACCCATCAGCTTATTCAACCAATTCGACTTTTTTTTGTTCATTTCTGAGTTGAGTGGTTCTACTGAATTCAGTATGCTCTGCTGTCTTATAGCCCTAAAGTTACATGAGTGTGATAAAGCCATTTCTACCAGTAAACTATAAATAATATGACATTTACAATATAAGAACAATGAATTATTTTATTTCAAAGCCCTCAGATAATGAAGTCAATTTCTTACTCTAAAAATTAGTAAATAGTCTTGGGGTAGGGGTGGCTCTCACCTGTAATCCCAGCACTTTGGGAGACTGAGGCAGGAGGATCACAAGGTCAGGAGTTCGAGACCAGCCTGGCCAATATGGTGAAACCCCATCTCTACTACAAATACAAAAATTAGCCAGGCATGGTGGTGCGTGTCTGTAGTCTCAGCTACTCAGGAAGCTGAGGCAGAAGAATCGCTTGAACCCGGGAGGTGAAGTTTGCAGGGAGCTGAAATTGCACCACTACACTCCAGCGTGGGCAACAGAGTGAGACTCCGTTTCAAAAAAAAAAAAGAATTTAGTAAATAAAGGGAAAGTGTTAGGCTATATATCAGCATTACAAAAGAGGCTTGACTTTGAGGGAAAACTCTTCATTCTGAAAAAATATGGTCGCTAGCTAACAAATGTCAAATGAATTATCAAATTAGAAAACCACAATTTTGTAACCTTGAATGAATTAACTGATTCAGTCCAGGATCATCAATGGATGCTACAAGTATTCAGGGAAGAGTTGATGGAGAACCTAGTAATGCGCAGAACCAAAGTTCTGTCTCACAAATCATCTGCTGGTCATGCGAGTGGGAAGATGCTTTTACAATAGGGAGAGAGAACCGTGGGCAGCCTCCCAACCCAAGCACCAATCTTGGAATCACTGTGCGTGGGTAGCCTGGCACTGACATGATGCAATACAAAACGTACAACTTCAGCAGTGAAGGCTTCTGGGAAACAAGTGTTTAACCTGAATTTAATATGTGAACCAAAAACATCTGAGATAGGTCTCAATCCATTCAGAAAGTTTATTTTGTCAAGGTTAAAGATGTACCTGTGACACAGCCCCAGGATGTCCTGAGGACAGGTGCCCAAGTAGTCAGGGTACAGCTTGCTCTTATACTTTTTACAGAGACACGAGACATCTATCAATACCTGTAAGGCATACACTGGTTTGATCTGGAAAGGTGGGAAAACTCTGGGGATGACTTTCAGGTTATAGGTAGATGTAAAATTTTCCTTATTGGCAATTGGATGAAAGAGTTATTATCTAAAGACCTGGAATCAATAGAAAGGAATGTCTGAGTTATGGTGATAAGGGATTGTGGAGACCAAAGTTTTGTCATGTCATGCAGATGAAGTCTCCAGGTAGCAGGCTTCAGAGGCAATCAATTGTAAAAAGTTTCTTATCAGACTTAAGGTCTGAGTTGATGTTAATGCTGGTCAACTTTTCCTGAATTCCAAAAGGGGGAGGGTTTGATGAGGCATGTCTGACTCCCTCTTCCCATCACGACCTGAACTAGTTTTTCAGGTTGACTTTGGAATGCCCTTGGCTGAGAGGAGGGCTCCATTCAGATGGTTGAGGGGGACTTAAACTTTTATTTTTGGTTTGCAAGTCAATGTTAAGATCTAACTTCCAATGTGCAGGGAGGAACAAGGACGGCAAACAAAATGCATGGCTGTAAATGAATATATTCTTATTTTTTAGAGATGCTTACTAACATATATAATAAATTAAAACAAAAAATAGATTGGCACAAATTTAGCAAACTGTGAACAATTGTTAAATCTGGTTGGTGAGTGCATGAGTGTTTCTCATGCTATGTGCTCTTCTCTTCTGTATGTTTAAATTTTTTTTAACATAAAGTAAAAAACAGAAGGATGCTGTAAGAATATTTTAAAATGAAAACTTCTAAAAGAATACATCTCCTTTTTTTATTTTTTGAGATGGAGTCCTGCTCTGTTGCCCAGGCTGGAGTGCAGTGGCGTGATCTCGGCTCACTGCAACCTCTGCCTCCCGGGTTCCAGTGATTCTCCTGTCTCAGTCTCCTGAGTAGCTGGGATTATAGGCACGTGTCACCACGCCCAGCTAATTTTTGTATTTTTAGTAGAGATAGGGTTTCACCATGTTGGTCAGGCTGGTCTCGTACTCCTGACCTCGTGATCCACCCGCTTCAGCCTCCCAAAGTGCTGGGATTACAGGCGTGAGCCACCGTGGCCAGCCTGCATCTCCTCTTTACCAAACATTCTAATGACACTGTGTAGAAAGCTGAATATTCTCGGAGGGTTTGTGGTATTACTGGCTTAGATGAGAAACAACTGAAGTTGGAAAATAAGCCAGTTAGAGCACAGAAATGCAACAGGACATTGCTCCCAACACCCTACTGCAGTGCATTAATAAAAGTAGTTATATCATGTGTGGTTAACACTATGTAAGGTTGTACAATAAAGGTGCTTTTAAAACCTCCTCCTACCTCTCTTGGAGTACAGAGCTCGTACAGTGTCATGTGGAGGTTTGCTAGCTGTTATTTCTATTCTTTGTCCACAGCATGGTCAGTGGTATTCAGAGTGACTTATGAAATTCCAAGAGAATGTGCCCTTCAATGCTTAGAAACACTCTTACCCTCACATCTAAGATTGCAAACCCCAGGTTTCAGAGCAGTTCTTAGAGTTGGAAGGTTTCCAGTGGGATCAAGTGGGTGGTGCGTGTGAAGGAGTGAACTTCAAACCCACCCATAAACTGAAAAGATGGACGCTCTTGGAACGTAGTGCCTTTTGGAACTAACAACATGCCGTTACCTCCAGGTGCCCAGATTGGTGGAGACGAGCCCTGCCAAATTCCATTCTCTTGCCTGGAAATTCCAGGATAGCGCTGGTACCGGTGAGTGACATTTTCTTGGAATGTCACCAGGGGTTATAAAGTGCTTCCCTAACCCCTACATTTCTAAGGTATGAAAGGTAAAGGTCAGCATATAGAAAATTTAAATTATCACTAAAAACATGGCAATGGAGTCAACTGAGAAGAATCCACAAAGGATAGAGTCCAACTGAGTCATTGCAAGCCCATTTCTTAAGGACTCCCTCCGCACTCCATGAAATAAGATCTAGCAACGGAATTGCCAACTCCAGTCTCACTGAAACACAACAGGCTTTATTTTATAAGTGTGCTCTTTATGATTCTGTAATCTGTAGTGTACAGGGGAACCTTTTTGCAATTTTGGTGCCGATGCTCTCTGGGCTTGTTATCCCAGGCTTTTACTGCCTGTCGTTTGGTTTGTTTTGTTTTGTTTAGGGGTCGCTATGTAATTCCAGCCCTGGCGTAACCTGAATCTGTGCAGGGGGCTTGTGTGGGTTGTGTGTGTGTGTGTGAACTGCGTGTGCTCCCCAGACATCAGGAAGACCCCAAGGGTGGACCATGCAGCTTTCTGTCACAAGAGTGATGTGGCCCTTTGCGCTTGGTGCTCTGGGTGACCTGCCCTCTGCGGAGTCCAGGTGTGGGGCTGTTTCTCCAGCCACCAACGTCTACCCTCCACCCAGGTCTGCATGCTGACCCAAGACTGAAGAGGAAAACTTGGTCTTTGTAGCACCACACTTAGCTGACATAAGAGATTTACCGCCATCCCTTAACCCATTACATGATAATAAATGGAAGTTGGCATCATTTCTTATCAGTCTAAGAATTTTGAAGCCTGGCTAAATTCCTTTTTCTATAATCAGAGGGTATAGAAAGTCACATTTGTTTTTAAACTGATGCTTTGGAAGATCCTGGTCAAAATTGTGGGCTCTGGGGTCTGAAACTTTGATTCAAACCTTGACTCTACTGCTTATTAACTTTGGGACCTGACATATGACTTAAACTAAGCCTTAGTTTCCTCGTTTGTAAAATAGGTCTATTGATGAGATGGTGCACACAAATTTCTTAGCTCAGTTCCTGGTATATAGTAGATGCCTCCTAAATAATAGCTATTAGTATTTCCAATCTTGCTCTTTCCTGCTCCCTGCCAAAACTGAAAATGTGATTTACCAAATGACAATTGCAGGGTTATTTCAAAACAGTGTCTCCTGTGTACATATAGGAAATACACTGTAAGAATTGGAGGGGAAATTACAATACTAGGTATTAAGAGTACAATTACTACAACTCAAAAAGTATATAGAAAAGGATGTGAGTTATAAGTAGTTGCAAAGTTCTGGGGCCCATTTAAGTCTGGATATTATGTAGAAGCTTAACCAGGTGGTTGTGAAATTTTGCCATTGATATGAAATATTTATTTTATTAACTTTACTCTCTATAAATTATTCTTATCAAAACTATCAACACCACTACCACCACAGCTATAAAACTTTTAGAAGCAAAGACCTATTAATACATGGTTAAAGCAATGACACTTCAGTTTCTTAATTTATTTACTATCTAATTAGTCTTAAATTATTTACTTTATATCAAGAAAACTCTATGAATCTACAAAAGTATCACTAGAATTATGTGGATTTAGCAAGGCTATAATATGCAAAGTCACTATACAAAACTCATATTTCTATATGCCAGTAACAAACACTTCAAAGTGAAATTTCAAAAATCAGTACCATTTACAATGACAATAAAACTTCAAATGCCTAGGGATAAATCTAATAAAAATTTGTAAGACATCTACATAAAAACTATAAAACATTTCTGAGGAAAACGGAAGAGGTCTAGATAAATAAAGGAATATACCATGTTCATTGATTGGAAGACTTAATATTGCTAAGATGTCTTAAACTTATTCATTGTTTCTATACAACATACATATAAATTACAGCAGGTTTCTTTTAAAGAAATAAATGAGCTGATTCTAAACTATATATGGAAATATGAAGGATCTAGAATATCTGAAATTATTTTGGGAAAAAAACCCCACTGATTTGGAAGACTTAAATAATATGAGTTCACATATGATAAAGCTACAGTAGTCAACACAGTAGGGTTCTGGCATAAAGACAGACGTACAAATCAACTGAATGAACTAAAGAGTTGCTCAATAGACCAACAAACACAGTCAACTGATATTCCACAAAGATGTCAAAGTAATTCAATGGAGAAAGGAAAGTTTTTGTAATAAATTTTGCTAGAACTAGATATGCCTTATTCCTACAATGGAATACTAGACAGAAATAAAAAAGTATAAACTGCAGATACATCCAACAACACAGATGAATCTCAAATACAATACAGTAAGCAAAAGAAGCCAAACTCCAAAGAATGCATAATTTGATCAATTCATAGAAAATTCAAATAAGACAATACTAATCTATATGTATAAATATCTACATAAATCAGAAAGTGATGGGGGAGAGGAAATTGACTACCAAGGGCTCAAGGGAACTTTCTGGTGTGTTCAAAAATGTTTTATATCTTGTTTTGAGTGGTGGTTACTAAAGTATATACAATTCTGAAAGAGTGTTGAGCTGAACCCTTGGTAGTTGTGTATTTTATTTATGTTACTTATACCTAAATTAATTTTTCCAAAATAAGAAATAAAAATTCCTTAGAGGAGGAAATGTGGTAGAATAGTTTCCTACCACAGAGAAACCACCTTTTCCATTTATCCTAAATGACAAATCTTTGATTGAATTCTTTTACATCTCTGTTACTTTTCTCTAGGTTCCAGGCCATGAAAGTCCTTAAAGCCATCAAACCAGTTTCCAGTGCTTCCTTCTCTCCATCCCACCCTGCCCACTGCATCTGCAGATACTGGCAGAGATGATTTTAGAAACAAAAGCGCATTTAGCAATAAAAATCAAACTGAAAAACAGACACACTTGTCTCTGCCTAAGAATAAAAATGGATAGAGCTACCTCACTGCATTGTCTTCTTAAAGAATTCTCCTCTGTTCTCTTTTTATGGGATTGAAGTTTCTACTTTTGTAAATGAATCCCGATGACCAACGCCGGTCATGCTGTTTGCTGTCTCATCTGCAGTCATGCAGTGTGCAGGACCCCTTGGTTTACCCCTGGCTTCTCCCTTGATAGAGCTGATAGAACTGTATCGCCTCTAACTTACCCTGATGTTTAGAGGTGCCAAACTGTGATAATCAGCAAATGATAGCAAATAACATAAATTGAGCCCTTACTACACGCCAGGTTCTATCCTATACCATTTACTTATATTAGCTGAATTGTATCTCCACAACTATCCTATGAGGTAGGACCATCATTATCCCCATTTTACAGATGAGGAAACAGAGGCACAGGAGGGTTAAGTAACCTCCATCAAGTATGTGGCAGGGTTAGGGTTTGATTCTAGATGGTTTGTCTCAGAGTCCACGTCTTTGTCACAATGTCATTCAACCTCACTAATGTTTTAGCCAAAGGGAACAAATAAAACCACAAGCAAGTGCCACTGCTGTGCACTGTGTTTGATAATGAAGACAGTCTTGGCAATAGGTACAGTGCTCGCATGAGACATAGACAATGTTTATCAGCGTAAGTAGACACTGACAGATGTAGTTCTGATTTCATAGAAGCTTATGGTGTTGAATTTTATTACATTGCAGCTGTTGATGTCATTCCTCTGGATTTATACCTGGTTTCACTGAACTACCTAGAAGGATAAGCCTTCTTGCTTTGGGGACATAAATAAGAGCATCAACCACCTTCCGGGGAGATGAGCTGTTAGACCCTACGAACGACCTCTTTAGAGTTTGTTAATGGAGACCGTAACTGTTGTCTGCAGTGATTCCTGAAGACCCTTGCATAATCCAGAAACGCACTGGATTTTAGCTTTTCTTTGGAAATAGATCTTGCTGTTAATCTACATGAAGGCAAAGTCTGTGTAACCCCAAATTATCCCATTTCCATGTACTCAGTGATTAAAAACCAACCAACCGTCCCCTCTTACCAAAGTGAGGTAAGAATAGAAGTATGTTTTGCTGACATTCTCTCAAGCCCAGATATATAAACCTGCCTAAATTCTAGGCAGTCAGAGTCACTTAATAAAACAAGCTGGTGAACTAATCATTGACGCCCAATCTGCTCGTTACAACTCATAGAAGTTTCTCTCTCTTTCCTTCCGTCCATCCTTCTTTCTTTCCTTGAAATCCGTGCCCATCCTGCACCTAACTCACCTGCCTGCTCTAATTATTTTAACCTTCCATGGTTGGCAGAAACTCAAGCCTTGAAATAAAACTAAGCAGAGATGTAATTTACAAGTTGTGAGTGTCACTCACCGTGCTGCTGTGTCCCCAGCCAAGTCCAGTGCTGTATCTGAAAGTTCTTCTGGAGTTCCCCTTGAACATCTTACTCCCTCTCTTGGCAGGTGCCTGGCTCCTGACTTCTGCCTGGCTGGGCTGCGTGCCTCTCTCAGCTTTTCCCAGCTCGCCCTTCCCACCAGTCAGGCCCCCCTGGCTTTAACTGGGACTCAGGGTGCTCGTCGTCCTTCCTGGACTCCTGGTGGGTGCCCAGCCCGCGCCTGCATCGGATATCTTTCAGGCCCTCCCCAGATCCCAGGCCTGTGGCACACCTAGTTTCAGCTATCAACGCTGCCCTCTCAGTACGTGCCATTCCTACTCTGTCCACTCTGAAAAGGGACCAGTGTCTCTCTCGGGCTCCACTCACAGAGTCCCTATTCTCTCAACAAAAGGCCAATCAAATACCAAGATGGTTTCACTGACGTCTCACCCGGCTCGAATGACTGGTTTTCTTAGGCCTCATTGTTGCTGGCGACTGCTGGTGCCTCTTGGTGTTCAAATTCAGAAGAAAGCCCAGACTGAGAGTGGCATTAGGAGACAGGAAAATCTCTGGAGGGAAAGCAAGGGCTTGAAGAGGGGCCCATGGAAGAAACATGCACGGCAGGAGGACCAGCGTGGAGGCCTCAGTTGGACAGAAAAGAACAGGGAAGTGGTGGCCAATGGGTGAATCTACCCAGGCGGCCAAGAGAGATATACACAGATGGTGGGCATAGTGGCTCATGCCTGTAATCCCAGCACTTTGGGAGGCAGAGGCAGGCGGATCACTTGAGGTCAGGAGTTCAAGACCAGCCTGGCCAACTTGACAAAACCCCATCCCTACTGAAAATACAAAATATTAGCTGGGTGTGGTGGTGCATGCCTGTAATCACAGCTACTCGAGAGGCTGAGGCTGGAGAATTTCTTGAGCAGAGCACATATGGTCCCATCTATCTTTCTCATTCATTTCTCTTATTTTCTCCAGCAGAATTGAATGGTCTTAAAAGAGTGAACATGTATTGTAGATTCCATGAGCGGTATGATGGTGAAACTGCGGATTCCCCTAGTACTTTAAAAAAGGCTTCCTGCAAAGATCTTTTCTATTTTGTGTGTTTGTTGTTACAAATAAGTGCTTGATTAGAGGCCAAGGGAAAACTGGTGGTTTTTATCTCATGAAGGTTAGGATCTGCTTTGTTTTCCATGGATGCTAGAAGTTGTGAGTGGAAAAATGAACATCATCTTTGAGTAAAGACATTTTAGAAGGAGACACATTTTGATTTTAAAAATGGAATGTGACTAGGCACAGTGTGTCACACCTATAATCTCAGCACTTTGGGAGGCCGTGATGGGTGGCTTGCTTGAGCCAAGGAATTGGAGATCAGCCTGGGCAACATGGAAAGACCCTGTCTCTACAAAAAATGCAAAAATTAGCCGGGCATGGTGGCTCACGCCTGTACTGCCACCTACTTAGAGGCTGAAGTGGGAGGATCACTTGAGTCTGGGAGGTCAAGGCTGCAGTGAGTTTGATCACACTACTACACTCTTCAGCCTAGGTGATAGAGTGAGAACCTGACTCAAAAGAAAATAGAAAGAAAAAGAAAATGGAATGTACTGGGCCAAGGGAAGGAGAGCAAGGAGAACCTGCTGTGGGTACTTGTGGGGTCCCCCCAGGACTTACTACTGCAGGAGGATGCAGAGGAAAGGGATAGGGTGGATAGCGAGGCATGCCATCCACTGAAAGACAGGGACAGGCACATGTGTAAGTTGTAAATCTCAGAAAAGAGAAGTAAAGATTAGGAGTGAGAAATGGGAAAGCCGAGAGGTGTTATTTGAATGCACACGTTGAATGAATGAAAAAAATCTCACGGCAGGATTAGATAGAAAAATGCAACGTTTCCTTTTTAACCAAAAGAGGCAAGAGCTCGCAGAGGAAATCGATTGTGCTTGAGAACAGCCGTGGCAATTTTTCAGCAATACAATCAGACATTTTGGGGGAAACTTAATAAATGGCTTGGATCTCAGTGGTCAGGAAAGGATGGAGAACAGATGTCAAAGGCTGACATATATTTTCTGAGCAGAAAATATAAGGTAGAGAGACAATAAGCCTAAGGCTGAGGACAGAGAATTCGAATGCCCAAGGTCAAACTCAGTCTGCTAATATCTGCCTGGCCTCCACACAAGAACTCATTCCATGAGGCAGCACCCACGCCCACACGTGCACAGTCAGTTTCCACCGATTGTTCACCCACCGTGCCTCAGACCCTATTCGACAAAAATTCTATCTCCAGCAAATCAGCTGTCAGGAAAGGGTCTCAAATCTCCAAGAACAGAAACTTCTCTTGATAGTGCATTCTGTTACCTTGAAGATGAAACTTGGCAATGACACAGCAAGACCTGCAGTTCAGGCCTCCTGTCCCCAGCCTTCCACAATGCTAAGAGCGATGGCAGAGCACCTGTCCAAGGCCTCGAATGAGCTGTTGGCTATACAGAAGCATCTGGAAGGATACAAGAGCACCCTAGAATGACTATCATAAAAAACCCGCCCCATTGCCCCGCAATCCTTTCCCAGCCCTTCTGTGGTGTATGGTTAAACTGAGTCTCACCCATTTTTCCTTCCTGTTAAAGACTGTTTAGGAAGAGAGTGGAGGAGGCAGGGGTGCTGGACTTGAGTGGGGAGACAGAGTGGTCTCCAGGGCCCCGAATTAGCTTTGGGGGCCTGACTGATGACTCTCCACAGCAACCACATGGATTCTGGCACTTTCACTGAAAAATCAAGGATGCAGGTGATGGGCTGGGAGGGCTGCAAGTGTCCAGGAGGCTCAGAGCCTCAATAGAGATTGCACCATAAGACATCCCACCTCTGCCGTCAATCCAGTGACAACCCCAATGGCACCTGGATTTTGCCCATTCCTCCATTATCTCTCCCCCACAAGAAAATCTCCCTCTTCCTTCCTCAGGGGGTCCACATGGCTGGCCAACTGCTGGACCATTCTGAAGTCTCTAGGAAAGAAACCTTTCTTGCCTCTTCCAGCTCCTGGTGTTTGTTGGGAATCCTTGCTGTTCCTTGGCTCATGGCAACATGATTCCAGTCTCTGCCTTCATCATCACACGGTATCCTCCATGTCTGTGTCTCTGTGTCCAAATCTTCCTCTTGTTATAAGGGTACAGTCATACCGGATTTAGGGCCCACTCTAACCCAGTATGACATTATCTTAACTTGACTACATCCATAAATAAATACCCTCTTTCCAAGTCAAGCCACATTCTGAGGTCTCAGGTGGGCATGAATTTTGAGGTGGGGGGATGCCATTCATCCAAGTGTCATCACTTAAGGGTAAGGAAGGCCAGAACTTTTGACTTTGTTGGTATAATCAACTTTAATTACAATATCCTGGTTTTTTCCCCCACAAAAGCACTCTGAAATGACCATCGATCCTTTTCCATTCCATAAACTTGGTCTGATACAGACAGAGCTCAGCTTTCAAATAGAGGAGTTTTCCTGAGCTGCCGCAGGTAACGGCACCTGTTTGCAGTGTCTGTTGGCCAGACCAGACTGGGGGTGGCTGTGGGAAGAAGGAAACCCACAGGATCCGATCCGGGGAAGGGGAGGAGCTCATTAGCATAACCCTTGGCTTACTCTGTCCGTTATGCACTCCTAGCATCCTGATTGGTAGGTTTGAAAGGAGACTCGGGTCATGGGTAGTAAGAGGTTCTTGCATCTCGATTTACTCTCAGGAGTGACTGGCACTTCCAGGGCTGGGCTCCTCCAAGGATGGGCTCATCCCTGTTGGGTGGAGTAGAGGTCTGTCCAATTCCACCACACCCACTTCCATCTACCCGCCATGCCAAAATTGGACTTCTGTATTAATGAGCTTATTCGCCCAAAGATATAAGCCATATCCTCCAACCTAGACTGTCAGTTATAGTCTTTGGGCTGGAATAAAGGTGGTCTTTGGCACAGTGGTAATCCCAGCACCTTGGGAGGCCGAAGCAGATGGATCACCTGAGGTCAGGAGATCGAGACCAGCCTGGCCAACATGGTGAAACCCTGTTTCTACTAAAAATACAAAAATTAGCCGAGTGTGGTCGGGGGCACCTGTAATCCCAGCTACTCGGGAGGCTGAGGCAAGAGAATTGCTTGAACCTGAGAGGCAGAGGTTGCAGTGAGCCAAGATCATGCCACTGCACTCCAGCCTGGGTGACAGAGCCAGACTCCATCTCAAAAACAACAACAACAACAACAACAACGGTCTTTGCGATTCCATTGGCCTCATGCCTTTATTTCACCCTTCGTTTGGTTCAGAATTTGGGCAGGAAGAGTGTGCCATTTACCAGACACCCCCAAATACCTTGGCAACACACAGGGCTCACTTAGAACACCAATTAACTTCTCAACACTTCACACACAATCCTTGCATGGGAGCCTTATTCCCTTAATACGCCAAAAAACATACCTGAAGCTAAAAAGGGAGAGTGCCCAACCCAAGACAAGCTTGAACTTTCCATAAAAGGCCAGTAAGAGAATTGATTTCATCTCTGGGATTATTGCCCTGTGACAGCTGGTATGCATTCCAAATACAGCAACAAAAGAGAAGGCCACGCTGTGGAAAGGAGTTTAAGTGGAAACTTTCCATACACCAAAATCTCAAAGGAGAGGAAGTTGCTCGCCAACCCCTTGGTTACAGTTCGTAGTCATAAAGCCTGTTTCTATACAATAGACTTCCATGATTATCTATTTGCAAAAATGTACAAACACAGCCAGCATACTCTGTGCCTGTAGAAAGACCTGGATCAATACAAGTAACAGAAGAATGAAGAAAAGAGGAAAAAAAATATTTTATCAAGGCTGTTTACTTTAAGAGTACCTCAAAGACCTGCACAAACACACCTGCTACTTCAGTGCTAGGGAGAACAGAGCAAACATGGCTCTCCTTTAAAAGAAACTGGAGAAGGAGATTTGCAGTCACAAAGCCAGTCACCCCAGGAGGCACTAGCACCTCAGCAAGTGAAAGCACAGAAGCCTCATTTTCAGATCAAAGTTATTTAAAAGGAGCCCAGGATCACACTTCTGAATTAAGCCTACATCACATCGGGGACAGTAACATGTTGAGGAATGTTTAACCACAAACTGGATTGCCAGAAGGGAAGAAACTCCTAAGAAATTCCTAGCATCTGCCCATTTCTGTGGTGTAAATACTCCCACAGCAGCTGATTTCAAGATGCCAGTGTTGGCAGAGATGTAAAACACCACATCATTGGATAATAGTTCCACCCTCCAGATATAATAGGTGCAAACAACTTCTAGAGCTTAGGTACCAGTGAAATGTACTAACACAATCAGGAAGTAAAAAACGCTAAAACAATTAGGAAGTTGAATGTATTAAAACAACTAGGAAGTGATGAGTTTTGAGTATTTATTACTTTTGTGGTAATATAATCTATTTAATTGTAAGCTTATGATTTAAAAATTTTAAACAGTGACTCTTTTAGCTACCAGCTCACAAAATCCCTGTAAATTTTACAATTGGCTTAAGCTGGGGCAAGCCTCCTTCAGCAGACCACGGTCTGGGGAGCATTTTGAAAGTCACAAAGATCTTACTTTCCCTACCTCAATTGCGGGAGACCCATTGGGACAAAATCCCCCAGAGGCGACCACACATGCATATTTTCTTTTCCTTCCTTCCTTCCTTCCTTCCTTCCTTCCTTCCTTCCTTCCTTCCTTCCTTCCTTCCTTCCTTCCTTCCTTCCTTCCTTCCATCTTCTCTCTTTTCTTCCTTCCTTTCTTTCTCTTTCTCTCTCTCTCTCTCTCTCTTTTTCACAGTTTCACTCTTGTTGCCCAGGCTGGATTGCAGTGGTGCGATCTCGGCTGACTGCAACCTCCACCTCCTGGGTTCAAGCGATTCTCCTGCCTCGGCCTCTCGAGTAGCTGGGATGACAGATGCGCCACCATGCCCGGCTAATTTTTTGTATTTTTAGTAGAGATGGGGTTTCACCGTGTTGGTCAGGCTGGTCTCAAACTCCTGATCTTAGGTGATCCACCTGCCTCGGCCTCCCAAAGTGCTGGGATTACAGGCGTGAGCCACCATGCCTGGCCATTGTGCATATTTTCAGAAGCTCTCCAGTGCGATTCTAATGGACACCCTGGGTGAGAACCACTGCTGTGTCCTACCCTTCCATGTTACAGAAAGGGAAGCTGAAGTTCAAACGTTTAAATGTTCTCTCTGTTGGTTAACAGATGCCCGAGCTGGGGAATGACTATTAGTTAGGTTCTTTATCTTCCCCTAGCCCTTCCTCCCCCACTTTGGATCTCTTTTTGAAATACCGCACCTTATTAGCACCTTATTTGAAATATTGCAACTATATTAGCAGTATACGCCATATACCAAAGTTTCATTACTTTTTTTTTTAAAAAAAGAGATGGTTGTGGGGGCAGTCTCTCTGTGTTGCTCAGGCTGGTCTTGAACTCCTGGTCTCCACTGATCCTCCTGCCTCAGCCTCCCGAATAACTGGGACTATAGGCACATTGCATTCAGCTTACTTTTGCAGGACTTTAACAATAACCAAAATAAAGTTTACCATAATATCATTTATTTTTAAAAAGGATTTAACAAGGAAATTAATAGGAAAGCCAAACTAGAAAGGCGACATCAATGTCCTCAAGAAACTTTAGAGAACAACTTTCTCTCTGTTTTTATATAAACCATGTGTATATTAATAACAAACCATTCTGATCTATATACTAAGAGAGGATCGACTGAACTGGCAATGTTTAGTTAGTGGTTATTTTAACTTATTCTTAATTAAAAATAAAGTTACTCTAGCCAGTTGCAGTGGTGTGTGCCTGTAGTCCCAGCTACTCAGGAGGCTGAAGCAGGAGGATTACTTGAGCCCAGGACTTTGAGTCCAGCCTGGACAACATAGTGAGAGCTTGTTTCTATTTTTCAGAAGAGTTATTCTGGGTAGCAAGATTATGGTGATTTACTCTTCCATATCTCTTCTAAATCTTCTTCAGCAAGCATAATGCTGTAGTCTTGTTCCATGTATTTTTAATGTTTTTATAATCGGAAAAAAGTTGACTTTTTTTTTTAAACCCAAGTCAATTGTATTTCTTTCCCCACCCAGACTTTTCATGAATTGGATTTGGCTTCTCTTTTAAATTTTCCCAAGAGAGCAAGGAAAAGTTATCCAGTGAAGCTTTCTTTTTAGGACTTTTTACTGACTCTCCCCAGTGATTTGAAGATAACCTTCTCCTGAGCTCTCCACCCCACTCTGAAGCTGCCAGGTCCCCAGTGAACAGGACACGGTCTCCTGAGTGTCCCACCCTGCTCTTAGCGGGAGAACTCGGCTTTCGGCTCCCACAGGCGTAGAAATAGTTACCAAACACTGCGTCCTAGGCCAGTGTCTCTCCTACTGCTAGTTGAAAGAACATTCCATGACTCATTGTGGACTCATCTCCCAAAGACATTAAATCTGAGTTTCAGTGAAAGCCAGTCCAGGTAAGCCCTGTGCAAATAAGAACACGCCTGAGCTAAAACCAGGCTGGTGGATTCCAGCATCTTCTCTGTGCTCTTCCTGTGTCTCAGAGCATGAGCTTGGGTTTCTACTCTGTGCCTGGGGAACCCATGCCCCCGGCCACCCCATGGCTAGAAGAGTACCCCTGTCTGGGAGAAATCAGCTATAAACGCAGAAGACCAGAGCACTGAAGGAGGCAACCTTTCACCAGGTCCAGGGGCTTCTCCATTGGTCCTCACGGTCAGGTTCATTATCACAGCATCTTCTGATGATGTCTTTGCCTTGCCCCCATCCCTGTGGGTGGTGGCAGGACTGGGAAGGCAAGCATGCGGGACTGTGGGTGCTGGGCTCGGCTGGAGGCATCTGCTGAGGGGAGGCCAGCACGTGTTTCTTAAGAACAAGGGCATGCCTCTTATCCCCTTCTCTTCCTGGTGGGCCAGGCTTCTCGGTGCAAGGCAGCTTTTGTTTTTTGTTTGTTTGTTTTTGTTTTTTGAGACAGAATTTCGCTCTTGTCGCCCAGGCTGGAGAGCAGTGGTGCGATCTCGGCTTACTGCAACCTCTGCCTCCCGGGTTCAAGCGATTCTCCTGCCTCAGCCTCCTGAGTAGCTGGGATTACAGGCATGTGCCACCACACCCGGCTAATTTTGTATTTTTAGTAGAGACGGGTTTCTCCATGTTGGTCAGGCTGGTCTCAAACTCCTGACCTCAGGTGATCTGCCTGCCTCGGCCTCCCAAAGGAGGTTTAAAACTGCGATTTAAAACCAGTTTCTTGGCAGGGCGCAGTGGCTCATGCCTGTAATCCCAGCACTTTGGGAGGCTGAGGCGGGTGAATCACCTGAGGTCAGGAGTTTGAGACCAGCCTGGCCAACATGGTGAAACCCCGACTCTACTGAAAATACAAGTTAGCCAGGCATGGTAGCACACGCCTGTAGTCTCAGCTACTTGGGAGGCTGAGGCAGGGGAATTGTTTGAACCCGGGAGTCAGAGGTTGCAGTGAGCCAAGATCACACCACTGCACTCCAACCTGAGCAACAGAGCGAGATTCTGTCTCAAAAAAAAAAAAGAAAGAAAAGAAAAAGAAAGCTTTACATTGGGGTTCCCTGAAAAGCCACATGGGCTCCCCTTCCATTTTCCCCATCAGGTGGCCTGAGCGCTTCCTAGAGCTTGTGCCCTTCTGACTTGCAGGTCACTGTGGCCTCCGAGTCTTAAACACGGCTGAGACTGGGTGGCCTCCATTCCCCTCTAGTGCCTTGGAGCACACTGCTGCTCATTAAAACCGCAGAATCCTTCCCTGGGAATTTGTTCCTTTCTGACGTGCCGTTTATACAGCTCGCAGCAACTGGCCCTGGTTCTGAGAATGCTTTATGACTACCTTTTGCTGGGCAAATGCCAACCCTCTGAATATGAAGAGAGAGGAGGTTCCTGCTCGTTTTGCTTCATAGAGAAGAACCATGAAGCAAAATGCCCGATGACTCTGGCGCCCTCCTGCATTCTGGTAAATTCTTCAGTGGCCCGAATAGGACCACTCCATGGCTAATGCCACTCACCAAAGCCTCCAACCCCTTTCAAACGGGAAGGAAACTGGGCATCCAGAATCTTGTTATGACACAGGCGATTCCAAAAGAAAAGGGCCCGTCAGGTTTTATTAATGTATTTTCTGGCTGTTAGACAAAATAGCAGCGTTTCTGAGTGAAAGAAACGTGAGGCCTCTTCCTAGATGACAGACTATGTTTTCAAGCATGAGTTTAGGTCTCCCGTTACTTTATCCAGTCAACAAAGGTATGCAGTTGTTTTCCCTCACAGCAAGGTTTCTTCAGAACAGGATTTGAAAGTGCCTGCAAGTGGCTGAGAGAGACCTTTCTCTGAGTTGAAGGGCGGATGAGACATTCACTAAACAGGCTGGGTTTCCTGAGTCTTGAAGGCAAACATGAAAAGTCTGTGAAGGATGCTTTCTAAAGACACATAAGAAAGGAGTGGAGGAGAGTGGGGAGAGGACAGGAAGCTGAGGCTGCAGAGAGGCAAGAGTTTGTGTCCCCAGCTTGTGTTCTTTGGGATTTTTTTTTTTTTTTTGAGACAGGATCTTCCTCTGTCACCCAGCCTGGTGCAGTGTTGCAATCTTGGCTCACTGCAGCCTTGACCTCTCGGGCTCAAGTGATCCTTCCACCTCAGCCTCCCAAGTAGCTGGGACTACAGGCATGCGTCACCACACCACATCTGGCTAATTTGTGTGTGTGTGTGTAGATACAATATATATAATGTATATATATAAATTTATATATGTATATATATACATATAAATGTGTATATATACACTCTCATATATATACATATATATGCATATAGATACACACACACACATTTTTTTCGGTTTGGGTAGAGACAGGGTTTCTTCATGTTGCCCAGGCTGGTCTCAAACTCCTGGGCTCAAGCAATCTATGCATCTCAGCCTTCCACAGTGCTGAGATTACAGGCATGAGCCACCGCACCCAGGGGGCCTCTTTTGATTTTTGAATGCTTTGAACATAGTACCTGGGCAAACATTTTTTACATTTTAATTTTAAAATAGAATAAAATGATGTCGTTTATTCATCTCTTAGAACTTGGCAAAATTTCCTCCCCAGCTGGGGCACTTGGCCATGTACTTGATCTTCCTTCCTCCTTTGCTCTGGCCAAGGAGGCTCCAGTCCTGACAATCCCCACAGCCCTCGAGGGGTGCCATAGTGGTGAGTGGTGGCCCCCACAGATGTGGTGGGTCCTCACCCTGGTTCTGAGACACTGCCTGGACCTCCAGTTACTGTGGGGGCTATCACAGTATTTTCGGAAACATTTGAGTCTTCTGACTTATTTTTTAGATGGCTTACACAGCACACCTAGAGGCTGGGAGAGTGCGGCAGCAATGAGGGGTATTGGCAGCGACGGCTGGGTGACGGGGAGTCTCAGAACCCAGTTCGGAGTCTGGACTCCACCACATCCTGGTGGTGCAGACTCAGGCGAGGAACTCAGGGTGTCTGAGTCTCAGCTTACTCGCGTGTAAAGCGAGGAAAGATCACCTACTTTGTGGGGTGGTGAACACATGAGCAAATGTATGAGAGCTCCCTTTGTAAAGTGGTTCATTAGCAATCAATGCAAACGGCGATGGCTGCCCTGGGAGGGAAGCCCCCGATGGCAGGAGCAGGCCCTCAAAGGCCCCTCCAAGGTCTCCTGCCTCCCTAGTCCGTCCAGGGCCTGTGTGGTCAATGGCTGGCCAGCTCACTCCACCTCCTCTCACTCCCAGGCCATCCCAGCATAGGGGTACAAATTCCCTCCCCTTTCCCTGAACCCGATGACCAGCAGGCCGTGTGCCCCCTCCCTCCGCTAACAACACCCTAGACTGTTTCTCCCAGGTACACACCTCTCTGCCTTTGCACGTGGATTTGGCTACTGATAGGAAGCCCTGTCCCTACACCAATTGCTGGACCAGGAAGGATCCAAGCTGGACCACAGGGTCTCTGTCCTGGAAATTTGAATTTTCAGTGGTAGGACTTGAAGATGGAAAATGGTCCCTTTCCCTTGTCCCTCGCCTTCCACCCACCCCACACGTTTCAGTCACTCACCATTCTTTCCTCACCCACAGGCAAGTCTGGGCCCCTGCTCTGAGAAAATCCCCGCTTCTCTGGGCAGAAGCACCCCCCTCCATCCTGATGCAGCCACAGATGCCCTGTTGCGTCGTGAAGCACTCACCGACATGCGTTGCTTCTTGTCAGTCTGACTGTCTATCTCCTGCTCTCTCTGTGCTCAGGGAGGACTAGGACTGCGTCCCAATTGTCTCCCTATCCCAACCTTTAGGATATCATCTGGCTCATGGACCCTAAAAACTGTGTTTTGAAGGAGAAGAGTGCCATGAAATGGCCCATTTGCTCACAGGACAACAGCATTACAACCCCAAGACTCCATGGCCCCCATCCCCAAGCAGGGAGTGCCCAGATAGGGTTGTGAAGGACTCAACCAGTCCCGGAGATGGAGGCTGAGCTGGTGTGAGGTCAGTGGACCCAGCTGGAGCCAGGCTGCTTAGATTGCAGCTGGAGAGCTGGTGAAGAGGAGGAGGAGGGACCCGATGTCTTCTGTAGAAAGAAGCCTCTTGCCCGGGGAGTCAGGTTCCATGCGTTCCTGATCCAATGCCCAGTGCTGGGCGCCAGAGGAAGCAGGGATCCTGGGGGTCTGTCCTCATCCTAAGCCCCCAGAGTGAGGGGCTGTAGGAAAACTCACAGAGCTGCGCCCTGGGGCTCTGTGCCAACGCGGGCAAGAGGCACATGTTATCGCTTATCTTGGGGTAACTTCAAGGGTCAGAGAAGGGACCCAGCCTGGCTCCCGTCACCTTAGCACATGAGGCTCCTGGGGAAACTGTGGGGGCAGCTTCCAAATATGCCCCCAAGATGATGCCTGGATGCGGGAGCCTGCCTTCAGGGCCACAGCCCAACTCTCCACCCTGCATGATGCCCTGGGAGGCTCCTTCGCCTCCCCAGAGCCAGGAGAGGCTGAGTGGGTCTACGGGGACCCCCCAACCCCCCCCCTCACTCCCCAATGCTTCGGGGCTTGCAGAGGTCCAGGTGATTCCGGCAGAAACTCAACCTCAGCCAACTGGTGCTCAAGGAAACAGAGGGGCTTTTGACCTAATTATTCCCAATTGCTTGTCTCCATCGATCACACTCTCTTGGTAATTGCCCAACTCCCCACTATGGGGCGGGGGGTGTGGTTCTCAGGGGCCTGCATTCGAGTGGGATAAATGGGGTGTGACGCTGAGAAACGTGCAGGCCCTCGCTTTCCACACACTGTGGCCTTTGTGGAGGAGTGTTTTGTTTACTACCATTAAAATTCAGGGAGCACGACCAGAGAGCGTGCAGGGCCGTGGGAGGGACAGGGGCTGGCTCCTCAGGGAGAGACCTGGGCTGATGTAAGCTGAGTGTGGACCTGGCCCCGGGGGGAATCCCCGCCATCTGGGCCCAGATCCTACTTACACGGTCACTGATGTTTGCAAACCCTTGATTCTGTTCAGAAACCTATCCATGGTTCCCTTTCTGACATCCGTGTCAGGGCCCTGGCCTCCTGGGCCCAGCATCTAGGGATCCTCCACGCTCCCCATCTTCACACCTCCCACGTCACCTCCCGCTATTCCCCCAAACTACTTCCCTGCTCATTATTTCTGAAGGGAACCCTGAGAATGAGCACCTCAGCCCTTGGCCTGATCTTCGCCGGGGCCGGTGTCCCCCTGCGGGTGCCATCCTGACAGCCTCAGCCAACTCAGGCTCTCTCTGGCCTCCAGGGGACCCATGCCTGCTGCCTTCCCTGCAAGCTCCTCCAGCACCGATGGTCTGCACCCCCTAATTGTGTCTGGAGGGCATCGGCTTCCCCTCATTTCTGTACCTGACTCCCCAGTCAGCCTGAGGACTCCCAGGGGGACTTTAGGCCCCAGCACCTAACGTCACGTCATGCTGGGGCAGAGCTCAGTGTGCATCTATTGGTTGATGACATCTTCAGACAGAGGGTGCATTCCAGTGCCATCTACTCCACAGGAATCCGTTCCCTTTGAACGGCCAGGCCAGGCCTCTACTGTCCCCTCCCAGCCTGCCCCTGTGGTTCCAATACCGTTGACATTTTGACTTGTGTGCAGCTCCCAAGGCTGGTCTATGGAGAGGCTTCAGCCAGCTACAACCCCACCAGGGCACACTCCTGGTGTCCAAATCCTCTGTCCCAACAATTGCATGCACTATTGGCTCAAAAAACTTTTTGAATATCAAATGCAAACTCAATGGATTGGGACTCGTGGGGACATTTTCATCAAATGCTGGAGAACTCACAGACTCACCTTTCCTTTTCTCCATCTTTTTCCTACATTCACCAAAATATTGAACTGATTGGAGGTCCTGGCTATCTCACTCACTAATGGCAACCTCTCCCAGATGAGCGTCTCCACTGTGGTATGTGAGCCGGTGAGCTTCAGTGAACCTCATCACTTCCATGTAATAACATCTATGTTCCCCGAAAGTTCTGGTTATTAACCAGGGGCGATTTTCCCTCCAGGGGACATTTGGCAACATCTGGAAACATTTTTGATTACACAATGAGAGGGAGGGTTGCTCCTGGAATTTAATGAGGAGAAGCCTGGGATAAACATCCTACAATGCACAGGACAACCGCTCACAAGAAAAGGTGATCCAGCCCCAAATGTCAATAATGCCGAAGTTGAGAACTGTGCCCTGAATGTACTATAAAGTACATCTTGTAGAAGGTAGTTCTATTTTATTTGAATTGTGATCTGACATCGGCAACTCTTGCCTGTCCAGGGTGGTCACCCACACCCCCAGAGGGAAATGAAGAGCTAGAGGGGACTTCTAACTTGGAATGGAGCCAAAAGGCACAAGACACCCACAGCAAATGACAGTGAAGGGGTGCGCAGAGGTCCGGTGCATTTCTGGGAGCCAGTCCGAAGGGAGACCTCCCTTTTAAATTCCAAGCACTCAGTCAATCCAACTCACAGGAAGGCTCCAGATGAAAGGCCGATGAGAGATGTGGAAAGAGAGCACTTTTGTTTCTAAGCTTACAGAGAAGGGTGGAGAATTTTTTAACTGAGCCAAACCACACACACCTCTATTGGGGCATGAAAAATGTGCGCATCAACAAGACACAATCATGCACGTGACTCGGCTTTTCATGCGAGTCACCCACGTGGCTCACCAAATGAAATGTGAAGGCTTATTTGTTTTGTGGAAATTCTCAAATAATGGCTCTGCCTGTTGCAGCAGGTAAAACTTGCAGTTGAATTGTGATAGAGTTTTTTCAACACAGGATTTCTCTGTTTGACAATATTTGAACAGATGGTATGTGGGGCAGCACAGGAAAGTGCCAAACAGTTTCCACCCTGAGACCCGGATCCTAATGTCTTCCATTTTTTGGCCGGTGTGTACTATACATAGAACTTGGAGTGCTCAAAATCTTGCTTTCTGCATGACTTGTGCTCAACTGGTCTTATTCCATTTACTTTCCCTGCATATTTTCCCCTGGCATTTTATTGATTCTATCAGTTAGGATTACTTTCAGCTGCAAATAATGGCAACCCCAACTAAGAGTGGCTTAAGCAATAAAGACAATGACTTAATTATCATTATAGTCACATAACAAGAGTAGAAAATTCCAGGGTTGCTGTCATGTGGCTCAGTGATGTCACGGAAGGCTCTTTTTCTGCTTGGCTAGTCACAGTGAGATTTTCATCTTTAAACTCATGACCTCATGATCAGAAGATGTGTGTAAAACTGTAGATGCAACAACATTTCAAACAGGAACACCTAGGGTGACCAGCCAACTCTCTTTGCCCAAGGCTGAGGGGTTACTAGAAAGTCCTAAGTGAACTGGGACAAGTTGGTTACCCTATGGGCACCTTTTGTTAGGGAAGGACATCTTCCCCAGAAATTCCAGTACATTCTCCTGGGTCTTTTGGACCAGAACTAGGTCATATCCTCACCACTAGACCAATGGCTGGCAAGGAGGCCCAGGATCCCCCTGCTGTGATTCACCCCCTGGAGCTGGAGAAGACCCTCCCTTAGGCTTGCCCAATGCTGAAACAGAATGAAGGTTCTATTGGCCAGGAAGAAGGTGAGGAACCCAAACATTTGCCAGAGTGCTCATGAAAGCAATTAATTTCCCAGTTAACCAAATCTTACCAACCAAGCATTGTGTGTGTTAGACACGTTATTCATTCATGTATTCCTTATTCATTTATTCTTTGAACAAATATATGTGCAAGCTCTAGCCTGGGCCAAGTGGGTCTAGGGTGACCCCCAATTCACTCTTCCCACCCTGTGGAGCCTACAGAGCTCCAGGTGATTCCGGCAGAAACTCAACCCTGGCCAACTGGTACTCCAGGAAACAGAGGGGCCTTGATCTAATTATTCCTAATTGCTTGTCTCTATCAATCACACTCTCTTGGTAATTGCCCAGCTCCCCACTCTGTTCTTCAGTTTTTCTTGTCAATAAAGTGGAGAATATTATACCTATTTCATAGGATTGTTGCAAGAATTAAGTAACTTAATACAAGTAAAGTTCACAGAGATTGCCTGTCACATAGGAAACACTCAATCAATGTTAGCTATTACTATAACACTTGTGGTAGCTTTTCAAGTGGGCTACAAATCCTTCTGCACTTCTTTCTCTTCAGGTGGGAGGATGGAGGGGAGAGTAAGTCTATGTTCCTATCCCTTGAATCTGGGTGGACTCTAACTGCCTTGACCACTGAGATATGAGAATGTGACTTTGAGGCTGGCTCACAAAAGGGCATGCCTATTCTTCCTTGTTTATGGGAACACTTGCTCTTGGAGTGCTACCCTGAGACTTCCATCCTGGACAAGCCAGGTGGTGCATTCTGGTCCACAGTCCTAGCTGAGCCCAGCCTTCTAACTATCCCCATCAAGGTGTCAGACATCACAGGGCCTCCAGCCTAACCAGCTGGTACCAGCAATGACCTCCATCCATCAACACCATGTGCAACAGAAGAATTGCCCAGCTGAGCCCTTCCAAAATTCACAATGCACAAAATTAGGTACTATAATAAAATGATTGTTGTTTTAAGGCATGAATTGTTGCAGTTGTTTGTTGCACAGCAACAGATAACTGAGACACTACTCCTACAGTTGCTTATTATTACTGCTATTACAATTATTCTTATTAGTATTAAAAGACTGTGCCAGTTGAATCTTGCCCTAACCATTTCTGGCTGATAAACTGCCCTTTAAGAAGCTACAGAAATATTCCTTATGAGCTGTTGCTCCAGGACGTGTCCAGGAAAATGACTCATCTTATGTGATCTGGCCCCAAAGAACATATCAAACTTAGTATATAATAAACACTACCAAGCCAATATTTATCTTTTAAAACTCTGAAAAGTTCAAAGCCAAACCAAATGTCAAACTAACAAGCATGCCTCCCATTTTTAAATAAAAAGTATAAAACCTAAATTCCTTATTTCCCCTGAATATAGCAGAGGTGCCTGGGAGAACCTGATTCCTGTAACATACCAACCAAGGAGGAAAGACTCTAATAGTCTTGTGTTCTTTCTACATGTTAAAGTGAAGGAAAACAACACATTGCTTTTAAACAATATTTATGTAACACTCCCCAGAAGCTGTACATGCTGAAGTAAACTATAACCTTTCTCTCTTTAAACACCTTTTACTTGTTATTTGAATAGGAAGTTATTCTTTCAGAATTAGCTACATCTGTCAACCTAGCATTCCTGACTGCCACATAGAACGTTCTTACCATATCCCATCTCCTCAATAACTTTCTCTCGAGCTTAATTTCCCCCTAGATTTCATTTATTTTTGTGAACTCCCTGAGGCTTCCTGACAAAAGAAACCTTTAGGACTGTAGGTAACCGTAGGTAACACGGTCTGCACATTTAGGGCTATATTTTTTTTTATTAGATTTTTCAACTCAGAGTAAGACAGTGGGACCAATCCATGTTGAAGGCAATTAGTTTTTTATTAATGGTTCCACAGACCCGACATTTATTATAAGCCTTAATGCACCAACTTTCTTGTCTCCTTCATGGGTTTAAAAGGTGCCCAGTGTGTTCTCAGATGTGTTTTTGTTGGATGGGCATGGGTTATAGCTCTTTGGCAGGAAAGCGTGGGTTGAGTTGATGAAAATGTACTGGATTCTATCTGCAAAATTCCAAGCACTCACTTCCATTGTTTCCTTACGTGCCAGACATTGATGAGGATGAAACCGTCCCCTTTCCACCACAGATCATTGTTTATAATCCCTTATCCATGGATGGGTGGTCCAGCTTTCGGTCTTGCCTGAAAAACATGCAGATGATTGCAATCTGCATTCCACCTGTGACTAATCCCATTCACAACCTCTCCCATCGGCCACGGACTCTCCTCCCTGTGACTTTTAGCGATACAGAGTGAGCTTAGTCCTGGCTACTCACCAGCAGAATTTCACACATAAGGCAAGGACCAAGTAGAGATGTCCCTTACCCACCCAGCAGAACACGACAGAGAAGGCCACGGTGGGACTCTGGTGGAGGGTGGTTTAAGGAAGAGGAGGGGGCTTCGTTTTCAAGAGAATGAATTCAACCCGTCTGGCCCCAGAATGCATTTTTGGCTGCACCCATGAGATGTTCCATCAACAGACTGGCTCTGGGTTTTCCTGGACGTCATCTGATCTGAGTGGAATCCAGAGAGGTGCAGTCAGGCTCTTGGAAGACTGAAAGCAAATGGTGGATTGAATGGGTTTGTCTTCACTCTGCTTTTTCATCTTTCTCAAATTTGCAAACCCCTCTTTGCATGCCACACAGACACAACCATCACTAGGTCCTCTGTTGAACACCTATGGCGGTCCAGGTCCCACCCAGCAGGCTTCCTGTCAGATTTTCCAGATTTAGCTTCAAAATAGGTTGTATTTATTATGCCCTGCCTTGTTCCAGAAAGGGATGGAGGCAACTAACTTAAAAACATATTTATGAAAAGCTGATTCGACTTCTTATTTGGTTAAAGATGTTTTGCTGTAAATGTGAAAAAAATTTAAATCCTCTTTTTTATTTTAAAGTGATCTTTCAAGATGATTACCTATTTTACAACAAACAGATGTTTCTAATAATTGAATACCATTAAATATCTGTCCAAAAATTTCCTTTTGACCTCAAAATTACAACTAATATATAGTGTTTTTGTTTCTTCCTAACCACAAGGATATCTGATGTCATTGTGTAAATGATGCAGAAGAAATGTTTTGCATGGGCGAAACTGCACCGTCTCAAGGATTTGGATAAACTTTTATGTCACTGTCCTTGTCTGTGGCACAGTGTGGGGTGGGGGAGGGGGGTCCTCTGCTCTGATCACCCCCATGCCCGAATGCTCTCCTTTAGTATTTTATTTTATTTTATATTATTTCATTCAACATTGAGGCACATTGTCTTTTAATTTTTTCCTTCTGTGGACCACTTAAACTCTTGTGTTCCCATGGTTTATGAAAATACTCAAATATCATTCTTTTACTTCGATTTTATAAATAAACTTTTGGCTGTATCTGTCAGGGAGAGCTGAATTTACAAATTATCTGGCCAGGCCAGGCTGTGCTGGGACTCAGTGGCAGTTCGTGGCCATGCAGGCAATTCTGCTGGCCCGGTCGGTGGTTGCTGCCGTTTCCTGACGTGCCCTCCATTCCCTGCCCAAAGAACCCTCAGTGATGAACAGATGAGAGAAAGGAGAAGAGAAATGCTCTCCCGTCTGGTGTGGAGACACTGCCTGACCACTTGTCCTCCTTCCTGCCTTTATTCCGGGTGTAGATGATGAGCCTGCCCCTGGCCCAGTCTTTCACATGGAGCAGCAGGGCATCCTCTCCAGTGGGAAGTAGCTCATGTCAGTTTCAATCATTTCCATTCCAGGCGTTTTGCAGACCTTGGCTTTTCTTGAGAAAAGTGAGCAGAGATACCCAGTGCCTGGAGGAGCCCAAAATGCGTGGGTGCCTGTCCTGGGTCTTCCCTCCCAGGTAGAATCTTCTGACCCGAATGTGGGGAAGCACAATGACCCCTAATCACAAAGGAATGTTGGAGGATCACGCTGTGCACCCACTGCAGAGATGCATGTTTGGATTACGTGTTCTCATTTAGCAGCCGCCTGTTTGACAGGACATACGGCACGCCAGCCCTCTTGTTGACTTAGTTCCTGTACTGACAAAGCCAAATAAACTGAGTTTGAGGAAGAGTGTGATTCGGGGGGAGAGGGCTGATTGGTGAGGACAGATTGGAGGTGAAGGAGAATTGAGTAGAGTCGTGGCTGCGGCTGTGAAAGAGGTGGGTGCACCCAAGTTCAACCGCATGTGGGCCGCCTGCAAGACTTCAGGAGCCTAGGTTCTGGAGGTACTCTCTGTCCCAAGATCGAGGGGCTTAATTTTGTTGTTACTGTTGTGTTTTGTTTGTGTAACAAAATATGTAATAGTACGTCATGAAACAAAACAGAAAAAGGAATGAAATCATAGGGTGGTGACTTCTTTCTAAAAAGGACTCCTCATGTTTGGAGCTCTGGGGGCAGGGCATTGTGCTAAGCAACTTTAACACATGGATATCTCTGTGCGGGTGACTTAGTCTGTTTGTACTGCTATAACAAAATGCCACAGATGACACAATTTATAAACAATGGAAATTTGTCGCTCACAGTTCTGTAGGCTAAGTTCAAGATCAAGGTGGGCTGGGCATGGTGTCTTGTGCCTGTAATCCCAGCATTTTGGGAGGCTGTGACAGGAGGATCCCTTGAGCCCAGGAGTTTGAAACCAGCCTGGGCAACATAGTGAGACCCCATCTCTAAAAAAATTTTTTTAAATTCACTGGGCATAGGGGTGTGCACCTGTAGTCTCAGCTACTCAGTGGGCTGAGGTGGGAAAATTACTTGAGCCTGGGAAGTTGAGACCACAGTGAGCTGTATTTGCACCACTGCGTTCCAGCCTGGGTGACAAAGTGAGACCTTGTCTCAAAAAAAAAAAAAAAAAAAAAAAAAAAACAAGGTGGGAGCAGATTCTGCATCTGGTGAGAGTTCATTCCTTGTAAATGGTGCCTTCTGTGTGTCCTCGTGTGGCAGAACTCGCATGGCAGAAGAGGTGAACAATCTTCCTCAGACCCCACTTTATAAGGCTGCTGCTGTGGTTTGAATGTGTCTCCCCCAGTTCATGTATTGGAAACTTAATCCTTAATGCAACAGTGATGAGAAATGAAACCTTTAAGAGGTGATTAGGTTATAAGGACTCTACCCTCATGAATGATTTCACATTATTATCTAGGGAATGGGTTCATTATCAAGAGAGTGGACTTGTTATAAAAACAAGTTCAACCCTCTCTTGTTCCCCGTCTTACTTCCTCCATGGGATGACTCAGTGAGAAAGCCCTCACCAGAGGTAGTGCCTTGATCTTGAACTTCCCAGCCTCCAGAACCATGAGTCAATAAATTTCTGTTCTGTGTAAGTTATCCAATCTCAGCCATTCTGTTAGAGCAGCATGAAACAGACTAAGATGTCCCTAATCCCATTCTAAAGGACTCTGCTCTTATGACCTAATCACCTCCTAAAGGCTCCACCTGTTAGTACTATTGCATTGAGGACTAGGTTTCAACGTATAAATTTTAGGGTGACACAGACATACAGACCATAGCATTCTGATCCAGTCCCCCTAAATTCATGTCCTTTTCACATGCAAAATACATTAATTCCATCTCAATAGCCCCAGAAGTCTTAACTTATTCTAGCATCAACCAAAAATTTAAGGTCCAAAGTCTCTTCTCAATATCATCTAAATCAGATATGGATGAGACTCAAAGTAGGATTCATCCTGAAGCAAATTGCTGTCCAGCTATGAGCCTGTGAAATCAAGCAAGTTATGTGCACCCAAATACAATGTTGGGGCAGGCATAGGACAGACATTCCCATTCCCAAACGGAAAAATGGGAAGGGAGAAAGGGGCAACAGGGCTCAAGTAAGTCCAAACAACGCTAAATCTTCAGGCTTGAGACTAACCTCCTCTGACTCCACATTCTGCCTTCTGGACACACTGGGGCGGGAGTTGAGGTCACAAGGCTTTGGGGTGGCTCTGCCCCAAAAGCTTCACTGGACCGAGCCCACACTGTAGTTCTCCCAGGTTGGAGTCTCATGCCTGCAGCTCTCCCAGACTGGAATTGTGTGCTGATGGCTTTACTAGTCTGGAGTCTAGAAGGCTGCCCCATTCCCACGACTCCCACTAGGCATTGCCCTAGTGAAGGCTGTCTGCAGTGGGCTTGCCCTGGAGATGCCCCTCTGCCTGGTTGCATGCCTGAGACTCTAGGGGATTCCATCCTTCGAAATCTAGGTGGAGGCAGCCACACCCCCACAGCTCATGCACTCTGCAGCTTGGTGGGTGCAAAGGTTTACTGCCTGTGCTCTCTGAAATCAGAAGATTCCAACGCCCCTGTGCCAGGCAGTATTACTGTGCTAAGGTGGACTGGAAGGTCTACTGGCTCTTATCTTTGGATGGATTCTTTGCTAGGGGGCCTCTCGCTTCTCCAGACCACTAAACTTCTGGCTCAAGCACCCATAGGCTTCACCAATGCCCAAAGCCATCTAAGTCCTGGAGTGAGCAGGCTTCGGTGCTTGCTGTCGCTGTGGCCAAAGCACACCTTGGCTACTGTGCTGGACAGCACAGATACAGATAAACAAATGCCAGGCCAATTTGTTCTCTTGCTTTTTATTAGGAGAAGAAAGGAAGTCCTTTCTCCATCTGGACATAAAGAACTTCTGGATAAAGACTGGGCTGACCATGACTGGTAGAATGAAAATGAGGCAGAAGGACAGGGGGGAAAAAAAAGCAAGAAGGAGAAACATAGAAAAATAAATAAGATGCAGAGCGATCTGTTTATTGGGTTGGTTTCTGTGTAAGCACACAGCTGAGTGGTTAATACCCAGAACCCTGTGAATTTCCCACAACTGTGGCGGGGAGGAAAGCACTGTGGTCATCTCTTCTCATTTGTGGGAACTGGGGCCCAGAACACAAGCCCAGTTCACAGCTAAAAAGTCGTGATCACAGGATTACAAACCCTGTCTTTGTGGGACCGCACAGCCAGTGCCCTGAGTACTCGGCAATTTTACCCCAAAGTTTCAGTAGCATGCCTTGGGGATCAATTGTGTTTGAGCCAAGGTGGAAATTTTTCTTCTGGAAAAAGCTATGAGTAAGTTACCACAGATCCAAAAGTAACTTGCTTGGCATGGTTTTCACCCCAATATTAATTGGAAAAATAAAGCAGGGTGCTCTCCTTGCTGCAACAAGAGGCCAGGAAGCCAACACATCATTCATAAGCAACATTAGGTGTTTCCTCAGGGAAAAAAACACTTTTTTTTTCAGAATGGAAATGTCTTTATTGCTGTCTTGCTTAAAGAAGTACCTGTTCATTATAAAATGTCAAAAAGCATAAATGTATAAAGGCAGAAAAAGGAAGATTCCTCTCCCTTTTCTTCAATTCCTTTCCCTGCTCTGCAAGAATGGACTTCCCAGGCTGTAGATGGGCTATAGATGGTTTTATATAGTAAGAAAGAAGAATCCACAATATGGGCACCATTGTGTACGAAGACGTCTTTCCAAGGTAATACCCTCCGTGCAGTGCTCGCTGTTTTGGAACTGTGAGAGCTTCATTGATGAATGAACCCTTAACAGTTCCCCACTTACGATGTCACGATATTACAAACAACCCTGCCATGAGCATTTTCTGAATGCTTATACATCTTTACCCATCTTGAAGTATTTCCTCAGGACAGATTTACAGGGCAGGGATTTATTTTTTTTTACATTTTTTCTTTTCTTTTTTAATTTTTAGAGATGGGGTCTCTCTCTGTCACCCAGGCTGGAGTGCAGTGGTGAGATTATAGCTCATTGCATCTTTGAACTCCTGGGCTCAGGTGACACTCCTGCCTCAGCCTCTCAAGTAGCTGGAACTGCAGGCGTGCACCACCATGCCCAGCAAATTTGCTTTTATTTTTTATAGAGATGCGGTCTCACCATGTTGCCCAGTCTTGTCTTGAATTCCTGGCCTCAAGCAATCCTCCTATCTCTGTCTCTCAAAGTGCTGGAATTACAGGCATGAGCTACTGTGCCCAGGCTACAGGGCAGCTTTTAAAAGCCTGGTGACTCTAAGCGTGTTATGCTGGGCCACATCCCCCAAGGGTAAACACCCACATCACAGTCACAACACAGCCCACATTCCTGGCTTTGCTGTGCTTGCCATTGCAGAACCCCAAGCCTCCTTGAAGCACCCCCACTACATTCTATACATGGGCAGCAGGACACAGGCCTTTAAGCCGCCCTGCAGCATCCTCCACTTACTTTTTTTTACCTTCCCTGTACTGATCTTATGAGATGCCAACACCCTGTTCCCTCTCTCAGCTGACAATGGTCCTCACCCACATTCAACAAACCTGGGCTGGGACTGGAGCTGAGGCTGGTGTAGTCAGGACCTTGATAATTTCCATGCCCGGGACCCAGATCCCATCTCTGGAGCCACAAGCCTCTGAGCTGTCAGACAAATGGCAAAGTCGTTCCTTGACTCTATCACACACAATCCAAACTCGATATTGCCTGGACTCCATCTGTCCGTGTCCTACAAGATTCCAGAATCCCCATACCAGGACAGTACTATTATGCTAAGCTGGACTGGAAGATCTACTGGCTCTTACCTTTGAATAGGTTTTTTCCTAAGGGGCCTCTTGGGCGTCCAGACTACTAAATATCTGGCTCAAGCACCCACAGGTTTCACAAATGCCCGAACCATCCAAGCCCTAGGTTCTTGCTCTGCCCACACCACAAGTTGTTGGATCTCCCTGTGTAGGGGGTGTAGGGGGCAACTCAGAGATTTTGAGGGGAAAAGTGTCATGAGCATCTTTGTGGGCGGGAGGAAGATGAGGATGTGAAAATTAGAAGAGACAACATGGGGATGGGGGAGATACATTCAAGAACGCTAGAATATCAGAGCTGGAGGGAACCTGAGCTTGCAGTGTATTAGTCAGTGTTGCTGCAGCAACAAACAGCCCCAGATTCCCAGTGGCCACAACAGCAAACACACCTTTCTCACTATATTACTGGGGCCCCTGCTGTTGCTCTGCTCCATGCATCTTCTCATTCTGGGATGCAGACTCAAGAAGCAGCCATGTGGGTCTCAAGGCAGAGAAAAAGAGCAAGAGGGCTGGCGGGAGCTCCCACTGTGCTTCTTAGACAGAGCTTGTGCAAGCACCTGGCTTAAATCTTACATGCTCACATTTCAGTGGCTAAAGCATGTCCCCTGGCTAAGCTCAAAGTCAAGGGACAGAGATGTATAATCCTTTAACAGGGAATGGGGTGTGAAGAATTGTCAATACCAGCTCTACCACAGATGATGCAACCCTAACTCTGTTATATGCCTGGAGAAACTGAGGCACAGAAAGGGGAAGTGGCTTGCCCAAGGTCCACAAACCAGTTAGTAGCAGAACTAGCTCTAGCACCAAATTTCCTGGCAATCAATCCAACGTGCTTAATGCTACTCTCAAAATGTCCTCCAAGAGATATTAACTGATATGGCTTGACTCTGTGTCCCCACCCAAATCTCATGGTGAATTGTAATCCCCAGGGTTGGAGATGGGGCCTGATGGGAGGTGACTGGATCATGGGGGTGGATCCCTCATCAATGGTTTAGCACCATCCTCCCCAAGTGTTGTCTTGTGACAGAGTTCCAATGAGATCCGGTTGTTTGAAAGTGTGTGACATATTCCCCTTGGCTCTCTTGCTCCTGCTCCTGCCATGTAAGACATACCTGCTTCCCTTTTGCCTTTCACCATGACTGTAAGTTTCCTGAGGCCTCCCCAGCCATGCTTCCTGTACAGCCGCAGAACTGTGAGCCAATTAAACCTCTTTTCTTTATAAATTACTCAGTCTCAGGCATTTCTTTATAGCAATGGGACAATGGACTAATACATTAACCAACTGGGGAATGGGCAGGGAGGTCTTTGTTATAAGACAGCTCAGAACCTTTAATGTGCCACTGAGGGGCTGGGCGCAGTGATTCATGCCTGTAATCCCAACACTTTGGGAGGCCAAGGCAGGTGGATCACCTGAGATCAGGAGTTCAAGACCAGCCTAGTAAACATGACGAAAAACGCCATTGAGATCTATCTTCTGCAGGTCAGGAAAGTGGGCTTCAGCTTTTCCCAGCTTTTTTTTTTTTAAATGACAGAATCCACAGAACCATCTAAGGAGCGGCAAGTGGGGTTGGTGCTCCCAGGAACACACTTTGAGAAACACAGCAGTACCACACCAGCAAGTCAGATGGACTTACTGCACCACCGGCAACATGAGACTCAAGTTTTAGGTTGCTATAAGGAATGTTTTAAAATAACATAACCTTCATATAAATTTTTCACAGCTTAGAAATAGACATAGCTTTCATTTTTAGAAAGTTCCCATTACTTTGTAAGGCCATCATTAATTTTGATTATTTTTTCCATTTTTATTTCTTTTCAGTTGCAGCCGAAAATGTAATAAATGTAATGAAACAGATATCCATAAAGTCATTGGTGGATGAATCATGGGGATCTGGATAATGTTTTTGTCTAGTATGACAGCCTTTATTTCTTTAATAAAAACAACAAATATCACAAATCACTTCTCAACAATAAAAATGTGTTTTCACGAAGCAAAAACCTACATTTTGCTGTGATAATGGCAGCATATCTGTCATTCTCAACACATCTTAAACAGTCATACATGGCCTCTGGTTGGGGCCATGGGACTCTTCTGAAAAAGGCTACAAGAATTAGATCATCTCAAATCATTAGGGTATTTTTTTCCATGATGATTCTTTTGAGTTGTAACATATGTGAAATTAAAATAAACTTTATATGGCTTTGGATTTCCCCAAACCTTTCAAAAAGTAAAATCCTATTCAAATGGCTCAAAAATAAAACTGTAAAATATACTCCAGTCCCCCTTTAAGAGAGTTTTCTGATATACTGGAATAGACTTAGAAACTGTGACCAGGACGGTTGACTCTTTTCGCCCGCTTTTTAGGCAGGCGGTTCCACAGATCACAGGCTTCCGGTTAAAAGAGGCCTGAAGACCACTGACCTGCTCCCCGTGGGCCTGAGTCCTCTCTGCTTCGTCCCTCCAGGTCACCACGTAGGCTCTGGGGACAGGTACAGCTCACAGCTAGGAAGTCATGATCCCAGGATTCAAACCCCATCTTTGTGTAACTGCACAGCCAGTGCCCTAATCCTCTCCAGTTTTACCCGAGAGTTTCAGTGGCAAGCCTTGGGCCTCAACTGTGTTTGCACCAACGTGGAAAATTTTCTGCTGGAAAGAGTTATAAGTACAGTTAAGAGTCCCCCACCTGACCACGTGGGACAGGTCAGGTGATACAAAGTTGTCCTTTATGTGGGACCAAAATGTACTTCCCTTCAGTCTCCATCTTTTGAGGGAGGAGGAATGAGTCTAATTCCTGTATCCTGTGACTGTCCCTTCAAATATTTCAAGACTGTCATCTTCCTCCCCAGTCTTCTCTTCCACAGATGAAACATCCTTCGGCTCCTATGCGGCACCTGGAATGAATGTTTCTGAGGCTCTACAGCTGCTGGAGGTGGACACTGGCCTAAAGGAGCCCATGGGTCCATGATGCCAAGACTAGGCAGGGACACCCAAGAGCCGTTTCTACTCTAGGAAACAGGGTGAGTGAAGGACAGGAGTGTCAGAGGGCAGCAGGGCCTGTCTCCCTTATTGCCTTGATCATGCCCTATGACTGCGTCACCACACTGCCATGGAGAAGGGACAGGACCCTAGCCCAACTTCTGTGTCTCTGTGGCCTTTCTACCCAGTGCCAAACCAGATGATGTGTTTAAATATGTAGGTGACCAGCATAATGCAGACATGTCCTGAGTTATATATGTAAAACCCTGCAACATAATGAGAAATACATGTTCATCACTGTAACCATGGAGAATGTGGGGCTGTTTGTTCCTGCGGTAATGCTGACTAATACACCAACTAAATTCCTTCCAGAAATATGTGCAGTCACCCACGGCTTAACAATGGGGATGTGATCTGAGAAACTTGTCATTAGGAAATTTCATCATTGTTCGAACATCATGGAGTGACTTACACCAACCTAGATGGCATAGGCTACTACACACCTAGGCTACACAGTCGAGTGTTTTGCCCCTAGGCTACAAACCTGTGCAGCATGCTACTCTACTGAATACTGCAGACCATTGTGGCACAATAGAAAGCATCTGTGTATCTCAACCTAGAAAAGGTACAGTAAAAATACAATATTTTAATATTATGGGATCACCATCATATATGTGGTCCATTGTTGGCCAAACTGTTGTTATGTGGCACATGGCTGTACATACATAAAATGTGTGTATAGACACACACACACACACACACACGCATACATACACAGCATTTAGATAAGACACATAGATTTGCATATACTTTCTATTATTGGTCCAGAATGAAGTGGTTTGCCATTTTTATTAGTAGTCTACTCTAAACTAAATCCAACATTTCAGTTTGTTTTTCTGATCAGATTGAAAATATATTTAAAATATTATAAATCTTTTAGACTTGTCAAAAGAGAAGTGCGGTGAAATTCCTTTTACCAGATCACAAACGTCTTCAAATAACTCTGAGGCTCTTTTTCTTCTCAGTATTCTCTTTCCTATCCCATCCAATCCTGCTTCTTCAGCAGGTAAGAGGAAGGACAAAAATAGGTTGAGGAAAGGGTTCAGTCAGTCTTTCATTTATGTCTGGGGCTGCCAGGAAAGCTGGTGGTTTTCCTTCTGCTCTGTGAGCCAAGAGGCCTGGCGTTCCCACACTCCACACCTGAATGAGCCAGGGGGACCTCTGCTAATTGCCTGGGTCCGTGCCCTCCTGGCCTCGTCGGTGAACAGTAAGCCATTGTTTTGTGAAGGAGAAAATAACCTTTTAATGAGTGCGTGCACATCGCCCCCAGCACCCTGTGCCCAAGGTTTCATCCTAGAGGACACTCCAGGGAACGAAGTGCAATGGTGCCAGGTGGCCCCACAGAGCCTCTTCACTCCTGCAGGCATCCATCTGAAATCAGACTCCACAGCCCAGGACTTGAAGGTGAACTAAAAGTAACAAACAAAAGCCACTTGCCTTTTCTCTGCTTGCGGGGAAGTCGACCATAGAGTCAATTCGTCCCTTCGCTGACTTACTGGCTATCACAACAAACACCCTGAAATACATTCCGGAATATTACCATTGCTGCAGCATCTGCTCTGCTCTGCCAGCTAACACGACTCCCCAAAGCCACGCCAGAGCATCCCCTACTCTCCTACCTCTGTACATCCACTATATTTTTGTAATGGCAAAGGGTGCAAAAAGGAAACAGTGTGAGCTGGGCGCGTGTTTTTCTAACAGGGCAGTGAGAAAATACTTGCTACCTGAGATATTTCTGTAAGTCAGTGAAGCAAGCCGCTCAACATGTGGGTTGCATTATCCTCAGAGCTGAGCCTGGCTTTCTAACTCACACTGAACAGGCGTCTGCCAGGGCTAAGTTTAATAAAAACTGCAACTTTTGCTAGTTAATGCATATAGGCAATAAAGATTCAGGCATCCCAAGTGCTTAAGAACAGGCTAACTGCGTGCGCGCTGTCCCTAAATGAGGGTTGTCCCCAAAAAACAGCAGACAGACAATGACCCTGTGACCATCCACTAGGATCAGCCTGTGATGCCAACTTTTGAAGCATCCACACATGATGTGCGTCAAGCTTCTGAAGCTACGCTCCTGGGGAAGGCTTTGTGCGGCTCAGACTTCCCCACCATCTGCTAACCATGCCTTGCCATGGTTTCCATCCTAAGTGGATTTATGTTCCATCCCCTCATGATGCTCGCCCACGAGGAAGGCGACTATCTGGACTGTATTATTTGGGTCCTAGACTTTCTTCAATATGTTCATGTTTACGGTTATGCGCTTTGATTTCATTGAGGTCATTACAAGCAGCATCCAGATGAAGATGATTAAGAAGCTTCTGCATTGGAGTTGACGTCGTTTCGTTATCAAGGGTGCCCCTCGTTTTGTCACCTAGGGAGCCCAGTAGATGGTTTAACAACAACAAAAAATTTTAATATAATGCCAGGAGAGAAATGCCTTTAAAAAATGTTTAAGTGGTGGGGCACGGTGGCTCACTTCTATAATCCCAGCACTTTGGGAGGCCGAGGTGGGCGGATCTCGAGGTCAGGAGATGGAGTCCATCCTGGCTAACATGGTGAAACCCCGTCTCTACTAAAAATACGAAAGAATTAGCCGGGTGTGGTGGCGGGAGCCTGTAGTCCGAGTTACTCAGGAGGTGGAGGCAGGACAATGTCTTGAATCTGGGAGGCAGAGGTTGCAGCGAACCAAGATGGCGCCACTGCACTCCAGCCTGAGCAACAGAGCAAGACTCCGTCTCAAAAAAAAAAAAAAATGATTAAACTCCTTTCTCTCTAATCATGAATATTGTGCAACCCACTGGCTACTAGGAAGTTTAGAACTAAATTCAATGATGGGTCTCTAAGGATACTGCTGGTCATATCTATCAATGCTTCCTCTTCTTTTGCATGGTCTTGATTTGTCATTGTTTTTGCTGTTGCATTAACATTGTCATATATATCTGCTATGTTTATAGCAGTTTCCAAGCCTTTTTAGATCTAGACAGAGTATAAATAAGTAGTGCTAAATGTTGCTAGCTCCATAAACAAGTTTTGTTCTGTACATCTGCATGAATCACCTGCATATTCAGGTCTAGAGACCTTCCGAAGGGATCAGTGGGTGGTCCCCATTAATAACAAAGTCTCTAAGACATTTGCAAACCCCAAAACTGGGGAGGAGGAATCCCTGCTAGCATAAAAATGCTGAGATTCTCTGATTTTGCAACTGGAGAGTTCTCAGCCACAGGTCTCTTGAAAGTGGCAACTTACCCACTCAATCTTGGGAAATGAGGGGAGAGGCAGCCTTATTTTCTGTAAGAAATATTTTCTGGGTCGGGCACCTTGGCTCTCACCTGTAATTCTAGCACTTAGGAAGGCTGAGGTGGGAAGATGACTTGAGCCCAGGAGTTTGAGACCAGCCTGGGCAGCATAGTGAGGCTGTGTCTCTACAAAAAAATTTGAAACTTAGCCTAGTATGGTGGCATGAACCTATGATCCCAGCCACTCCAGAGGCTGCAATGGGACGGTCACTTGAGGCCAGGAGTTGGAGACTGCAGTGAGCTATGATCGTGCCACTGCACTCCAGCATGGATGACAAAAAAAGGAAAGAATGAAAAGAAAAAATAAATATTCCTGTAAGAACACACTCTCACTCACCCCTCCCCCAGAATATATATTTTTTAAATTCCTAGTTAGAAACTCCAAACTGTCATTGATCTAAAAGAAAAACAGTTGCTGGGAGATACATAGCTTGCTAAAGCAGAATTCTTTCAAAAGTTCACTAAAATATGGCAGTTTCCTCTAGCTATTTGGTTTCCACCAAATAGCTAACCTATTGCCAACAGCACACAGGAGTTGGAAGAAGGTTAAAATTCATCCCACCTGACTTGAGTTTTTTCCAGTTAAAGACATGGCGAGGTAGAAAGACCAAGTTCCTTGTGATGTTAGATGATCCCGGGGTACTGTTGGACTGGCCACGTCTAATCCCTGCTCTGCCCTTAGTAGCTCTACAGCCACGGGGATGGAGCTTATCCTCTTGGCCCCCCTTTCCTTATCTTTGAAGTCAGAGATATGTCTTAGATGATCTCAATGTCTTCCCTTTTTCTGAAGCCTATTGCAACTTTCTGGAACCACCCATTCCTAGGGTCACATGAGCTCCTTTCCTAACGGGAATATTGAAAAGCATCCACCAGGGGGCGCGTGATCCGCTTCAGGCTGTGGCACTGGATGGGATAAACCCTGTGGGCAGGTGAGGTGACCCCAGCTTTCCCATCCAGCCCTGAAAGGATTCCAGATGTTCGGGGATGTGAGAGCCTCCCAGGGATTAGTCTGGAATCACACCATCTCCGCTACCAACCTGTGTTGCAATTTATCCACACCTCTGAGCAGCTGGTCTGGACAACTCTGTATTTTGGAAATTTCTGGTATTTGGGAGTTTGGGGCCAGCTGTCTATGGGGAAAATATCGTTTCAGTGAGTTCACTTATATGATTCAGTTGCAGGCAAGAATCTGGGAGCTGCTGGAAGCTGGGGGGAAAAAAGTCTCTGACTCTTGACCTCAACCCCTGGCCACTGAGAAGTGGGACTGCAGCTAGTATGGCCAATGTGTGGTTGGAAAGGGTGGTCAGGGAGGCTCTGGGGGCAGGACGGGGTGGGAGGAGCATGTTAGTGATGTTGTCCACGGATGTCCTGAGTGAATCCTCCCCTCATCAAAGCTGTAGTCACCTGGCCAGGCGCAGTGGCTCATTCCTGTAATCCCAGCACTTTGGGAGACCAAGGCAAGTGGATCAGTGGATCACCTGAGGTCAAGAGTTCAAGACCAGCCCGGCCAACATGATGATGAAACCCATCTCTACTAAAAATACAAAAATTAGCCAGATGTGGTGGCAGGCACCTGTAATCCCAGCTACTCGGACGGCTGAGGCGGGAAAATCGTTTGAACCCAGGAGGCAGAGGTTGCGGCAACCTGAGATCATATCACTGCCCTCCAGCCTGGGTGACAGAGCAAGACTCCATCTCAAAAGAGGAAGAAAAAAAAAGCTGTAGTCACTCATGGGTCACATATGCTGCTTCAGGCACTGCTATATAATATTTATTGCCTGAATCCTGTTACACCAGAGTGCTTGGGTGTATCTACCTATGCTCAGGCCTGAGCGAGGAACACACTCAGACACTGGATTACTCTGCGATTCCAGTGAAGCTTCCTGGATTCCTTCAGGAGTTGACTAAGGCTCTTGAAGAAAACCTTCCCCAGCTGTGCAAACTATGTTTGTTGTGGATAGCGTGCTGCTCAAAAAAACATGTGGAAGGTTTAACCCTCAGGGCCTGTGAAGGTGAGTTTACTTCTAGAAATAGGGTCATTGCAGATGTAATTCATTAAGGCGAGGTTATACTGGAGTAGGGTGGGTCCTTTAACCAATAAGGACTGGTGTCATTATAAGAAGAGGAGAAGAGACACAGACACAGAGGAAGAACACCATGTGACCAGAGAGGCAGAGATCAGAGGGATGTGTCTGCAAGCCAAGGAATGCCAGGGCGTGACAGCAGCACCAGCAGCTAGGAGAGGCCAGGAAGGATTCCCTTCTGGCCCCAGGGTCAAGTGCTGACACCTTGATTTCAGACTTCCAGCTTCTAGAACTGTGAGGTAATCAACTTCTGTTGTTTTAAGCCACCCAGTTTGTGATCCTTTGTTACAGAAACCCCAGGAAACTAAAGTGAATTTGGGTTGGAAGTGTTTGTGTGCAGCATGATGAGACAGGTTGGGTCCCAATTGTGCAAAAAAAAAAAAAAAAAAATCAGCAAATTTTGTGTTTTCCTTTCTCAATCAGTATTACATTGCTCTTGCTAAAACTGAACGTAAGTCAGGCTTGCAAATGATTTCCAAACTTGGTCCGTTGAATAATTTGTTTCTCGGTCACCTCCCTCTTCTTTCAATATCACTGATCTTTCTCTCTCCCCTCTCCTTCCTCTACTTTCAAATCATTGGCCTCTTCTTGACCCTGGCACTTCTTCTAACTAGCATCATATTTCTTTCTCTTCTATCACTCTCAAAATGTTAATCTACGGTCGTGTGGATCTGCAGTCGTGTGGATCTGCGGTCGTGTGGATCTGTGGTAGTGTGGATCTGCGGTCGTGTGGATCTACTGTCGTGTGGATCTGCAGTCGTGTGGATCTACTGTCGTGTGGATCTGCGGTCGTGTGGATCTATGGTTGTGTGGGTTGAATGGTACACCCCACCCCACCAATGAAATATAATGTCCACTGGAACCTCACAATGTGACCTTGTTTGGAATAAAGTCTTTGCAGCTATAATGAAGGGACAGATCTTGAGATGACATCATCCTGGATTAGGGTGGGCCGTAAGCCCAATGACTGGCGTCCTCACAGAAGTCAGAAAGGGAAAGACACAGAGAGATATACAGAGAAGAAATCACATGAAGACGGAGGCTGCCACAAGCGAGGAACACGACGGGCCCCCAGAAGCTGGACAAGGCAAGGAAGGGTCTTTCTTGAGCCTTTGGAGGTATTGTGGCCCTGGTGACACCTTGATTTCAGGTTTTGGCCTCCAGAACTGGGAGAGAATCCACTTCCATGGCTTTACGTCCCATAGTTGGTGGCATTTGTTGTGGTGGACCCAGGACACTGATACGACAGTCTCTAAGTGCCCTGCCACAGCTGGTCACCGTCCCTTCCTAAAATGCTCTTCAATCTTGGCTGCTAAAGTTCTATCCCAGTTTTTCTCCCTCACTCAAAGGGGACTGAACAGAAGTGTTAAGGTCAACTGGATTCTCTTTTCTTACACTTCATCAGTAGTTCACATCATACCCTATTATATTTGGTTTCACATTTAAATCATGACGTCTTTGCAGTTTCTTTATTTTGGTCATGCTTTAACTGTTGTCTTAAATGTTTGTTCACAAAGGAAGCAGATTGCTTCACTTCATCATACGATCATGTAGCTTCTTAATCATGCTGCTTGTTAAGAGAATCTGCTTTCTTTGTAAAGCTGTACTTCCTGAAAGCTGCTCTTGTTCTAATTTGGAATATTTGCTTTCTAGTTCTGCTGTGTGGCTCTCATCTTTGCTGCAGCTAAGCTCCCTTGTTCCTGCAGCCAACTACCTTTTGTTGGATCGTTTCTGGCTCCAAGAGGTCATGGTGGGCAAGTGCTAGACTCTGGAGCTATGCTCTCAGGTGCAACTCCTGGGGCCACCACAGAGTAGCTGCGCAACTCTGAACAAGTTATCTGATCTTTCCATATCTGTTTCCTTGTGTGTTTAAAAATGGGATTGTGATGATAAAATAGTAACCCAACTCATAGGGTAGTTGTGAGGATGATGTTAGTTAATGTATATAAAGTGCTTAAAGACAGGGCCTGGCTTTTAGTAAGCCCTCAGTAAGTGCTAGCTATTGTTGTCATTATTTTGCTGGAGCATATTCTTAAGTAATCTTTTCAGACAGAGTACAAGGAAGGTAAAACGTTTAGTCTTTTTATGCATGAACTGTCATTATTTTGTCTTCTCATTTGATTGACAGATTGCTAGACATAAAGATTCATGGTTAAATCACTTACCTTCAGAACTTTGAAGGCATTGTCCCACTGTTTTATAACATCCAGTGTTACTGACAAAGAATCCAATGCAAATCTGATATTCATCCCTTTGTAGGTGTTGGTTTTTTGTATTTGTGGGTTTTTAGGATCTTCTCTTTTATGTCTGGTGTTCTGAAATCTCACAAGATTGTGCCTAAGTGTGAAACTTAACCTGTTATACTTGTACAGCATTTGGTGAACACTTTCTACTTGATCCTTGTGTTTCTCTTTTGCTCTGGTACATTTTCAAAACTCTGGTAATTTCAAATCGATTATTTTTTTCTGAATATTTTCTCCTTTCAGTTTTCCTCTTTTGTATTTGTGGAATTGCCATCTGATGAAATGCTGGACTTACAGAATTGGTCCTCCATGTCATCTACATTTTCTTTCTTATTTTCCAACTTTTTATTCTGGAAGATTTTGTTTACTTTATCTTCCAAGCTTTTTATTAGAAGTTTTATTCTGGTAATAAAGTTTTTAATTTTCAAGAACTTTCTTATTTTCTAAGTGTTTTTTTTTTCAGAGCAACCATTCACATTTTAAGAAAGTAATATCTTCTAAATTTTTTCTGAGAAACTTAATTAGAGGTTCAGATAGGAATTTTGTTTTAAGTTCTTACCTATTGCCTAATTAATCTATGCTTTACCTGGCATCAATTATTCTATTTATCCTCTTGGTCTTCTTATTTGGGGCCCTTTTTCCTTTAATGCGTGGTGATCTTTGGTTGCCATTTGTATATACACCAATGACAGGACTGGTTAATACAGGTACTGTTACTGTGTAAGTCTGAGCAACTGCTTGGATGGTCTAATTGGGAATTGTGAACCATTTGTTCTCTAGCATTTCATCTTCTCCCCACATAGACCACTTGCTCTTCTCTACTGGATTATTTCATGGGCAATGAGCCCATCCAGCATCTCCAGCAAGTCCATATCTACAGTGTGATATCTCTTTGAGGGCTTCACACTGGGGCAAATCTCCAAAGATACCCCCTTGGTGTCAGGTTATCACATTTCCTGAATGCCCAGTAGATACCTGATCCCTGTCCAAAGTGTATAACAGCATTTTGTAGGCAGGGGGTAGAAGCCCTGAAATTAAGATACCCAAGTAGCCCAGAGTAGCCTGTACAGTCTGCTGGTGCCTGCATGTATAATCTTTCTAGATATGCTGCAACCTAACTGACCAGGCAGTGGGGTCCATTTGAAACAACGGGTGCTGATAAACCATTGTGGCAATGCCCACAGTCATCAAGGTAGATGTTGGATCTCAAGACTTAAGGCACTGTCATGGAACTTAACAATATGTCATAGTCCTCAATTCATGTCTGAATCATTAATGCTATTTTCATTTCTTTCTGTCTTCATATACAATGGGGTCTTAACAAATTGAGGCCTAGAGATGGACAGAAAGACTCCCAGGAACCAGAAAGCTACTTCTTGCAGCCACCACATTGCTGTGATTAATAAAAGATAGTTGGATGCATTTTCCACTCAAAAGTGGCTACGGGGGAACTGAGTGTGAGTAGTTCACTATCAACTAACAGCACCATTAGAATTACGTTACAGCTGAGCTAAGAGAAGCAAGAGAAAGGATGCTACTCAAGAAGAATCTTCTAGTGAAAGAGTGAAAAATCTATTGGTCTCAATGGCAGTGGTGAATCAAGGACATTTTTTTTTTGAGATGAGTCTCTCTCTGTCACCCAGGCTGGAGTGCAATGGTGTGATCTGGGCTCACTGCAACCTCCGCCTCCTGGGTTCAAGCAGTTCTCCTGACTCAGCCTCCCGAGTAGCTGGGATTACAGGAGCCCACCACCACGTCCAGCTAATTTTTTGTATTTTTAGTAAAAACGGGATTTCACCATGTTGGCCAGGCTGGTCTTGACCTCCTGACCTCAGGTGATCCACCCGCCTCGGCCTCTCAAAGTGCTGGGATTACAGGCCTGAGCCACCACACCCAGCCCAAGAACATTTTAAACTCTGTATAACCAAGAAATTCAAAACTGATTTACATGCCCTGTCCAGGTTGACCAGTTATCCAGCTAAACTAGTAACCAACAGAGACTGAGCCTGGAGTAGGGGCTCTATCTGTGCCTTGCTTCGTTCTTCATTATGATTAAAAATACAAATGCCTGCATTCTACCCCTAACCCCTTTACTGACTAATTCATCGGATCCATTTGACCACTATTGATACGTTTTCTCACTCATTAAAAAAAAAATAGTTTCAATGTAATTATTCTGAGTTAAATACATTTGCCTCTTTTTATCCTAAAAACTGGAAGTTGAAGAATCCTTTTGTTGCCCTTAATGAGCTACCGTAGTAGCTTCCTAGGGCTGCAGTCACAAAGTATTGCAAACTGGCTGGCTTGAAATAACAGAAACTATTATCTCACGGTTCTAGAGGCAGACACCCAAAATGAAGGTGTTGGCAGGATTGGTACCCTCTTGGAGACTCCAAGGAAGAATTGGTTCCATGCCTCTCTCCTGTCTTCTAATGGTTGCTCTTGGTTTGCAACTGCGTAACCCCAGTCTCCATCCCTGCTGTCACATGGCTGTCACCCCTCCGCGTGTCTGTGCTTTTACATGGTGGCCTCCTCTGTATGTGTGTCTCTGTATCTATTTTCCTCCTCTTGTAACTTCCATCTTAGTTACATCTGCAAAGACTCCATTTCCAAACAAGGAAATGATACATTCACAGATACCAGGAGTCCAGACTTGAACATCTCTCTTGCAGGGACACAGCTCAACCCCCAACGCACAGTGTGCCTGCCAACTTCCATACACACTGGTTCGGTTCTATCCCAGGAAGTGGGGAGCCAGGCCTGAGAGACCAAAAATCCTAGATCCTGGTCCCAAATTCTCAGCCCATGACTATGCATACTGTTTCCAACAATGACATCAGAGGATCCTAAAGATTGGTTATATTGAAATACACCAAAGACAACCTCTAACCCTGAGGCCCAGAGAGCCCCAGGAACCTAAGCTCTCAGTCTTAGACCAAACAGCAAGCCCTCTCTCAACTCCTCTGATGGTCTCCTGTTCCCCACATCAGCATGTGTAACCTCCCGCTGCCTGTCTGCAAAGCCGCCCCTGCACAACGCACTCTTCTAAGCATCTCGTAGAGGACAGGATGTGGCTTTGCATGGTAGTTGGAAATGATCAATAAAACATATATTTACCAAAATCTGAGCTGAAATTAGGATATCCGGATGCTGAGTGTTAATGAGCAGCGTGTCGGTGTTTAACAACCGGGGCCACAGGCCATGGGTTTCACAGGACTCATTTGAATAATGCTTCCAACTGTACAGACAGTGCAGGAAAAGCAGTACACGGATTGGCTTATCAGGAAACACATAAAGGAAAGAAGGAGGGAAAAAAAAAACCCATGGGATCCTGCAGGCTAAAAAAAAAATGCTAAAAGGAAAACTAAATGTACATGTGTACCTCTTAAGTCTCACAAATCTGCAGGGATTTGTAACTCAGGAAAATCCTGAAGTGAAACACAAATCAAAAAGAGACCAACGACCATACTCCACATTCCTAAATTAGTTGTCTTTTCCGGTAATGAAAAAAGAATCAGAGTGTAAGTATACAATATCTCTCCCTGTCATTGCAGCTTCTTTCATTGCTTTCTTAAAATATTACAAAGCAAACAAATCCTGCATTCTAATCCATTATAAACCAGTTCCATATCTAATCAACTTGAAGCCAAAGCCATCTGAGCAGTGCAAACATTTTTTAAAAAAGTCATTCTAAGATAAGCAAAACAGGAAATTGGAGGTTGACGATGATGAAACTGATATCCAAATGGTAATCTGAGCAGTAAAGTCACTAAACCCTTCCTGCACCATAAACAAGAGTTTCTTGGGATGTGTTTCATTCGTCTTCCCTGGCGATTTGGCAGTAGATTGCACCAGTTAGTACAAATCATCATCTTTCTCTTCCTTACCCCCATGTCGGCAGACGGCGGCCAGGATGAGGGATCCCAGGGCGCCAGGCGCTCCCATCTGCTCTGCTGAACAATGTGTGGTCCACCCTTTAGCCAGGCTGCAGAGGGGAAGGGCAGATGGAGCCACCTTGCCTTCTAAGTGTCTGCGCAAAAGCACATCTGTCCTCCAGGGCAGGTTCTCTACCCTAGCACTGTTCACATTTTTAGCTGGATCACTCTTCATCGTGGGAGGCTGTCTTCTTCGTGGTGGGTTGTTTAGCCGCACCCCTAGCTTCTACCCACTAGATGCCAGTAGCACCCCTCCCAGATGTGACCATCAAAAAATGTCTCTGAACATTACCATATGTCCCTGGGAGTGGGAGACAAAATCACCCCCTGTTGAGAACCACTTAGAAAGAACTTTTGCTGGGAAGAACTCAGAGCATGCTTTAGACAGTGTTCTCGCATTAGCCTTCTCCAAGGGAATTAGTTACTAACTGAATGTCACCTTCTCCACGAGACTTCCCCTTGGCATCGTATTTATGCTCACTCACTATTTTCATTACTTATCATGTTAACTGTTTAATATTCTGCCTCCCCTGTTACACTATATGTAGTTCCAGGCACAGAGTAAATGTTCAAAAACATTTGTTGGCCAGGCAAGGTGGCTCATGCCTGTAATCCCAACACTTTGGGAGGCTGAGAAGGGAGGATCACTTGAGGCCGTAAGTTAGAGACTAGCCTGGCCAACATAGTAAGATCCTGTCTCTACCGAAAAAAGAGAAAAAAAAGAAAAATTAGCCAAGCATAGGGGCATGTGCCTGTAGTCCTAGCTACTTGGGAGGCTGAGGCAGGAGGATTGTGTGAGCCCAGGAGTTAGAGGCTGCAGTGAGCTGTGATCATGCCATTGCACTGCAGCCTGGGCAACAGAGCAGGACCCCATTTTTAAAAAAAATTATAATAAATTTTAAAACATTTATTTGACAAATAAATGGAAAGAAACCAAACTTCACATGGTGTAAACAATGAAGAAATGAGTTACCCATGTAACCAGGGTGATGTGGTGAGGAGGACCCAGGGCTCCTGGACTCAGTGCCACAGCCAAGGTGCCAACAACGACTTCAATGACACCCATTTGTCAGGGCTGTTGGAGATTAAATAGGGTCGTCAGTGTATGTGTATGTGCCTGACACGCAGGCATGTGTGGGTGCTCCGGCCTGCCCCACCCTCCCTGCCTCTTTTCTAATGCAGCATCCTCAGCTCTTTCCCAGGGCACTCCCTGCCTGTGGACTTCTGGGGCCCAGGCCAGACCCTGCCTGCAGATGACCTGAAGACCTGTACTTTAGCAGCCCCTGCCTGTTTGGTCTGAGGCCTGGGTCCGTGGTGGCAGACTCACCTGCCAGACCAACCCCTTGGCTGCCTGGCCTGTGAACTCCAGCCGCCCCACCTCTGGCCAGCACCTTGGGCCCATGGACAGTTCGACCTAGGCAAAGCTCTGTCTGCCACCTGGGACCCCCAAAGACGCCACCTTGCCTGAGCCAGCAACTCCCTGCTCTCCTAAAGTCACTCAATCTTCGGGGATGTCTGTTGTCCAATCTGGGACACTCCATGCTGTGGGTGCTCATGCTTCCTAGACGCAGTGCTCCACTGTGTGTGCTCTGTTCTTGGGGGTAAAGCTAAGTCCTTGTGGCTTTAGACTACAGAAGTTTCTTTCTGTCTTACAGAAGAGTTCCAAGTAGTGAGGGCTGCTCAGCTCCACACAGTCACTCAGAAACCCAAGTCCGTTCCCCATGTCCCTCCATCATCCCCATGGCTTTCTTGTTGTCTACATGACTGAAGTCAGTTGCCTTCCATTGCTTCCAGCCAGGGGAAGGGGAAAGAGTACAGAGGAGACAAGACCTACACAGAGACGTCAGTCTCAGACCCAGAAATGGCATTTCCTTACATTCCCACGCACACCCCGCAGGCAGGAGTCTAGTCCCACGGCCACACCTCTCTGCAAGAGGCCGTGAGGTGCAGGGAGAAGGGAGGTGCAGGCAGAGGGGAGATGTGGGGTCCCTTCCCCACCCTTCTCCACCAATTATTTCCTGAGTGCTTTGCTGACTGCATTTACCTCTGCCCCAGTGAGCTCCTCAATCCAGCAGAGAAGACACACACCCAGAGCATGGTCGATGAGGACACAGAGGAACGGGCAGCTGGCTTGGCTGTTGCACTTGAAGACAGGATCCCAACCAGGAGCAGACGGGAGGCGGCATTCGCGCTGGTGTCTAAGACAAGGGGAGGAAGGACAGGGTGAAGATTTTGCGTGGTCTTAAATCCATATGCCCTTGAGTTTTTTCAATCCTTAGGAAAATGAATGAAAGAGACCTGGGCCATTTGACCATTAAAGATTTTGGACAATCTCTGCAAGACTTAGAGGCACCATGTGTCCCAGATCACCACCCCTCTCCAAAACGGTCCCTTGGTTTGTTTGGCTTTTAGAGACTGGATCTCTACATTGTCCACACTGGACTTGAACTCCTGGGATCAAGCAATCCTCCTAAGCAACTGAGACAACAGGCACATGCCACCCGGCTTGCTGGCCTCCATTACTGTTTCCAGGAGATATATATATATATATTTTTTTTCAGACAGGGTCTGGTTCTGTCGCCCAGGCTGGAGTGCAGTGGCACAGTCATGGCTCACTGCAGCCTCAACCTCCTGGGCGCAAACAATCCTCCCATCTCAGCCTCTGGAGTAGCTGGGACCACAGGTACCTGCCACCACCATGCCCAACTATTTTATTTTTATTTTTTGTGGAGATGGGGGGTCTCACTATGTTGGCTAGGTGAGTCTCAAACTTCTGGTCTCAAGTGACCGTCCACCTTGGCCTCCCAAAGTGCTGGGATTATAGGTGTGAGCCACCACATCCAGCTGGGAGAGACTTCTTGATTGGCAGAAGGCAAATTTCATTAATTCAAAGCCAAAGCCATTTTCAATGAGTTGCCAGAAAAATAAAAGTTGATTTAAATGTCCCATGACTAAGTACTGAGTCAGCATTTGGCATCATTATTATTTTATTATTTCTTACTTGTGGAGAAATTATTTTATTGATATTTTTATTTACCTTTATTATTTCTCAGCTGGAGAAACCCTAGAGAAGGGTGCTGGTCATGCAACCACATGGTCACCATGTTCCCAGCAGGCCTGGTGCCCTCCCCCCAAGACCTTGGAGGCACAGCCGCCCCTCAGGGGCACAGCATACAGTGCAGTGTGGCCCCTCTTTTCCTGAGCTGAGATTTTTCCATCTTGTCACCCCCATCTCCCATGCGGCCTCCCCTTCCTGAGATCCCTGGGTTCACTGCAGACTCAGCCACCAGCTCCGCATCACGTGCCAAGCCTGCAACCTCCCGGAGGTGCTTCCCCACCTCCCAAGACAGCAGGTGGGTGCCAACTGCTGATTTTCTTTCAGTGGCTCACCCTTACAACTCATCCATTGCACTCCAAAAGATTGTTTTTTAAAGGACATTTTATTTTTTTAATTTTATTTTTTCCATAAGTTATTGGGGTACAGGTGGTATTTGCTTACATAAGTTAATTCTTTAGTGGAGATTTGTGAGCTCCTACTGCACCCATCTCCCGAGCAGTATACACTGCACCGCACTTGTTGTCTTTTATTCCTTGCCTCCCTCCCACTCTTCCCCCCAAGTCCCCACAGTCCACTGTATCATTCTTATGCCTTTGTGTCCTCATAGCTTAGCTCCCACATATCAGTAAGAACATACGATGTTTGATTTTCCATTCCTGAGTTGATTCACTTAGAATAATAGTCTCCAATCTCATCCAGGTCATTGCAAATGCCATTAATTCATTCCTTTTTATGGCTGAGTAGTATTCTGTCAGATATATATGGTGTATATATGTATATATGGTATATATGGTTTATATATATGGTATGTGTATATATATATCTATATTGTGTGTGTGTGTGTATATATATACCACAGTTTCTTTATCCACTGGATGACCGATGGGCATTTGGGTTGGTTCCACGATTTTGCAATTGTGAATTGTGCTGCTATAAACATGGGTGTGTAAGTACCTTTTTTGAATAATGACTTCTTTTCCTCTGGGTAGATACCCAGCAGTGGGATTGCTGGATCAAATGGTAGCTCTAATTTCAATTCCTTAAGGAATCTCCATACTGTTTTCTATAGTGGTTGTACTAGTTTACATTCCCAGCAGCAGTGTAGAAGTGTTCCCTGATAGTAAAAGGACATTTTAAATATAAAAGAAATGCAAGGTGCTGTGGTGGTTAATTGTAGGTGTCAACTTGGCTAGGCCTTGGTGCCCAGTTGTCTGGTCAGACATCAGTATAGATGTTGCTGTGAAGGTATTTTTTGGGTGAAATTAACATGTAAATCATTGGATGTTGAGTAAACCAAGTGCCACCATGTGGATGGGCCTCATCCAAACAGTTGAAGGCCCTACACAGAGACTGGAGTCTCCTGAAAAAGAAGGAATTCTGTCTCCTGAAGGCCTTCAGACTCAGGCTGCAATCAACTCTTCCCTGGGTCTCTAGCCTGTTGGTCTGCTCTGCAGATTTCAAACTTGCCAGTCTCGGCCAGGTGCAGTGGCTCAAACCTATAGTCCCAGCACTTTGGGAGGCTGAGGCGGGCAGATCACCAGAGGTCGGAAGTTTGAGACCAGCCTGGCCAACATGGCGAAATCCCACCTCTATTAAAAATACAAAAATTAGCAAGGCATGGTGGCAGGTGCCTATAATCCCAGCTACGCAGGAGGCTGAGGCAGGAGAATCACTTGAACCTGGGAGGTGGAGGTTGCATTAAGTCGAGATTTTGCCACTGCATTCCAGCCTGGGCAACAAGAGTGAAACTCCACCTCAAACAAACAAAAAAACCTTGCCAGTCTCCACGATACCGTGAGCTAATTCCTGAAAATCTGTGTGTGTCTGTGTGTGTGTGTGTGTGTGTGTGTGTGTAATATCTCTCTCTGCATATATATATATGGGGGGATCATATATATACACATATGATATATATTCTATTGGTTCTGTTTCTCTGGAGAACCCTGGCCAATAAATCAGTGCTATTCATTGATCGATGTTTCCTTGTCCTGTATGTTTTAAGTTGTCTTTGTTTTCTTCTTATGATCCTGAGTTGGCCACCAACAAACAAAAGTATTCTCCTCTTGAGTGGCACACTAGATATTGTTCTCCTAAAAATTCAGTCGAGATTCCAACATTTGGTCAACCCCACAAAAACACTCATGTTCTAGTTCAGTCAGGGTAACAAATGAAACAGTGCCCAACTTACCCAACTTCGACTGTCTGACCGAACCAAGGGTCACATGATATTTATATCTGAGTGCCCCCCAAAATACACATTTTTAAGGTTTAGCTAGAACTGAATAAACATAGTCAATTCACTTTGAAAAATTCCCATTTGGCCATAATCCTGCAGTTGTATGTGAACTCTGCCCCATCTGAAACACACTTTGGAGCTACAAAGAGCATTCTCCTCCCCGGACACCATATCCTGGGAAGCAGGAATTGTTTGGGGATGCTCCCAGCTGGCCACCCAGTCTCTGTCCTCAGGGATCCAGAAAGCTCTGGAGGCTGCCTGACTCTCTGTTCTGACCTGGAGCAGAATTGAGAAGCAAGTGGATGTGGGCTCTTTCTCCCCGTGGGCTCCGGGAATCAGCTTTTTCCAGCTCTTGTGGAGTCACCCATGAGACTGCCATTACGAACACCTTTTTGTTTCTCATGGGACTACTTGTTGTTGGTTTTGCTTCTTTTTTTTTAATTTTTCATTTTGGCTTTGACATTGCAAAGAATGGGCTGTGTGGCAGGGACACCTCTAACTTTGAGGCCAGCATGGGCTCCTTACACCCCCAAGTGCTGCAGAGCCTGGCCAGACTGAATTCCATCAGCAGGTTCTTTTACTTCTTCCAAGATGGCAGCACTTCCTGCCTGGCAGGCACCGTTGCCAGTCAGGTAGAGAATGTCCACATCTCGCCATTCCCACGTGTGTGCAGACATGAAATGCCTGCATGGCAAATACCAGGCCTGGCAGAACCAGGAAAATATTGATACAGCCAAGTGAGGGGTAGCATTCATTCTTTCTGTCAGCATTTACAAAGCACTTACTAAGTGCCAGGGCTTGTGCTAGGTGCCAAGCCCTAGCACAGAGTCCAAGCTGCTGCCCTCCTGGTGGGAGGCAGGAACGAATCCTATTTATTTTGGGTCTTGGAGTCCTGGTCCCAGAGCAGAGATTCCATTAACATTTTAAATTGTGTGTGTGAGTGAGAACAGGAGAGAAGGAGAGTGCATGGGAGGGTTCGTGCCTGCCATGCCCAGAAGAAGCCACTAAAAAGGGCACCTCCACCATTGGTTCCTCCCTAATGGAGAACCATCACCAACCCTCCATTAGGAAGAAAAAAACAACTCATTTTTCTCTTGAGAGTTGGTACAGTATTGGTTTTCAATGTTTCAAACCTATGAACAAACACCCCCATGTGTAAAGTCTCATTTCACTCAAGAATCGTCTGTGTTCGTCTCAAACACACATTTATGTTTCTTGGTTGGAAAAGAAGAAAAACACTGGACGAACTTTAGTGACCATTTCCTTAAACCTGAGATGACGGGAAGCTCAGCTTTCAGACTTTGTCAGCAGGGGAAGTGGTTCCACACTCGGGTGTCATGTGACAGCACTCACAGGGCACAGGAAATCCTTCCGCCTGGCCCGTCAGGGACAGTGGGACTGAAGGTAGCTGGGGGAAAGGGAGGGGTACGAAGGAAATTTCGAGTAAGACATTGAAAAGTTGAATAAAATCCTTCATTGTCAAAAAGAGATCAAACTAACAACGGTCTTAAAAGCTGTCCAAAATGAGGGACCCTCCTTCCCAATCAGAGAGTTTCTGTTTAAGGAAGTCCACGCCAGCAGGAGTTCCTTAAGCAGCATGTTCACCCCAAGAACTCTCACTGAATTCCCTTTTTCCTAACCTTGTAGAAGCCTTGCCCCAGTTTTATCCCTCTCCTTGCTGTTTGCTTAACCCTGTGGGCCAAAGCTCTACTATAGCCATGGATGACCCACAAGCTCAAAAGGCCTTCATCCTAAGCCTCACTAGCCGCACGATTTTACATTTGTTCCCAACACACTCTATGTGCTACTGCAGGCGTCTCTGGGAAATCTTTCTCTGCCCCGTTGCAGTTCCAGGTGCAGGTAGAGGAGAGGATGCAGCTGTTGAAACCCTTCCCACCTTTGGCTATGTGCATAAAATACATAGTGGCAGGGCCATAAGACTTCCTGGGCAAGGAAGACCAAGGTGACAGAGTCCAAGTAACTTTGTAAAAAAACAAAACAAAAAGCCCACACACTCTGCCAGCACGGTGGCTCACACCTATAATCCCAGCACTTTGGGAGGCTGAGGTGGCTGGATCACTTGAGGTTAGGAGTTTGAGGCCAGCCTGGCCAACATGGTGAAATCTCGTCTCTACTAAAAATACAAAAATTAGCCAGGTATGGTGACAGATGCCTGTGATCCCAGATACTCAGGAGGCTGAGGCATGAGAATCGCTGGAACCTGGAAGGAAAAGGTTGCAGTGAGCCGAGATCACACCACTGCATTGCAGCCTGGGCGACAGAGTCAGACTCTGTCTCAAAAAACAAACAAACAAACAAAAAACACCAAAAACTCACACACTCTATATACATACTGTAGAATATTACTCAGCCATAAAAAGGCTGGACATTGTGGCTTATGCCTGTAATCCCAGGACTTCAGGAGGCTGAGGTGGGCAGATCATTTGAGGTCAGGAGTTTGAGACCAGCCTGGCTAACATGTTAAAACCCTGTCTCTAATAAAAATACAAAAGAATTAGCTGGGCAAGGTAGCGCATGCCTATAATCCCAGCTACTAGTTAGCCTGAAGCAGGAGAATCGCTGGAATCCAGGAGACGGAGGTTGCAGTGATTTGAGATCATGCCATTGCACTCCAGCCTGGGTGACAGAGTGAGACTCTGTCTCGGAAAAAAACCCCACATACTCTATGTGCAAGTGGTAGAATATTACTCAGACACAAAAGGAATAGTTCTGGTCACCCTACAGTATGGATAAACCTTGAAGGCATGCTGGGTGAAGGAGGTTAGACACAAAGAACCACACATTCCATGATTGCATTTATATGAAATGCCCAGAATAGGCAAATCCAGAGAGACAGAAAGCAGAGTGGTGGTTTCCAGGGGCTGGGAGGAGAGAGGAATGGGGGGCAACTGCTTAATGGATAGAGGGTTTCCTTTTGGGGGTGATGAAAGGCTTTTGGAACAAGATAGAGGGAGTGAGTGTAGAAATGCCATTGAATTGTGCACCTTAAAATGGTTGGTTTTATGTTAAGTGAACTTCACTTCAATACATCCCCCCCCCCCATACACACACACAGGCATGCACACTTATTGCTTACATCCCAGAAGAGGCCATGATTTTCATCTTTGATTTCACCTGGATACCTCTGGCAAATTGTATTTATATTTTTAAAATAAAACTCCTTGGCTTTAGAGGTGTAGAGGGCTCAATTCCAGAACATTTGGATCTCTCCCCTCTGGGGGAACACCACCAACTGAGGAATAGAGGCGTTGAGGGAAGAACACGCAATGGCCAGGCCATCCCCGCCAGCCCATGTTCCTGACGCATGGCCGATTTCCCTTTAGCAGCATGCAACAATAACAACAGCGTCCTTGGGAAGCCACCCTCCACCCGTTGACTTCTACATCTGCAACAGGGGTGGAGTGACGTGGAGTTTCTTCTCTTGGTGCTTGAAGAACGAGACGGTATGTCAGATGTCACGGGACATTAAATAACGCTGCTCAGAGGTGGAAATTGTTACCGTATTTATTTGGAAGTACCAGCAGCCAATTAATTGCAATTTGCAAAAACAAGCTACTGGCTGAGAGTTCTTTTTATCAGTTGGTTCCACGGTGGATTAGGTGTTTCTGCCATTTCCAGGATGAGCATCAAATGCCGCAGGCTATCCTCAGAGGCGAGCATCATCTCCCAGTGAGCCTTGGGGGACTGATGGAATCTGGTGAGACGCTAAAGCACCGGGCCTGCTCGGGCGTGGG